>NW_008338734.1:219171-251900 GCF_000622305.1 Nannospalax galili | reverse complement strand
TAATGTCAATTGCATTGCAAATGAATTTTTCTGTGTGAAACTGTGTATTTTAATAATGAAATGGAGATCTCTTTCAAAGGTTAAAACCTCATTTAATTTTATGTCTTATAGCGTTTATACTGAGTCCAATATTGTATAACTGTAATAATTCAATTGTAAACCTAAAAACGTACAGCCAATTTTGTAAGAGATACAGCCTAGCTCAGAAAATTGTTATTGAATATGTCAATGCTAATGTAATGAAATGTTTCTTCTAAGTATGTGGTTATTAAATAAATAATTTGAAAAAAAAAAGAATGAGCCGTCGCCTGGTGGCACAGGTCTATAATTCCAGCTATTTGGGAGGCTGAGGCAGGAGAAAGGCAAAGTTTAAGGTTTTCCTAGGCCACAGAGTGAGCTCAAAGCCAGCATGAATGAATTAGTGAGACCCTGTTCAGGGGTAGAGTGCTTTCCTAGCATGCATAAGGTGCTAGCCTCAATCCCTAGTAGCATAAAGAAAAAAATGTAACATTTGTAGTTATATGTTAGATTCTGGCATTCAAGGCCAACCTTGAAGATGTACTTGACACACTCTGTCATTTAGATGAAAACTTTCTGAGTCCCACGTTACAGTTTCTGAGGGGTATGTTTAAGGGATGTACTAAATTACAAGTCGCCAAGGCAATTCCTAGAAACATGCACCATGTTTGAGAGTCACTGCTCAGAGCTAAACAATAACAGTAATGGTGGTATCACCCACCACACCAACATGTGGAAATGGGAGCCATGGACAAAAAGCAAAGGAAAATGAGCACATTTTCCCAGGGAAGTATTTAGTCCCAACCTGGTTAAGGCTGCTTTTCTGGGACTCGGGGTGGTTAGAAAAACTTTGATTGGGCTGAGGAAAGAAGCTATGAAGGAAGAGTTAAAGAACTTGAAAGGTTTTTCTGCAAATAGCTGAAGAGGCTCTGTCTTCTCTGGCCTTGGTCCTTCCTGCCTTACCATGTATGTGAGGTGGAAATACAGCGTGGGTCGGTTCTGCTCCTGTGGCGTGTGAATCACATGACCTGTGACCTGTGACTTGCTGTCTCTGCTTCTGCTCTGCTTCCTATCAGGACAGCGAACTGAGGTTGTGTCTGGTCCCTGAGCAACACAACTTTGCTTACATAGTTTAAAAAGAACTGCTATTTGCTCTGAGTTTTCTGTTTCTCTTGGCAAATCGCCAGCTTTTATTTCTTGCTTTGGGTCAGAAAAGAGAAAGACTGTGGATAATGGGTTCTGATTTCGAGATGGGCGCTGTAGAGGCGCTTCCTATGTGCCAAGCATCAGTGAGGAGGGGAGAGCCCTGCATTCTGGTGTTTTCTATCCTGGCGTAAGATGGAGGAAATTCTGCTCTTCTGAGAAGATAAAGGTTGCTCCCAGGTAAAACTTTCCAGTTATTCCTTTCCAAAATCTGTAACTTCTTCCTCTCTTTATGGTATCAATGAATAGTTATTAAATGTTAGAATCTCTGAGGATTTATCAGTGTTTTTAATGACTACAAATTTCTTAAAAGGCTTATAATTTTAAACTTCACTTAAGCTTTATGCCTCCCCCTTTTACCCACCCATCCCCCATCAGCACACTCACCCTCTTCCTAGTCTCCCGCGGGCCCAAGCATTTGACAGTGCAGCATGTATTTGTTTGGTTTCATGTGTTTGCTTTTGTTTCTGCAGTACTAGGGATGGAACTCAGGACACTGCCCATGAAGTACTTGACCACTGAGTCCTACCCCCAGCCTATATCATATGTGTTTGATAAAGTGCCTTGTTGTCTTGTGTGCATGAATTTTTGCGTTTCATAAATGACACGATGATATGGATTTTGGTCTCGTTCTTTCACTCAGCATTATTCTAGACTGACACAGTTCCTTGGGTTCAGCTCTCTGGTTCTATCTCCTCTGAGTTCTGTAGCAAACAACATGTAATAATACAAGCCACATCATCAGATCTGCCTGCTCCTCAAGATGTGGACACCCAGAATGCCCTCAACTGTGTGCTACAAACAACATTGTCATTAGAACCATTTTAAAAATCCCTTTATAACCTGAGGATTGAATCAATGGTTAAGAGCGCTAGCTCATTTCTAAACATCTATGTGCGGCAGCTCACAGCTGCCTATAACTCCAGCTCCAGGGGATCTGACATCCTCTTCTAACCTCTGTGGGCAATACACACACCCATAAACAGACACACACAGATACACATAATTAAAAATAAAAAATAACGTCTTCAAAAATTCCTTTCCATACTTATCAGGGCACATCTCCGATTTGGTTAATTCTCTCCAGACAGCTCTCCAGATGGCTGCAGCAGCCCACAGGCGTGCATAGTGCATGGGGCTTGTTTCACATCTGAAACCTGCAACATTTGGCTCTATCTAGCATTCTAAATTTATATTTTTGTGGTATAACACACAAACAGTTTCTAAAGGACAGGGGAATAGAACTAATCAACAACTCTTACTAATTATGACAAGCGTTTTATATTGCAAATAGATGGCAAAATTCCAAAACAAACAGTGTATCAATTCTGTAGTCAAGGAGCAAAGATTGTAGTGGAAAAGATACAGTGCCTTGGAAAAACTTTTGATACTAGAAGGACCAAGTTGTAGAGAAACAACAGGAGAGAATGGAGGCAGAGGATGAAGCCCAGGTCAGGAGCATTTAGAAATGTATGAAAAATATTGAGGCTTGAAGATGTGAGTACATCTACCAGACCTGCGAATGAAGAAAGGCTCTCCTCGCTCTCTTTCATATAAAGTTTTAAAATATATGTATTTATTTATTCTCTAAGGATTTCACACATGTATACAATGTATTTAATCATATCCATACCCCACTTACAATTCTTCTCAGACTCCCTACCACCACATTTCCCTCCCAAATTCATGCCCTCTTTAAAAAAAAATTTTAAGAGTAAAAAATGTTATTTTTACTCATGTACATATGTGTATGTGTCTGTGCAAGTGAATGTCATGTGTGTGTGAGTGCTCTCAAAGGCCAGAAGAGGGCATGGGATCCCTTGAATCTAGAGTTGCAGGTGGTTATGGGCTGCCCTATGTGGATGCTGGGAACAGAACACAGATCCTTCAGAAGAGCAGTAAGAGCTCTTAACCACCGATCCATCTCTCCAGTCACCTTAAACATATTTTTCATTTATTCTTTGGGAATTTCATACAAGTGTACAATGAATTGTGATCATATCCACCTCTTCCACTCTCCAGCTCCTCCCACACAGCTGCCCCCCTCCCATCTCCATGTCCTCTTCTTTTAGCCCACTGAGACAAATTAGTACTGCTGAGACGTACATGTGTGTAGGGCCATCCACTGAAGCATGGGCGTCCACCAGGGCCTGCGACTTTGAAGGAAATTCCCCTTCCCCCAGCAGTCATCACCTGCCCGGAACTCCTCAGCTAGAATGGGACTTCATGAGCCCTCTCATGACTGGCTTGAGCTCGTGCGGGGCTTATACTTGGAAAGTGAGCCTTTCTGACTAGCAGTGCATTATGGGTAATTACACTGGAGTGCTGCAGGAACCCTAGGCATCACAGTTCCAGGCCTGCTTTCACTTTCAAGCATCAGTTAGAGTATGTAATGCTGGGCATTGCAAAACATTTAGCAGAGACAAGAGTGCAAGAAAAACGGGGGAGAAAATTTTAAAAAGCCTCAGAGATCAATGAGGACACCAGTTGTGGAATCACTGTCTTCATCTGAGTGTTCAATGACTCACCATAGCCTATGATATAGGTTTTAGCCATCTTCATTTTCTAGTAAGGAAAAAACGCACAGAAGTGTATATTACTCAGCGTTCCATGAGCTGAAAAGTGCTTGATATAACCAGGATTTTAGCTAATGTGGTTTTCACCTCAAAGTTCATGTTAATTTCATGTTGTTAATCCTATGTAAAGTTAATGTTAAAACGTCCAGTGGACGTTTTACACTGAAGGACATTTGGGTACAAACACCTGAATGAATAGGACTTAGCATGGATGGCAGGCAGAGTGCATAGGGTTCGGTGGGGGTTGGGCATAGCTGGGGGAGGGGATCTGGGTGTGAGTGGAAAAAACTGTATGAAATTTTAAAAGCGCAATTAAAAACATCAAAAAAATTAGGACTAATATTGGAATTTTCTGTGTAATCATTGTGCTTCAAGAACCAACAAATAAAACCAAGAGTAATCTGGGTTTTAGTCTCAATCATGATTTTTTTTTACATTTATCTTAAATTCCAGATGAAACTTTCTTTGAATTATAGATATGTGCCATTGGAATCTCAGAGCATACTTCCATCTACGGAAAAACGAGACTGCACAATATACTAACTACACTTCCAATGGGAAGCTGACTCTTACTAAAACCTGTAAGTCACAATCCCTGTGGGACCTGTGAGCTGTGAGAACAGTGGAATTATAGCCTGCAAAAGGTGACTTCGATTACTATAATCCCTAAATATATTTACATATTTTATCAGTTTTGTCAATCTTCTTGCAAGTAGTTTTTATGCTAGCATATTAGTTTATTCATCCAGATTTTGCAATCAGTAAATAATTGCTGATGGTGATATTTAAACTTGTTAACCATAAAACATATACAAAACGATATTATTTTTGTAATTAAGGCATTAATTTACCAAATTGTAGACATCATGTTTCCAAGTATAAATCCTCCCAAAAGAAGGTATCATGGGAACTTGAGAATGTTCCAGATCAGCAATACGGATCTCAGAGATGTTTAACAAAAATAAAACAAAAGAGGGTTTGGTGCCTCTCCATGGCACATTCTTCATTCATAAATGTATCAGTAACTTTTCTCATCGCTGAGACAAAATGCCTGGCAAAAGCAACTTAAGGGAGGGAGGGTTTTAGCTAGTGGCTTGAGGGAATGCAGTCCATCATGGTGCAGAAGGCCTTGTAGCAGAAAAGTGAGGAGGCTGGTCACAACGTGTCCACTGTCAGAATGAGAAGGGATGAATGCTTGTGTTCCCCTCACTTTGTCCTTTTTAATTAATCTAGGACTGTAGTCCATTTGATCATCCTGTCCACATCCAGAATGAATCTTGCCTCCTCAGTTAACCTACTCTGAAAACATGCAGATATGCCCAGACGTGTGTCTCCTTAGCTGCTTACAAATCCAGCCAGGTTGACAACCAAGATAGAATCACAGTAAGTTTGTTGAAGGCAGTGTTGTGCCTTGGGGGGGGGTGTTTTTGTTTGCTTGTTGGTTCGTTTTTTTGTTTTTTTGTTTTTATAATGATACAGTATTTTTATAAACATACATTTTAATACTTTTAAAAATGTTAAATTTTGTTAGTTTTAATTATGTGTATATATGGGTAGGGGTATGCACATATGAGTTTAGGTGTCCATGAAGGCCAGAAGTGTCAAATCACTTGGGCCAAAGTTCCAGGCTGTTGTGAGCAATTCTATGTAATGCTAGGTACCAAATTATGGTCCTGTGCAAGAGGAGAAAGTACTCTTAACTGCAACCATCTCTCCAGCCCCTGTTCTTTTTTTGTTAGTGAACATACTACTGCTAAACTATTAACTCTAACTTCTGAATATATTTTAATTTTGATTACATAGTATCCAGTATTAAGCCAGCTGAACAAAGGCACTTCATATGTTAAGGTAAACTGGAATGATTTGAGTCAAAGGCAGAAACATTGAGATTATGGCATTTGAGGCAGCCTATCAACTGTCTCTCCTAAACCTAGATATTGAACCTAAAATTAAGCAATTCTTTTAACATTTTAGAATGCATCCAAGCTGACACAAAGTGAAAGGGAAAACTCATACAGTGGGAACTGGACATGACTGGATACTAATTTGTTGGATATGCTGAATGAGATAATACTACTATTGTCCTTGGTAACTATTTTGCTATAAATTTAAATTTTCCAATACAACATTAAACCTTTAAATATTGAAAGAATTAAACCCAATTTCCTCTAAGCTGTGAAGTTTGTAATTTGTCATGCTCTAGCAAAGTTCCAACATAAACAAAAACCTAATTCAAGATAACTTATGCTGGTCTTTTCCAATTCCTCTGTGTGTGTGTGTGTGTGTGTGTGTGTGTATGTGTGTGTGTGTGTGTGTGTATACAGTTGAGCCTGTGTACATGTGTATGTGTACATGTGGAGATCAGAGGTCACCATCAGGTGTCTTCCTCAGTCACTTCTTCACTTTATCTTTAGAAACAGAATCTCACACTGAACATACAGCTTACCAATTTGGTGAGATTGCAAGCCCCAGTGAAGTTCCCATTTTGGCTTCCTCAGAGTTAGGATTGCAAGCACTTGATACTGTGCCTGACTATTTACAAGGCTACTGGGGATCCAAACTCAGCTCCCTGTGTTTGTGTGGCAAACACTTTACTAACCGAGCCATCTTCTCTTGCCCTATCTGTCTCAATTTTTAATACAGCAGAATGACCTGTGGGCCTGTTCCTAGAGGTCCTGAAGACCTAGGACAGAGTCCCTGAGTGATATTTCTAATAAGAGCTCAGGTCATGTTAGAGTTAGCGCATCAGAGATCACAGTTTGAGAACCACTGACTTAGGCGAGTAAGTAAAAAATTTAAAATATGTTCATGTAATTTTAAGACTAGGCACCCAGAAAATTTATTACTATTCACAAGTCTTGTGATGGCTCCTGTTCTTCAGTTGTTGGGCAGATTCAATCTGCGTAACCATGGAGATGATCCCTGGAAAACTCATAATCATGTTCTTCTAAGAGGCAACCTTACCCAATCATATAAAAAAAAAAAAGCTCTGGCATTGGGCTTTTACTTTGCAAGTATATGATGTCTACTACAGGCGATGTCCCATTATAAGATGACTCCTTTTAATTTCTCTACAATATATACACATATACTTTAAGAAGCTTCTGGTTGTACGTAAGTAGACCCATGTCAGGCAGTGCCCATGGATGTCAAAAGAAGGCATTGGATCCCCCAGTACTGTAGTTATGAATGGTTGCTAGCTACCATGTAGGTACTGAGAATTGAATCTGGGTCCTTAGCAAGAGCATCCAGTGCTCTTAGCCACTGGGCCTCTCTCCAGCTTTCCCATATGGCTTTTTTTAAAAAAGGCTAAATTGGTTATCCCTGCCCATACTATTCCCTCTGCCCTACCCTCCAATTCTCCACCCCATTTAACCCTTCCAGAAATGGAATCCTTCTTTTGAATCCGTTGACCAGGCATCAAGACTCTTAAATAATATTGGCCATTGCCCCTGCTCTTGGTTACCCACCAGAACTTCATGGTAAGCCCTTATTGCTGAAGACAGTACATAAATGAGCTGTAGATCAAACAAGGAGAAATCAAGCTGGTGCTGACTTCAGAGCCTCATCTCTATTGCCTAACTTTGATAGTTCTGGAAGGTACTATGCAAGCTACCTGAAGAGAAAATTTATCACTAACCTTACCCAGCTTCGAATGCTGCAAGTTAGAACAACTGACTTGGAAGATATGCCTACCTGTGCACAAGTAGCATGAATGTTATACTTTCTCATTGGATTTAAGGTCTGCTTCATAGGATGGAGCCCATACCTGACATTGATATCAGGTCTAGGCACCTGAGGCTAGACAGCCCACAGGCCATGGGAGGAACACCTAATACAACTATTCTGATAAATAGATATAGTATTAAACCGATTTCTAATGACCTACAGCTATACCCATAGATTAATGCATCTTTCAACTCTCAGCAGACAAGAGTCTTTGTATGGCAGATGGTGATTAACACAGAACCACAACTGGTCAATGTGAAGACAACAGAGGCTGCACACTGCTTATACCTGAATTGGACACCTATATCAGACTCCTGCTTCCCAAGGTTCAGGAATAATCGCAGAAAGAGTTGGAGAGATTTTAAGAGCCAGAGGAGGTGGACAATCAGAAGGAAACCAAACTTTCCAAACAGCTGATCAGTTATTCAAATGAACTCACAGCGATGCTGACCATATGGACAAGTGCCATGCAAGCTCAAGCCAGACAAAATTCCAACATAGACCTGGAAAAGTGGGTAGGAAACCCAGCCCTATCTGAGAAACTACTGGTAACTAATGACTGCTGGGAAGGGGACATTCAGTCTCATTTAAGAATGAGACTTATAATAGATTTACCAGTTCTAGTGGATGAACCTGCATTGAAGGGCATTTCGGGACATAAACCTGACTCTATAGGTCTTTCAGTAAATCTATCTATCATCTATCTATCTATCTATCTATCTATCTATCTATCTATCTATCTGTCTATCTATCTATAGATTATATAGAAATTTATGGTGTGGGTAGTTAGAAAGGGAGGGAATCTAAATATGATCAAAATATAGCATGTGAAATTCACAAAAATTCAATAAAATGTTATTCTAATTGGCCTTATAACCTAATTCACATGCCCATTCCTGAGGGAAAATCAAGTAAAATCTCTGGCCCAGGCCATCAGATACTGTGATTGTACATGTATAGGTGATAGACATGCCCACTGGCTGAGAAAGGGTTCCATCAATTGATTTGCAAAATTAATTTCTCTTCCTTGAGAAGCCCACATGCATCATGAAATTTCTCAGTCTTTAACAGAGCGCACACTGACAAGGCAGCTTCTTGGTCAATCGGTCTGAACATACATCCGTAGAGGAAAGACAGTTTGGCCTCTAACCCTCAGATCTACTTGGCGTATAAATAGGGAGTTAACTTATCTTAGTGACATTTTTTTTACCTTTAATGATATTCTAGCTATGACAGTGGGAAATTTCAACCAGATATAGACTCTAATGTTGTTATTCCCAGTAGAGAAAAGGAAAGACTAAAGCAATATGGCAATTGGAGAATAGAAACTAACATGGACTTATAGTTCAGCAGTTTGACTCATTTCTTTCCTAAAGCATAAGGTAAACTCATTCACATTCAGAGGGACTTTAAATGACATGATTTAATGTGACTAAACAAGGTACAGACGGCACCACGTTGCCTCTGTTGGGAGGAGAGGTCAGACAGCAATTGGCTCTAACACAAGCCTCACTAATGCATAGCTACAAGCTGCCACGTCAGCGTCCATCCTTCTAAGAGCCTGTTAGGTGAAGTAATCAACCACCCTGACAGTGCTCCCCCCGATGCAGAACACAGGGACTTTAGTACTACCCCGAGTGCTTAGCTCACATTCACACAAGGCCCACTTTTGAGAAGCAAGATGTTCAGAAAATTTTTACCTATTTTATTTGTTTAATAAGAAACCAAATGTTAAAAAAATATTGGGTGAGAAGTTTAATTTGAATCTATCAGTCTACAAATCATGGAATTTGTTCATATGACCATTGAAGGGTGATACTTAAAATCAATCATACCAGAACAATAAATGTAAAACATTGGTAGCTTTATTAATTACAAACCATATGATAAGACACATTAAATAATGAGAATGAGAAAATTGAACAAATCAAAAAAGAAAAGAGCCATCAATGCAGATAAAGAAAGTTGTTATATCTTTGGACATCTAAAGTCAAATTTTGCCTCTTATGAAATGTGTGTCTTTATGGAAAATAACTACGGGAAAACTGTGGTTCTCAAGATATTAAAAACCAGGAAAAATGCTATCAAAGAGAAAAGTGAGGGATCATTTATCTCAGGAAAGAAACTATATTAAACATAGGTGTGCAGGGACAAAGGAGACACATTCACTGGGAAGAATACAGATAACTATCACTCTAAAAGAAATATTCCCGTCACCTTGACCCTGACAATGTCTGTATGTGAAAAGTAGCTCAGTCTATCCTTGCATTCCCAAAGCTAAATGTATTTACATTTAAGCACTGTAGAGACAGGAAGTTTTCAACCCAACAACCAAAAAGGGAAATAGTCTCTTATTCGCTCATGATTTAAGAGGAAAAAGTTGACAAGGAAATGGAAAAGGTGGGTCCAGATAGTGAGCATTAGAACCAGAATATGGTTCTTAGTCCCCTCTACCAGCCCTTTGGCATGTCTCAGGAGTCAGTCTGTGGGCTAACCCAGGGCAGTTAATCATCACACTTAGAGTTATATAATTCTTACAGACATCATTTATTTCCAGCTTCCAGTCAACAAGCTGTGAAATATTGTCTGCTCCATTTTGCATGCAAAACCATTTGGAACAGAGTGATATGCCAGATATTAAACATCTAGTTGGTTTTTAAAAAGAAAAACTGTAAGTCAGGTTTCTTCAGTGTTAAAATACCGTTCTTGCTGCTGCCTTTCAATGTAATTATATCCCTAGCTGGACTTGAGTGACCAATATAACAGCCAAAGCCAAAACGTGAAAAATTGTATAAAGAGATTTTTGTTAAATGAAATACTATAGTAGCTGGAGAGAGGACTCAGCAGATAAGATTTCTTGCTGCATAAATATAAGAGAGGACCTGAATTCAAATCCCCAAGATCTATGTAAAATGCAATGTATGGGCAGCAAGTGTGTCTTGCAACCCCAGCATAGTGGGATGTAAGGAAGATCGCTGGGGCTTCCTAGCTACCAGCTTAGCTCTAAATTCAGTGAAAGACCCTGTCTCAAAGGGATAAGGCAAAGAGTCATGTAGTAAGACACCAACATCCTTTTTGACCCCTGCATGAATACACATAGGTGTGTGTGCCTGCACACAGATACATACATAAAACAACACCACACCACATGCACGCATGCATGCATGCACATTCTTATTGCAGAAGATTGTTCTGAGTACATAAATCATAAAGTAAGATTCCTTGCATGGCTACATATCTTGAGCCCAGGACAGTAAATGGTTACATTTCCAGTTGTACAAGTTCTACTCACTTGAGGTATCCACATCTTGGAAGCACTTATTAAATTGTGACACTTTGTAATGATGGAAAGTATTTTAAAACTGAGGTTTGGTACACTAAATAATTGAGTCTCATGTATCAGGATGAACAGGGAGATTTTTGACAGAAGAATTAATTACTCAGGCTTAGATGTTACAACCCTATTTTCAATCCTGAATCTACCCTACTGCTCTAGTTAGCTTTCTGTTGCTGTGATACACACCACGACCAAAAGCAACTTGGGAGGGGGATTTATTTCATCTTACAGGTTGCAAGACCATCACTGAGAGAAGCCACAGCAGGGGCCAGATGGACACTTGAGGCAGACACCTTGGGGGAACACCGTTCACTGGCTTGCTCTGTCTGGCTTGCTCAGCTGCCCTGGAGTACCTGCTCAGGCCTGGTACCACCCACAATGGGCTAGCCCTCCTATATCAATTAGCCATTAAGAAAATGCCTCACAGACGTGATTGTGATTGCAGGCCAATCTGATGGGAACAGTTCTTTAGTTGCAGTTCCCTCATCTTAGGTGATTCCAAGTTTGTGTCAAGTTGACAGCTGCAACCAGCTGTGACAGTTACCACTGACATGAACATACCTACCACTCTATCAGCTTGCCTATTTTACTGATATGACAGTATGGATGGATAAAGGGTGCCCTGAATGTAACTACAGAATTTTCTGCTATATGACAACAATGGTCATATTATGCCCAGAGGAAAGAGCGTACCACACAAATAACTCTCTTTCATAGAGACAGAAAATGCTTAGAAACAATAATGAACAGTAGTTCATTCTTTAACAAGAGGTGGGAGAGGAGATAAAACAACTTTACAGGGGCTGGGGGTACAGCTCAGTTGGCAGAATGCCTGCTTAGCATGCATAAAACTCTCAGTGCGATCCCCCAACACTGCAAAAACTAGGTATGGTGGTGCACTCCTGGGGGTGAAGGCAGAGGGACCCAGAACTCAAGTCCATTGTAGGCTAAATACAGAGTTCAAGGCCTGCCTAGGGTACATGAGACCCTATCTCAAAGAGAAAAATAAACCAGAGCTTTAAAAAGTGGGAAACATGGACTCTGCCTGTTTTACCTCTGTTCATTCTGTGATGTTTAACAAGACATTTAATCTTTAAATATTAGATCCATCTATAAGAGACCTGTTGTAAAATTAAATGAAGTTGAAAAACTCAAATCAAATTCTATAATGATTAATTGAAATAATGAGTGAAAAATCATTCCCTGAAGCATATACTGTTGTGGAAATCGAAAACAGTGATGAATACTTTGGCAGACTGACCACTTGTTGCTGCAGATTGTAGACAAGGCAATCCAGGCAATCCCGATGTCTCATTATGAGCTCTGAATGCTTCTCAATATTGAGGATCAGTACCACAGACTCAGGGAATATGTAAGCAATATTAAAACTATTTACTGCCAAGAGTATCTCAAAACAAAGTTCAATTTTCAGAACCTCGGCAAAAACAAACATGAGCCAGAACATCTTCACAGAGGCCAGGTGTCCTACTAGGGTCTCAAGGTATAGGAAGAAACGAATTGAAAATATTTGTTTAGATACAATATTGTAATGATGGTTTCTCATGAAACTATTTAATCAATGAATCATTCATTCAATAGCCATTTATTGTTTTTGCACTAATGAAAAAGTGAGGAAATAATTGTTAATGAGTCCTCAGCATATCTAAGAAATTGTCTAACAAAGGAGGTTCACATTATTCAGATGGTATTGACTTCTTTTCAAAATTTAAAATGTGCTAATCAAAGAATGCATCCATGGGATTTATATGAAAGAGAATTTTGACAGAGAGGGGAGAAGATAAATATGGAGGACTTGATGACTGTGATCTGAGATAACTGTGATCTAAGCTTTGGAGAGGAACTGCTATATCTCACTGGGATAAAGGCTATGGGGAGGAGAGAGGAGGGATGAAAGCAGTGGGAAGAGCATCATAGAAAGAGGGGACATCAAGGACGACACCAGAGAGGGAGAAAATGGGTCAGTGAGAGAAAAGAAGATCCCTCTGTGGAGAGAAGAGAGAAGAGAAAGTGTGGAGAGAGTGTAGACCAAGGGCAGAGGCTGAGTTCAGTAGGATCTTATAAATTTCAAGTATCGATCAGTAGGCAATATTGATAGGAAACCTTTAATGAAACTTAAACCAGGACTTGGTACCATCACATCTCTTTTTTTAACCAAAGTTTCTTGGCTAAAACTAAAATTGTGCAGAAAGATCAATGGATATAAACAATGGCACATCCCTGTAATCCCAGTACTCCGCAGGATGATTTTGAGTTCAAAAACAGTCTAGGTTACCTAGCGTGTTTTTAGGGCAGCCTCAGAAGAAAAACAGTTATGTCTCGCCTCACTCTAAGACCCACTCTCTGGAGGATATAGAGGATGTGTGTGTGTGTGTGTGTGTGTGTGTGTGTGTGTGTGTGTGTGTGTGTGTGTTGTTTTAATTCTTCTCTTGGATACTTCAAGATTCTTAAATGAATTGCCAAATCTCTCATTTCTTAATCTGTTAGCAGTAAAATATATTTTTTTCGCTTCCTGGTACTTAAACATGAGGATTTAATTCACATTCATCCACCACTGCTTAGCTTATTCTCTAGCCAATTTTAAAATTGTTATTTAAAGGTTTGATCATTCCCTTTATAACTGTAAATAACGCTTTAAGTCTGGTAGTTGTTCCAGAAAAATGCAGATATCATGACTTAGATGATGCTGCTACTATATTAAGATGACATCAGTACCATTATCTTTCCTGCATCTCCCCCTATTTTTGGAAACAGCACACCCTGAGCCTCAGTAGCATAAGCTGTCTTTGATTATATTGTCCTTACATAGTTTTGATATCAAATATGAGAACCTGATTAAAATTCATTGAAGAAGGACTTGGGAAGATGGCACAGTTGGTAAAAAGTACTTACTGAGCAAATACAAGGATTTGAACTCATATCCTTAGCATTCATGTAAAAAGCACTTGGGAAGGGGTGTAGAGATAGGTGGATCCCTGGGGCTTGCTGGTCAACCAGTCTAATTTGGTGAGCTCTGGGTTTAGTTACATACTCTTTCACAAAAAATAAGTAAAACAATCAACACTGACCTCTGGCCTTTACATGAATGTGTACCATTATGCACATGTGCACACACACATGAGCATGTTCATGCACACATAACACACACAATTGGAGAGTCTTTCTTTGTTGGTTAATCTCTAGAAGAATTTCTGTAAGATTGGAATCATTCATTTTTTAAATATTTTGTAGAATGAAACTAAAAAATGATTTAGGTTTGTTGTTGCCTTTGAAAGAGCTATTTGATTTTTGAAAATGAAAAATCAATTCAGCTTTATCTGCCAAATAAAGGGTGAATGTCTAAACATTTCAAACTGGGTTCTGGAGAGGTTGGTTTGGTGAAATCTCATAGCGTTGGAGACATACCACCTAAAGTTTCACCATGGTCTAGTGAACTCTGGAATAAGGATCTGATCTCACAGAGCTAAGCACTGAATTCTCTAAGAAGCTTGGCCTGAGGACTCTTGTGTGATCCCAGTTGGCATGATCAGGTTCTCTGGTGAAATAAGGGATGTGACCACAACAGAAGTGTTCATTGGTTGAAAGGGTGCTCTGGGCTAGACAATCAAGTGTGGTAACATGAGGCCTACAGTTAATCCAGTATAACCAAATGGAACCTTCAGCCAATATTTTTGACCACTTCTCCCATTCCAGAATTGAGGACTCTGTCCTCCTTTGCTGCATCAGGTACCAAGACTCAAGATCAGCTGCATGATATGAATGTCCCATGGCTTGTCTAAGATCAGCATTCTTCTGGACTTGGTCGTACTAAGCAGGAGATTCTGGTCTGTCCTCATGGAGTTCTTCATGAGGTGAATTCCTTTTCTGGGAAAGACAAGGCTAGGAAGCAGGCTTGAAACAATTGGCCCTTGGTTATCAGGCTTTCTATATCTTCTTGAGTCATTTTTTCTGAATAGTATTTTTTGTTTTATTTGTGAGAATTTCATACATGAGTATTGTATTTGCATTATTTCTTTCCCTCCCAGTTCCCCCAGCTCCTTCCATGCCGCCCCAACTCCCTATCAATTTCTTGACCTCTTCTTTGATTGTTATTGTTACATATGCATACATTTTTAATATTTATTTTTATTTTATGTGTTTGCGTGTATTGCCTGCATGTAGATAAGTGCACCCGTGTCATGCAATGCCCGCAGAGGACAGAAGAGGCTATCAGATCCCCTGGAACTTGAGTTATGGACAGTTGTTAGCTGCCATGTGGGTGCTGGGATTCGAACACAGGTCTTCTGCAAGAACAGCCAGTGTTCTTAACTGCTGAGCTATCTCCCCAGCCCCAGCACACATTTATAAATATATATATGTATATGTGTGTATAATGCTCTGAGTTGATTTATAGGTGGTCATGGACACATATGTTTAGGCCTGTCCATTTAGGATTAGATAACCTCTCAGGGCTCTGGTCCCTGAAGAAAACTGATTTTTTCCTCCCTTAGCATCCACTGTTTTCCTGTAGCTCTTCATCATGAGATGAGAGTTCATGAAATTTCCTCCATCCATCTTGGCATGTCAACTGGATTTGTTATTATTAAGATCTTGTGTAAATGCATCCGTCAGCCAATCCAGTGGTCCTATGTAAGTCATACTCTCCCTCACCCAGCAGCAATCAGTCTTAAATAGTTCTCAATCTAATGCTGGCCTGATACCCATTCTTTACCTCCCCTTTGGGCCCTTGTTTAATTGAGCTGACGTGGGTCCTGCATTCAATGCCACAGCTGTCGCAGGCTCACATAAGTAAGCCTCCAGTGGCCTGGAAGCCTCCACTCCCTTATGGAACCATCCATGGCTCTTACAATCTTTCTGTCTCCTCTTCCTCAATGGTCTATGAGCCATGGGTGGGTGAGGTTCCATATAGGAGTCCCGTCCTACACTCTGCAGCCTCTTATTCTCCAAAACTTGGCCAGTTGTGGTCTTGTGTGTATCACACGCTGATGTACATGGAAGCCTCACTGGTGAGAATTGAGAAGTGTATTAGCCCTCTCTCTATCCCTTATTCTGCTATGTTCCAAGAGCCTTGGTTGTAGAGATTCGAGTGTAGATGTGTCACCTAGTCCTGGGCATCTCCCAGGTGTATGTTCTCTGTGCTTGACCAGATGTGCAACTCTGCAGTAGCCTCTATGTGTTGCAAAAAGAAGCTTCTTTGATGAGTGCTGTACAACATGTTTGTCACTCTTAGGGAGGTCTCTTCTATCTGGCACTGTGTTCCCTACCAAGCAGCTCCCAGGTATACATATGCATTAATGTTCAGACACTCGACGTGCATTTCTCATAGGGTTTCTAGGGCATCGCTTTTCCCTCTAGGTTTCCTGTCCCCGAGATTCACTCATCTCCACTCTTTTCTTTTCTCCCATCGGGCTTCTGTTCTCCCTCTCCCATTATCCCCACCCTCACCCCAATACCTCCCAACTCCTGCCATCTTTCCTTACTTCCCTCCCGCCCCCACACTATAGACCCTTGCATGTCCCTCCCTCCTCTCCTCCATGCCTATTACTCCCACTTTTTCAACCTCCCTCAGGTAACACCAGTTCCCTACTATCCCCCTTTCAGGTTGTTTCTTTTCCTTTACTCCATGTGTCCTTTCCCTTTACCTGGCTCCTGGTGTTACATCAGAATTTACATACTCACATATAAGGGATTAGTGCTACAATCCACAAATGAGGGAAAATATAAGTCGCTTGCTTTTCTGTGTTAGTGTTACTTCACTTAGTGTAACGCTCTCCAGCTCCATCTATTTACCTGCGAATTTCATAATTTCATCTTTTCTTACTGCTGAGTAGAACTCCATTGAGTACATGTACCACATTTTCATTAACCATTCATCAGTTGAGGGACATTTATGTTGTTTCCATTTCTAAGCTATTGTGAAGACAGCAGCAACAAACTTGGATCTCTACAGTATGATGTTATCTCTACAGTACAGTGAGTACTTTGGGTATATGCCAAGGAGTGGTATCACTGGATCGTATGGTAGGTTCATTTTTAGTTTTTGAGTGTTCTCCACACTACTTTCCATAGTGGTTACACAAGCTTGCATTCCCACAAACAGTGAAAGAGCATTCCCCTTTCTCCACATCCTCTCTAGCATTTGGAGTCCTCCGTTCTCCCTTATCTTTCACCCTGCACAAAAGTCAACTCCAAGTGGATCAAAGACCTCAGTATAAAACTTGAAACTTGGAAACTGCTAGAAGAAAACATAGGCAGCACCCTCCAAGATACATGCATAGGAAAGGACCTTCTAAATCAGACACCAGCTGCTCAGGCACTGTCTTAGTTTGTTCTTCATTGCTGTGACAAAATACTCTGACCACTACCAACTACGAACTTGGGGAGGAAAGGGTTTATTTAGCTTACATATCCCAGGTCACAGTTCATCCGGGAGCCCAAGGTAGGAACTCAGGGCAGGAACCTGGAGGCAGGAGCTGGAGCACAGGCCATGGAGGAATGCTGCTTACTAGCTTGCTCCCCTGACCCCTGCTCAGCCTGCTTTCTTATGCAACACAGGCCCACCTGCCCATGGGTGGCACCACCCACAGTGGGCTGGGCCCTCCCACATCACTGATCGAGAAGATGCCCCTCAGACATGGCCACATGCCAGTCCAATAGAGGAAATTCCCCATTTGAGGCTCCCTCAACCCAGGTGTGTCAAGTTGACACTAAACCTATCCAGCACAGGCACTAAAGTCAACAATCAGTAAGTTAAATTACAAAGTTTCTGTACAGCAAAAGAAACAACTAAGGAAGGGAAGAGGAAACCCACTGAGTGGGAGAAAATCTTCACCAGATACATATTCAACAGAGGATTAATATCCAGAACATACAAAGAACTAAAAAGGAAAAAAATAAGAAGATAAACAACCCAATAAAAAGATGGGTAATAGATCTAAACACAGAGTTTTCAAGTGAAGAAATAAAAATGGCTAAGAAGCACCTTAAGAAGTGCTCAGCATCCTTAGTAATTAGAGAAATACAAATCAAAATGACTTCAAGATTTCATCTTTTGCTATCCTTTTATTTTGGCTTTCTATACACCTAGTAAGCTCACCCATTCAAAACAAAAAATATGGTCATCATAGATAATTCTCTGGACCATACAATATACACATGCATGTGCAACTACACGTACTTGTTCTCCTACATGAATGCAAACATGCATACATACCACACGCAAACACACAAAACATTTTTAAATACTCATTCTTTTTTTCAGGGATATCATATTGCTGAAGTCATCTATAGTCTAATTAGTTATTATGAAAAATATTCTAAAAATCTCTCACAATGATAATGATTTGTCAAGGTTTCCTTTTCATTCATCAATTTCTGCTTCATATGAATGAAGATTGTTACTGGCACAGACTAGTTTAAAATGGTTCTGCATTCCCTGTAAATAGAAACTGGTGGAAACAAATGTTTTATCAGTAACAGTAATTATTTTTATTGCTAATATATATTTTGCATTAATTTCTATTTCACTCAATATTAACAATAGCTGTATTAACTTTCTTTTGGTTAATGTTTGCCTAGTATAAATATGTTCACTGATTTCCCATCAACATTTCTATGTGTTTATCTTTAAGGTTGTTTTCTATAAGCATCAGATAAGTTGGCCACAGGCCCCAGCCCACCCCCACAGCCTGTACCCATTTAACATGTTCTTCTATTAGAGTATTTAGTCAACTTTCATTAACTGTGATTGTTAATAAATTTGAGGTTATTTATAACATTTCATTTTGTGTTTCTCTTTGCCTTATTTATTTTTTAATTTGATAAAAGAAAGGTGGTTACATTTGTTCTAAGTGTTACATTTTCACACTATTGATTAAATGTCTATAGTCTATTAACTTACGGTTTGTTGAATTAGCACTGCAATTTTATGATTCATGATTCATTATTTAACTTGATGTCTAAGGCTAGTAATTTACAAGTACGTGGTTGGGCAAGCAGATCAAGAGTTACAATCTCCCTGTCTGTGAGAGCTGAGAAGTACTCCATGACCCAATGAGTGAAGTTAGAAAATATTCTTAGTAAAAGATTTGCTCTTGGGCCGGAGAGATGGCTCAGTGGTTAAGAGGACTAGTTGCTCTTTCAGAGGACTTGGGTTGGATTTCCATCACCCACGTGGCAGCTAACAACCATCTGTAATTCCATTTCCAGGTCCCAGTACCTTCTTCTAACCTCCTCAGGCATTGCACGACTTGGGTGCACTTATACACATGCAGGCAATACACTCATACACATAAGAGTAATAATTTTTTTTAATTTGCTCTTATTTATGTATGTGGAGTGGGGTGCACATGTGAGTGCACGTACTCATGGAGGCCAGAAGATGTCAAATCCTCTGGAGCTAGAGTTATAGGTAGCTGTGAAGGTACCCAGTGTGGGAGCTGAGAAGCAAACTCTAGTCCTCTGGAAGACAAGCAATAGCTCTTGACTGCTGTGCCACCACTCCATCCCCCACCCCAAGGGGGGAACGCTTTACAAAGTGTTAATAACAAAATGATGGCATTTGTTAGCAGAGGAGTCATCTCTGGGATGATTTTAGCAAGATGCACTTACCTAGAGCAAACCACCTAGAATTTATGGATCTATGGAACACTACAAAATGTCCATAAAGCAACCTGGCTGACCGAACGGAAAATAAGACTCATTTTACAGGATGAACTGCTGGGTCCTTCCTGCTGAAATAAAGTCCCTGTCTTGGCATTACTTAGAGATCTTACCAATAACCTGAGGCAGGGTGCATGTCACCAGGCCATCATAAGAAGCTGTGCTGGTGGCTCAAGACATTTCCCAGCCACATGCTTGCCATATCTTTGAACTCATCAGCCAGACTTGATGCTCTGTAAGGTCTCTAGTTGGGGGAGCTATAATTTGACAATCTAATCTTTCCCATTATCTCAGTCATCTCTCTTCTCTAGAATGAAACCTTTTCTAGAATGATCTACCTCCTTCCTTTTTGCTATATTTCAGATCAGACATTATCTTTCTTTTCCCTCACAGCAAAGCTACTTTGAATTTACCCATGTATTATGAGTGGCTTTGCTTGTAAATTTCTTTTGATTTTTCACTGAGCTCATCATGCTCCTGCTTGGCATGGTGGTGCTCTCCTCTAATCCCAGCACCAGAAGGGAGGAGACAGAAGGATTGCCCTGATTCTAGGCAAGCCTGGGCTATATAGTAAATGCCAAGCCAACAGAGTAAACATTGGTTTCAAAAACCAAAAGTACAGACTTTAGGAAGGTCAACTATGACAATCAATTAGGTTTTATTTTCTCTTCATGAAAATATCTTTATAAATATAAATAGTTTTATTTTTCTGTGTTTTAAGCCAAATTTAGTTAGAATGGAATTCAGTGTCAACTAGTGTTATATTTTTGGATCTTTCAAAGTATTAGGGTTTTATATCTTTAGTTCTCACTGTCTATCTACTCTTCACTCCTTTCTAGGCAAAATGTCTTTTCCCTCTCTCTCTTATTTTTTAATTACTGAATTATTACAATTTTCATACAATATCGTTTTATAGGGTTTGGATACCCTCCCCTACTTGCACCTGCTGTACTACCCAACCTCACCCAATGTAATGTATTCTTTTATATGTATATAAAGGCCTATAGAGTCTAGTTTATGTCCCCAAATGTCCTTCAGTGTGGGTCCATCTACCGGAGACTGGTTAATCTACTTTAAATTTAGAGTCACTTTCTTGAAAGAGACTGTCTCTCCCTCCCCCTCCCAACAGCTATGGGTTGCCAATAGTTTCTCAAGTAAGGTTGGCACATCTTACCCACTTCCCACAGCTATGCTGGAATCTTGTCTGATCAGAGCTTGCTTGGAACTTATGCATGCTATCACCATTGCTGTGAGTTCATATGCATAACTGACTCTTTTTGAGCTCTGATTCGCTTTGAATTTTTGCAATTGTACAATCTTAGAACTTTAGGTTAGTTAAGACTAATGACTTTGCTCAGTTTGGAAGGATTCTTAGCATTGGTCACCTCAACTCTGCCTTCTCAGGATTCTGTTATTTTCCCTCTGAATCTGTGATAAATGTTGAAAAGTAAAACACAATCTGCTCATTCCAGTCATCATATAGTTCCTTAGAAAAACTGGGCCTAGTATCTTATTGCTCTTTAAAATTTTTTGTTGAGTTTTGTGCATTTCATATACATCTTAATCATATTTAAACCCCCTCCCATATCTGCCCCCCATAACTGTCCTACTGGATTGCATGCATCATGCATTCTGTCATGTCTGTAAAGGCCTATCCAGTGACGTCTGTGTCCCCCGATGTCCCTCAGTGTGAGTTCATTCACTGAAGCCTGGTCAGCCTATCTAGCGTCACTGCCTTAAAGATGAACTCTCCCTCCCCCAGCAGTGATCAGCTGCCCATAGCTCCTCAGCTAAGGCTGGACTCCTCATCCATACCTCCACTTCTGTGCTGGGTTTTTGTCTGTTCTGAGTTTGCATGGGTCCTGTGCATCCAGCCATAGTGTATTGAATCATATAACCATTATTTTATGCTTTCAATTTTTTTCTCTTTGTAATGAATTATGAATATTATTTCTTCTAGATCACTAACTGTCTCTTCAGCTACATCCAATGTACACTTGACTTTGACATATCCATTAAGTTTCTAATTTCAATTATTGAGATATTATTATAAACTATGTTTCAAGGGGTAAGGAAGATAGCTCAGTTGGTAAAGCACTTGCCTCAAAAACATGAGGACCTGAGTTCATCCCCTAGAACCTATGTATAAAAAGCTATCTATGGGTAGCACGCACTTGTAATCCCAGCATTGGAGAAGCAGAGACATGAGTAACCTGAGGCTCCCAAGCCGGCCAGTCTTATCTAGTTGGTGAACTCCAGGCCCAGAAGAGGCCTGTTTCAAAGGAGGTAGGCAGCATTTCTGCAGATGACACCCGAATTTGTTCTCTCATCTCCACATACACACACATGCATGTATTACATACACACAAGTGTATAGGCAAGAAAAGAAATGTACTTCAATATTTCAAAATTTGTTTCACTCAGCTTCAGAATTTTTAAAAATTTTATTTAAAATTGTGTATATGTGTGAGAGAGTGTGGGCATACAGCATGCCCTTGCACACATGTGGAGGTCAGAGGATGGCCTCTGAGACTCAGTTCTCTCTTTCCACCAGGGGTTCCGGTACTGAACTCAAATTGTCAGGCTTGCGTAGCAAGCACTTTTACCAGCTCAACCATCTAACCAGATCATTCATCTTTATTCCGTTTTTTATGCCTTAAATTTTTTTCCGACATTTTAAATGTCTGATACCAATATAGACACTCCATGGTGGCTTCCTTCATATTTTAAAATATTCATTTTGAGCTCCTACTCGGCTATTGTAAACTTTATGAGAGTCCATTCTTCAGAAACGATGGTTTTTTTCCCCCTGGGCATCTCTGGGCATTACCTACCCAGATCTACTTTAATTACATATCTTGGCTTGGGATTTGCTAGACTGCACAGATATTGAAAAATTGTAGTGCTAATGCATAAAAGGGCACAGATGTTGTTAATTCTCAGTAAGTGGTATTGGTAAGGGGGTTGGGTTTTTTTCAGCCCCAGCCATAGGCAAGATGCTGTTTGTAATCTTGGGAAGCCCTGGCTTGGATGATGCAAAAAGGGGAAAGGGGAAGATCTTTTTTGTTCTGCAGTCAGTCATACACAGACAGGGGTGGCCAGGCAGCTACAGGTAACCCCTGTTTTTTTTTTTTTTTTTTTTTGGTTGTTGTTCAAGGTCAGCAAATATAGACTTTTAGGTCAAATCTGTACCACAGCCAGTTTTTGTATGACCCACGAATTAAAGAATAGTTATTTGAGACAGGGTCTTACTGTATAGCTCTAAATAGCCTGGTTCTTTCTGTGTAGTCCATGCTGGCCTTGAACTTGTGGCAATTCTGTCTCAGTCTCCTGATTCCCAGGCTTATAGGAATATGCCATTGTGTCAAGCTTCATGAGTTAACAACCTTTTAAGGACTGGGTATATGATTCAGACAGTAGCATGCCTGAGGACTTGAGCTTAGATCCCCAGCACTGACTTAAAAGCTACATGTGAAGAATATGCCTTATCACCTTAGAGCTGGGAGGTGGAGACAAGAGAATTGCAGAGCTTGCTGTCCAATCAGCCTAGACAACCAGGGAGCTCCAAGGTCAGTGAGCAACTCTTCCTCAAAAAACAAGGTAGAAGCAGGAGAAGATACCTAACCGCAAACTCTGACCTCCACATGCATGGCATGTACACATATGTGCATGCAGACCTGCACACACATGTACAAGGGTACACACATACACTACACTCAAAATAATTACAAATATTTCCCAAGTGTTATTAAGCCAAGGAACAGAGTCTGGGTGAGAGGATCTATGCAAGGCCCACAAAGCCTGGAATACTTGTGCTTCACAGAAAATGATCCTCAACTACTGTCTCTTCTTATCGTTAGATAGGTCAAGGATCTATTGCCAAGTTTCCATACAAATCTTTCATCTGTTTCTTCAGCTGGCTTCTCTTTCATTATTGACTTGTAGGAATTCTTTACACATTCTGTACTTTAGTTTTTCATTAGACACCTATTTTGTACGTATTTTGTTGCTGGGTTATCTTTTCATTTTTCACTGTCCTTTAAAAGCAGATTTCTATTTTGATCAAATTCAAAGTCTGATTTTTTCTTCTTCTAGAATTTGTGATTTCCGTATCCTCTTCAAGGGATTGTTGCCCAAACCATTGTGATAAAAGTGTTTTTTCTTGTATTTTCTTCTAGGGAGTTCATCATTTTAATTTTACCTTGAGTTTAGTACCCATTTTGTGATTCTTAATACTTTGATATAATTATGGAGTCTTTTGAGTATTGTTAAATGTTTTGAGTCAAGGACATATGTTAGAAATCTCAGAAATCTCGTCATTGAACTTATCTGTTGTAAAAGACAAAAATCTATGAAAAACATTTCTAATAGAAGATGACAGTGGCAAAAGGGTATGAGTTAGAACAAAATATAAATTGTGAAATGCATTGTTTTGTATATCAATGTAGGAAAATAATTAAAACAGAAAAAAATTAAAATTTCAGTATTTATGTGTACAGTGTAACACTATTCAACCACAGGAAGAAATGAAGTATTGATAAACACTACCGCAGAGATGAATCTCGTAAACATCATGCTCAGTGAACTAAGCCAGATACAAATGGTTGCATGATGGATGATTCCATATGAAAAAATCCAGAATTAGAAAGCCCCTGGAAACAGCTCAGACTAGTGTTTCTAGAAGATAAGGGAAGGAGGAAAGAGAAGAGCCTATTCACTAACACATGGCTATATCCTGGAGAAATGAAGCATTTGGGAAAAAAAAATTGAGAATGTGCTAAATGTCACTAAATTCTTTGCTTTAAAGAAACTCATTTTAATGTTCAACATCTTTAGCCATCAGGGAAATGCAAATTAAAACTATTTTGAGATTTGATCTTACCCCAGTCAGAATGGTTAAGATCCAAATAAAAGGGGAGGGGAGAGTGACACTGTAGGAATGCAAACTCATGCAGCCACTGTGGAAGTAAGTGTGGAAATTCCTCAAAAAGGTAGAAATAGAGCTACAAAGTGATCCAGTCATAAACCTCTTGGGCATCTACCCAAAGGACTCTATATCTTACTACAGAGATACCTGTTCATCCATGTCCATTGCTGCTCCAATCACAATACCCAGGAAATGGAAACAACCTAGATGTCTATCAGCTGATGAATGAATACTGAAGGTATGGTACACTTACACAAGGGAATATTACTCAGCTGTCAAGAATAGCAAAATTATGAAGTTTTCAGGTAAGCGGATAGAAGACAGAAATGGAAACAGTCATCCTGAGTGAGGTAACCCAGACCCAGGAAGACTAACATCATGTGTTGTGTTCTCTCACATAAGTGGATACTATCTTTGAATCCATAGATATGTATGTTTCAATTGGAAAACCCATAGAATTCAGGAACTCCTAGTAAACAGCAATAGAGGAGGAGTGCTTCCTGGAGCGGAGATAGAATGTAGTGATATAAAGGGGGAAAGGGGAAAATAGAGTAGGAAGAGTTCAATGGGGTGAAGAATGGGAGGGTAGGAAAGAGGAGGGAGTATGAGGAGATTAACACTAAAGACCTTTAGAAAAAAGTCATATGGAAACCTACCATTATAGAAGCTTCTTAAAGAATATACACACACAGTGTAAAAAGAGATTAAAAGGGGGCCATTGCCCCTACCAGACACCACAAAATAGCCAATGAAGAGCCCCAAACCAGAAATGAAGCTGTTAACCAGGGGTCCCATAGAACCTCAAACAATACTGGCCATTGCCCCACCAGAAAGTGACAGTAAGACCCTATTGCTAAAGATACTTATATACAGGAATTGTAGAACAAACGAGGAGAAATCAAGCTGGCACTGACCTCAAAGCTTCATCTTTACTGGCTAGAGTTCATAGTGCTGTAAGTTGCTATGCATGCTACCAAAAGAGAGAAATTGTGCAGCAATGTCACAAATGTTATGGGAGTCACCAACCACTTTCTGATTGGATTTAATGATCCACTTCATAAGATGGAGTCCACACCTGATAGTGTTCTCAAGCTTAGAAGCCTGCAGCTATAGGGGAGAACCTGCTACTAATATTCTGTTAAACAGACATTGTATTAAACAAACTCCTAACGACTTATTGTTATACCCATAGGTTGATGCATCTCTCAACTCTCACCAGAGAGCAGCAGGCGATGATTAACACAGAGACCTACAACTTATAAATGTGGAGAGAATAAGGGACTGCAGAGTGCTTAGCCATGAATAATTCACTTATATCAAATCTCTGCCTCCCAAGGGTCAGGGGTCACTGAGGAAGAGGGGTCAGAAAGATTGTAAAAGCCAGAGGTTGTGGATGATCAGAAGGAAACAGTGTTTTGCAGACAGCAAGGCATTTACTCATATGTACCCACGGTGATGTGACAGTGCGCACACGAGCCACATCACAAGCCAGACAAAAATCTCAGCATAGACATGGGAAAGTAGTAAGAAGCTCCAGTCCTAGTTGAGAATCTATTGGCAACTGATAACTGCTGGGAGAGGAAGAGTCAATTTTCTTTAAGTGTGTGATGCTGGCTGGGTTATTCCAGCTCCAGTGGAAGGACCCACACCAAAGGACATTTGTGGGCACAAATTTGGCTTTATAAGCCTTGAAATATATGGACGATAGAGTACACAAATTGGGCAGGGGGTAAGATGGGTGTGCAGATAAGGAATGAGGGATAACTGTGACCAAAAACATTGCATGAAATTCTCAAAAATTCACTAGAAAAAGAATCAAATCTCATTTTATGTAACACGGTTGGAGAGATGGCTCAATAGTGAATAGCACTGACTGCTCTTCCAGAGGACCTAGATTTGATTCCCAGCACCCATATGGTGGCTAACAACTGTCTGTAACTCCAGTACCAAGGGATCCAACACCCTCTTCTGCCCTAATGGACACTACACACATGTGGTACACCTATATACATGCAAGCAAAACTCATACACACAAAATAAAAATAAATCTTTAAAAATCTAATTTTATTTCAATACATTGAAAAACAATTCAAAAAGGCTCTGTGTGTACTTATAAGCTTGTTTTTCTTTCTTTTTGGACAAAGTAGAACAAGATAAATGTGAGATGGTAGAATTTATAAAATTTTAAGGATAGCATTTTATGCTCAGGATGTCCTATCTTCTAAACTTTGAGAAGAAAAATCAACTTTTTGGTAATATTTTGGTTTACCCAGACACATATTTTGAGAAATAGTGCCTTTAATCCCAGCACTCAGGAGGCAGAGGCAGGTGGATTTCTGGGAGACTTAAGTCAGCTTGTACTACATAGCAAGTTCCAGGCCAGTTGGGGCTACAGGAAGACCCTGTCTCAAAAGAAAGTTTGAGTGGTCACTGTTTTGAATTAAGTTCCTTTACTGGGATGCATTAGATGAAGCTAAAAATTAAAACAGAGTCATTTATGCTAAAGTTCAGTGTCATAGAGCTGACCTAAGCTGCCTATCCGGTCTTCTAGGCACTCAGGATTCAAGATAAAAACCAAATTTCTCAAACAGGCCAGCTTCAACAGATGTAGTAACAAAGTTCTCTCTGCTTAATATAGCCTGTTGCTAACTAATCAGTTATCTTTCTATTGTTTTGTCTACTTTGAAATGACCATCTACTTTTTTATGCTTTGTTTCTACTTCTGAGCCCCCCTGCTCAACTCATTCAAACACTTAATTCTATTTTAAAGAATGAAGTGTTGCCTGGCTCAAGAATTGACTATGAAACAAAATAATTGAAAACTGTTTCAATTAGAATTCTGTTCACCAATGGAATCTATATAACCATTAAAAACATAAAATGTAACTATAGACAAATATGGTATATAATGTTTATTTCATACAATTAAAGAGAAAACTGTTATGGTAACCACAAGCCCTCAAAGAGATTTGTGTAGGTTGGAAAAGTGTTTGAGATGCGAAGTATAGACATAATGTCATAAGTTATCACGCATCCAGACTCAAACAGTTGAGTACTGTAAAAGTAAGAGCAATTTGTTTTCTGTCCTAATCAGCTTTCTATCGCTGTGATAAAACACTCTGACCAAAATCCACATGGGAAGGAAAGGGTTTGTTTGACTCACATGTTCTAATCACAGCTCATCCTTGAAGGAAGCCAGGGCAGGAACTCAGGGCAAGAACCTGGCAGCAGAAGCTGAAGTATAGACCTTAGAGGAACACTTGCTGACTTGCTCCTCTGACCTGTGCTCACTTTGCTTTATTATAGAACCCAGGACCACCTGCCCAACAGTGGCACCACCCACATTGGGCTGGGCCCTCCCATATCACTTGGCAATCAAGAAAATACCTCACAGACACGCCCACAGGAGAAGCCCATAGAAGAAATTCCTCAATTGAAGTTCCCTCTTCCCAGGTGTTTCAAGTTGACAACTGAAGCCAACCAGCATATTTTCATTTTGTTCTGTGTTTATTTTTGAGAATGGGAAGAGATAAGCCCTAGAAGCATAGACTGACTAAAGTTAATGCCTTATTTTCTGAAAACACCTGCAAATGGACATTTCTAAAGGATTGAGATGCTTAACGGGCATCTGTTACAGTTACAATGCAACTTAGTTAATACTTTCCATTTCCTCAAAGTATCATTCAACTCAGCCAGCACTGAAAAATCTTTGGTAACATGTTTATCTATTGAAAGCAGGCCAATAGGAGTTCTTTGGAGGGGAAATGTGGTAGGCGGGAATAGCAGGATCAGAGGGACACAGGATGCTTGATGCACCCTACTTAGAATTAGTAGGGACCCCAAAACAGTACCTCTTGGACCTGATCTTCTGTTGGACATGATGGAAGAATCAAGGCATATTTCTTAGATTTGAATGGGAAGCCCACACATGACTCAAAGCTTTACTGAGCATCAGGTAACATGGGATGAGACGGAAGAAATCTCCATTATGTATTCTGTAGCTCTGATTATTCACATTCAGTTGAATTTGACATGGTGAATTTTTCAGAACTGGCCAAAATACATACTTGAAAGAAATTAAACTGTATTAATCTTTGGTGAACCTGTTAAGATTCAAATTAGGGAAGATTCTACTTGTTACACAGAATGAGAACAGACCCAGAGTGAAGAGCTGCCTCTGCTGTCAACTGACTTATTTGTACATGTAAACTTGTGGGAGTGGTGGCCTGGAGCACAGGACCCACGTCAACTCAATTAAACAAGGGCCTAGAGGGGAGGAGAGAAATGGGTGGTAGTAGAACTATTAAAGACTGATTGATGCTGGATGAGGGAGAGTAGGCCTTACAGACAATCCCTAGATGGGCTGTCTAGACCAGTGGATGAATTTATATTGAAAGACATCTGGGTACAAATGCTTGACTGAATGGGACTTAACATGTATGGCAGAATACATAAGGTCCGGTGGGGGGGATAGGGAGGCATGGATGGGGCAGGAAAGTCTAAATTTGATCAAGAACTGTTGTGTAAAATTATAGAAGTTTAATAATTTTTAATTGTTTTTATTTTGTGAGTATGTTTATCTGCAAGATATGTATGTGCACCATATGCATATCGTATGTAATGCCCATGGAGGCCAAAAGAGGGCATCTGACCACCTGGAACTGGAGGTACATAAGGTTGTTAGCCATGATATGGATGCTAGGAACTGAACCCAGGTCCTCTGCAAGAGCAGCAAAGGACCAGTCCTTAACTAACTTATTTTTATATAAAAACTTTTAAAATACACTTGTCACTTTTTAGGATACGTGAGCAAAAGCAATGCCACTTTTGAGGTCTGCACATTCAAAGAAAATGGATAACAATCTACTTAGTTGAGGACAATGAATTTTATCTTATACATATAAGAAATCCAGGAAGATACATTTATGGAGTTTACCAAAACAGCAGGATGAACTTCAAGCTATTCTTTCTCTTTTATTTAGCAAAACCATATATTAATGTGAATGGATATAAGATCTTACAATAATTCCTTGAATTTAAATAATATCTTTCTTCTAAGGATTCAGCATAATTTCCTTTACATTCTTATTCAGTCTAAAAAGCTTTCTGTAAGGGTGAGTGACACATTAAAGCCAAGTACATGTTCTCATCCTCACAAATAGGAGAGTTGAAACATGATAGATTAGGACTACTGGGGTACAGGTTACCCTTAGAGATCCTTAAGGTTTGACTGTGCCTCTTTTCAAGTGTATTATTGTCCACATTTGCAATTCAGGAGTCCTCTGGTCTCCCATTTAATTTCAGTGAATGACTTTACCCTCTCTCAGAGCAGACAGTGTCATGCTTCTTCCCAAAATTAAATTCTTTCTTACCTGCATATTTCCATTTCTATTTTACTTTGTTTGGGGGAATTATTTAAATTCACATACAACTTCATCTGAAAATTATTCTCTAAACATCCTCAACTTTTGTTGGCTTAACAAAAAATGGTTGTATTTAGCTTTCAGCTGAGTCATGACCATGACTGTGGAGTAGCACCATCAGCATGCTTCAAAAGAAAGTAATCAGAGCCAGGGATGGGGGCGCATGCTATGATCCAAACACCTGGAAGGTGGAGGCAGGAGGATCTGTTCAAGGTGATCCTTAATTACATAGAAAACTTGAGGTTAGCCTAGATTACATGAAACCCTATTAGAAAGGAAGGAAGGAAGGGAGGGAGGAGGGAGGGAGGGAGGGAGGCACGGAGGGAGGGACGGAGGGAGGGAGGGAGGGAAGAACGGAGAGAGGGAGGGAAGAATGGAGGGAGGAAGGGAGGCACGAAGGGAGGGATGGAGGAAGAGATGCAGGAAGGGAATGGGGAAGAAGGGAGGAAGAATTAAGCGTATTTTCTGTACTTGTTGAGGGGAGGGACCATGTTGTCATCATCTTTGCTTACCCAGTATTTACCTGGAACTAAAATCATAGCAGACAGCAGAGGCCAATTTCTGCTCAAAGAAGCAGCTGATGAATATGCTAACTTTGACATATTGTCCTTTCTGGTACCCATGGGAATAAATGACACAACACAAGAACTGTTTTTACATGTTTATATCAATATAAGCTTAAAGAACAACACAGTGCTGATCTAGCTGGAGGTGAACAAAACCAGCCACTGTGTCACAAACCCTGCTGGCTCCCTGTCTATCCAGTCTGCCGCCTTGAGATATTTAAAGATGTGAGGGGTCTTTGTGTGTAACATTCTGTACAAAGCAGCATTCTTAGGTCCTTACCTCAGCTGCAGTCTTTATGGTTATGAGTCTTTCCATTTTCTGGGTTCACCAGTTGCACACACAACAGTTTGGGGCAGGGATGTGAGAACAGAGGTATATGGTGGTAGAACAGGAGGATGGACAGGAAGGAAGTTACTTCCTCGTTCTTGTTCTTTCTTTTTTCAAATGTCTCCAGTTGTTCCTTGAACTGTCAGGCAGAAGATCGAATTTCCAGGTGGGTATAGGTTTTCTGATTTATTATATCGTGTGATTTGTGGCCCTCTAGACACCAAACAAGGAAGCAGTCATGTAGTAGAGGCTCGATAAATAGGAAATGTCACCAGCTACCTGGGGAGGGAGTGTAACAGAGACACTTCCAAAACATCAGAAGTGAGAGCCAAGGTGACTGATGTCAACAAGAGTCATCAGTCATCGCCAAACCCAGCAATGGAACCGCCATTCTAATGGCTCCCTTAATCCAAGCACAGTCAACCATATGTCCAGGTAGTTCTACTCTTAAGGACATAAGAAATTCTTTTGAGTTGAAAAAAGTACAGTAAACTTTCTGCTGTTCCATCTTCTTGCTAACTGGAATAAGAAAGTCAGAAGTGGGATTACAGTTAACAAAGAAGGTGTGTAAGAGGTCCTGAGATCACCAAACGCAATGAGACTCACTTATCTGTTAATAATTAAGAATCAGGCTTTAAAAGTAGGTTTTAAAAGATAGCAGATGCCCAATAGCATAGAGACTTCAACACTTGCATTTTAAAAACTGTGTTCATCAGCTTGAAAGTAGAAGTCAGAGCTTTCAACCTGAGAACTAATTGATTCTCTCACTCTTCTTTTTTGCCATTATTAAAATAAGTACATCACTCTCCCACTCATTTTTATTAACATCATTTAACATCCATTAAACAACTCCTATATGTGAGGCTTGTTAAGGATGTAGGACCCGATTTGTGTTTTACATGGTCTTCCAGAGGCACCTTTAGAAACATGATTTCTGACTGTAATCCACACACAATGGTACCCTTTGTTTCACCTTAAGCCAAAAACAGCTCCAGCTAAATGCCAAGCTCACTGAGTTACAAATGGAGCTTCTCACCGAGGCACTTGTTCACATGGTGCATTAGCCTACCACACCGGTTGATTAGCAGGGCTCTCTCAGAGTGGTCTATTGACTCTCATGGGCATTTATCATTTATCATTCTTATGCTCGCTTATTCTTATCCCAATAATGACAGCTTCACATAAAATGAAAGGAGAAAATAAGATGGATACACACTTACTACGCCTTTAACACCACACACAAATACACTGACTTCTGAATCAAACACACATCTTCTCTGAGTTTGGATTTTATTATCAATATTCTTATTGTTCTCATTCAAGAATGATCTGAAGATAACCATGTGCCTCTTTTTCGGGAATGATGGAGAAATAAAGATGGCAATAAGGGAAAGACAGTGGGGGAGTGAGGGTGGAGGAATTGCTGCCTGTTCAGTGGAGTAATAATACAGTAGGAAGTCAGCCCAGACATCTGGCCAGGCCAGTGCTGAAGCTCCAGTCTAGTCAACTGAGAACACAGCAGAGCTATTCCAGGTTGGTGTGCTGTCGTTTTGAAAATGCTTCAGTGTTGATAACCCAGAGCCTTTATTGTCAAGTTTGGGTGAAATCCAACAAGGGCAGTTTTTTTTTTTTTTTTTCTATACACAGTTCTAATGGCTTCAAATGAACAAGACATCCAAGCTCCCTGATATGTGCCTGTTGTCCCAGAACTCAGGAAGAAGGTGAGCTTGGGCTGCAAAGCAAGTTCTAGGCCAGTCTCAGTTACACAGTGGAATTCTGTCTCAGAAACTGACCTAAACAAAAGGAACACAGCAGACGACATTTGACTATATATACCCCACTCCCCCAGGAAATAAAAGTGACCCTGGAATCTTCATTTGGAACAACAAAGATCTTTTTACATGTCTGATCAGTTTGGTAGCATTTTTATCTCTTTGCTATTA
>NW_008338734.1:195658-219143 GCF_000622305.1 Nannospalax galili | reverse complement strand
AATTGTCTAAAATATATAAATTTTACAATATAAAATATATAAATTACATTGTATATAATGTAGATAAATGTATATAAATAAAAGGATAAGTGTACATAAATAAATGTAGAAACTGTACACTAATAAATGTATAAAATTTATATAAATAAATGTATTATATATAAGCATATATAAGAATATATAGCATATAATAAAATATAAAATATATAAAGTAGTATATATAAAATGTAAAAAAGAATTTTGATCCAGGCATGATGGTACATGCCTGTAATCTCAGCAGTTGGGAGGTGGAGGGAGGAGGATCAGGAGTTCAAGGCCAGCCTCCACTACATAGTAAGTTCAGAGCTGGCCTGGGCTACATAAGAAAAAAAAAAGTTGAGTAGCTCCAGAAATTGTAATGAGGATAAGTTGTCGGTATTTGCTATCTCATCGAGGAAGTCACAGCATTTACAGCTTTAACTTTTCCACCTGAAAATCACTCAAGGTGTGGATTCCCACCCACCACCAACTATGGAAAGTTGCGTTGAAAAATCCATCACTCTGTTCCAGGATGGTTCAGAATGTGTAGAAAAGATTCCACGTGTTATTTCAGGAGGGTTAGACAGGTTCCCTGTTGTGATGGTTTGGAGTTTAAAAACTATTCTTTCTTTTTGTTGCCAGTTCAGTGAGAAGTCTGTTGAAATATATCATTTTGACTGCATAAGTTTTTATTTTTGTATACATTGTATCTCTGTCATCTATCTGTCTATCAATCATCTATCTATCTATCTATCATCTATCAATCATATCTATCATCTATCTATCTGTCTATCAATCATCTATCTATCATCTATCTAGCTATCACCTATCTATCATCTATCATCTATCTATCTATCATCTATCATTTATCATCTTTCTATCCATCATCTATCATCTATCATCTCTCTATCAATCATCTATCTCTATCTATCATCTATCTATCTATCTATCTATCTATCTATCTATCTATCTATCATCTATCTCTCTATCTGGGGGCAGTCATGCACCTGAGGAGCTCAGAGGACAACTTGAAAGAAATAGGGAGCAAATTCAAGTCCTCAGGCTTGTTGGCACTCTCCCACCCCAGCCCATCTTTTTAAAGAGCACTTTAAACTCATTGACACCCGAAGTATCTCATTTTGAATCTCTTTACTAACCATCCATAAGGATAAAAAAATGTAGAAAAAATTGTCTTCAAAGATACCAGCCATTTCAGGAAGAGGTGATTGCATTAACAGCTCATACATCATGGGTTGTCACATGATACCACCTCCAGTCTTGAGTAACTACCAGCTTCAGTTCAAACTGAAAATATGGCCTTATCTAAAGACACAAGGGCAAAACGTGGACCAGAGTCTGACTTTACCATGAGAAACATTCATTTTGTAGCCAGAACTTAACACTCAGTTTATCAATTTTTTATTGTCTTGTTCTTGGTTTCCTTGATTTGATGGGAGCATGTCAGAGAGACAATAAAGAAAAATTCTTTTTCTTAATACAGTTTCCTTTAAGTTGAGATGTATAATATAAAAATATGTATACCATAACTGCTTTTATTTTTTTTAGTGTTTTTGGTATTTTTTTAGTGTGTTTGGTGCTTTGGGCCTCCCTGGAGCCCCACCTAAACTCGATCTCACAGAGATCCACCTGCCTCTGCCTGCAGAGTGCTGGAACAAAGCTATGCGCCACCACACCCAGCTTGGCTTTTATTTTAACCAAATATATAAAAATACATAATTCTACATAGAATGTGATGGTGATACATGACACATTAATGTTTGTTTTTTGATTATTTTGCTTTAGAAAGTGTATGATAATTCCACCACTTGCATCTGTAGTTGTGCCTAAAACTGTAAGTTGAGGTAGTTACCACATTTATGAATAGAGATATGCCTTCCCCTTTGAAAATCAATAAAGTTTTCAAAACCAAGGGAAAAACGGCAGTTTCCTAGCCCTTCAAAATGATTTAGTGTTGTCAGAGAACAGACGACAATTTCTGCCAAACTAGAATCAACCAGATCTGCAGATGTCTACTCAAATTATCGAAAGTTCTTGATTTCTGAACACAGAGATTGCATGCAAAGCAGCCGGTTGCATCAGTGGTGGTGCTCAGTGCTGCTAATTAACAAAGACTCATTTTGACCCTCAGGATTTTGTTGTTGTTGTTGTTGTTAGTTGTGAAGGAGATAAGGAAAAAAATGCTCTTTTACAATTATTTTTATGGGGCAGGTGAGAGGCTGTCTGAAAGATTACACGAATTTTATGTACTTTTAATTCCTTGAGGATTGCAAAAGTCTTATAGAAGAATGTCCATAATTTATGTAATCACAGAAGACAGTCATTTATATTCACTTAGGGAGAGGGCAGGAAGTGGCTAACAGAAGAACAAAGGAAAGTAGAGAACGAACAGGTACAGCAGCAGCTCCATAGGACTGGCACATAGAAAAGATAAGGGTGGTTCCCTGCCCTGTACATCTGTGCGTGTTCATGTACATCTGTGTGGGCTGCATCTGCGTGTGTGAACATGACATTTGTAAGAGTTCTAGTCATTTCATCTACCCCCAACTTCAGACACAGATCAAAAGATGAATTTGTTGCTGTAATATTTTTTCAATGGCAGTGTCAAGGAAGATAAAAATGTGTAGGCCTGCATTCCACCCAACCAATTAATCACCCACCCTAAGATTATTCAGCTACCCAGCAATAGCAAATTTAGAATAAAATTAGATAGTGTCAGATGGTCTCCTAGACCTGCAAGCTGAACTTTTGTAATAAATACATTTTTATCTAGACTTTGAAGTATAAGGTAAAATCCAAGGGTCTGACTTTGCCAGTATAGCAAAGTCCCCACATTCTCCTCACAGTTAAAAAATAAGGCAGTTATGTATTTCCAAGTCCACTCTTCCATTACAGCAATAAATGGTTATTTAAATACAGTCAGGTTCAAATTACATCAGAAGAGAACCTCAGCAGGAAAAAGTCAAAGACAAAGAACTTTTAAATAAATCTCATCTGTCCTCCTGCCAGATGAGGTGATTTCTATGCCAGATGGCAGATGTTTGGGCTGGTACTTAAAAGAAGTAAAAATTAAATTGATCTCAGAAACTTAATTGTTTTTGGTTTTAAAATGCACTCAAGTAAAGGAAATTGGTAGAGATGCTCTTTAAAATTATCTCAAAAACTAAAGCTCTCATTATTGGACTATTTGGAAGAGTAGTTAACTGGTTTTGTCGGGGGGATGCTTTTGTGAGTTCATTGTTGATTTGGGGATCCATGTTTGGGTAATTAGGGGGAAAAAGGCATTTGTCTTTTTTTTTTCTACAAGCTATCACCAAAACTTTTCCAAAGGACTACATTTTAATGTCTAATGATTTAATTAACTCTTTGCAATGAGTGAAAGATGAGGTTCATACAAATTGTTCATTGTTACCCATACCAGTGTAACCCAGAGAGTCACTCACATGAAAAGATTATTTGGGAGCTAGAAAGAGGTTTAGCAGTTAAGAGCACTGGCTGCTCTTGGAGAGGACCCAGGTTGGTTTCCCAGCACCCACATGGCAGCTGACAACCGTTTGTGACTGCAGTTCCACAAAAATCAGACTCCTTCTTCTTGCTTCCATGGGTATTGCATGCACACGTGCACTTACACCCATGTGGACAAGACACTCATACACATAAAATAAAAATAAACAAGTCAAAATATAAAGTGATTATGTTAATGATTAACATGACACAAGAAGCAAAAATCATTCTCCAAATAAACAAATGTTGTGCAGGCAGCCCTGTTTAACCTGAACAGTTTTATTAATTTAGCAGTGAGAAAGCTATTTTAACCCCATAAACCATCTTGGTAGAGAAAAATTTTATTATAACATCTAAATGTATTGTTTAAAAATGAGAATTTGGGGGCTGAAGAGATGGCTCAGCAGTTAAGAGTATTGACTGCTCTTGCAGAGGACCTGGGTTTGAATTCCAGCACTCATGTGGTGACTAACAACCATCTGTAACTTCAGTTCCAGGGGATCTGACACCCTCCTCTGGCCTCTGTGGGCATTGCATGCACGTAGTGCACTTACATACATGCAGCCAAAACACATAAAATCAAAATTAATTAAAAAGAAATGACCTAGAACATGCGATCTATCTGCTAGCAAGGCAGAGAAAAACAGGGTGTAGTTAGAGAAGATATTCCTACAAGAAAGACAGTGAGGAGCAATACAGGGACCAGTTAACGTCCATGCTGTCGTTATTTCAGAAATGCTTTATACAATAATGTACCTGATGGATCTATCTCCTAGGAAACTTCCCCAAATATCTACTTGTTAGCAATGTGTGAGACACCGCCAAAGAATTCATATATGCATCAATTTTTCCCCAGAAGGTATATTTAATATTTGTGGGGAAATTTGGTGTGTACATTGAAGAATGTCATAATAATATTAATCATGACCATAATAAAGTAATACATCATAGGTGTGAAATTAGTGCTGAGGAATTCAAGACATTGGCATTCAGTGACATTTCCTGATAGGTGGATGATGGCTAGGGGGTTTTCTTTGCTTTACTCTACTTTGACCAAAACACAGAAGGGCCCAATACAAATGCAGTCATTTCTGCCTTCCAACTATTGGGGGGGGAAAAGCATAATTTAGTCTTTAAAAATGATATATTAGAACATACATCCTTACATAGATGTAGGTTTAGATAGCATGGAAAAGAACATGCTATTTTTTATTCATTGTAACATAAATACACCTAAACTCACCTTTTGGTTAAGCGGCATCTGTACTCATTGTTAGAAGAGGTTGAATCAATCAACTGCATTCTCTAACGATGGGAACAGATGGGAACAGAATGAGCTTCTGAATCTCCTCAAGGGCATTATAGAGGGTGCTGTGCCCTTCACCGAAAATTGCTCAATTTTGCAATAGAGTTGGCCAATGTAGACATAGTCTTATATTTTCACTAATTTTGAATTAATACTCTAGAAACCAGCAGCTGACAATGAGCCTGAACAGTTGGTTTCACACCTGAGGCCTCTTTTAAAAGACCATTCTCATCAGAGTGAAACACCGGGAGGATCTATTAGGGGGAAATGAGTGCATTTGCTCTAAGACTACTTAAGTAGGTGTTTCTCTCAAACTAATTAAGATTCTATTCTGTTTCAGAAGCTAATGTTGGAAGCAGATATTCTGTTTGGGAATTATTAATAAACGAAGACAGAAAGTTGCAGAGCACTTGAAGTAGTACTTTTTGCCTGGTGGAGGCTCAATAAAAATGCTTGTAGAAAACAAATAAGTATGAAATATTTTAAACACACCAACAAATGTCTGAAGTGAATGATGATAGTTTATAAAATTATACTAAACTTCTTATAAGTAGAGTAAGCAATGCTTTTCACTGTTAAAAACAACCTGATTTTTCAGTATTAAGCTTCCAGGCTCTCAGAATTCCTAGATGTCAAGGGAAAAGAAAACAACCTGATTTTATTTTATTCTGACTCTATCTGGCATTGTGTGAGTTATAATTCTATTTTAAAGGGAAATATATTTAAATTTTTTTATTTATTATTTTATTTTATGTGTATGCATGTATTGCCTGCATGTAGGTAAGTGCACCCATGTCATGTAATGCCCCAGGGGGACAGAAGAGACTGTTGGATCCCCTGGAACTGGAGTTACAGACAGTTGTTAGCTGCCATGTGGGTGCTGGGATTTGAACCTGGGTCTTCTGCAAGAACAACCAGTGTTCTTAATCGCTGAGCCATCTCTCCAGCCCTGGGAAATATATTTAACACCATGTGTTTTCTTTTTAAAAAATTTTTATTTCATGTGTATGAGTGTTATGCCTGCATGTATGTAAGTACACCTGTGTCCTGTGTCCTGTGTCCTGTAAGTACACCTGTGCCCGTGGAGGCCAGAAGAGGGTGTTGGAGCTCCTGGAACTGGAGTTATAAATGGTTGTCAGTTGCCATGTGGGTGCTGGGGATCGAACCCAGGTCCTCTGTAAGAGCAGTCAGTGCTCTTAACCACTGAGCCATCTCTCCAGCCCTATTTTCTTCTGTGTATGTCTTTGTGTGTGTGGAGTGTACTGCACACATGTGTACATATGGGGTGCACACACACATGTGTGCCCACACATAGGCCAGACATAGACTGTCTTCCTCTACCACTCTATGCAATACTTTCTTGAGACAGTCTCTCATTGAACCTGAAGCCCAAAACTTTGGCTAGGCTGACTAGATGATGAGAACTCAGGATATGCCTGTCCTCATCCAACCCCAACTCTGGCATTACAGGCACATAAGGCGACCTTGCCCCCTTTTCTTATTTGGGTTCTGGTATTCAAATTCTGGTCCTCATTCTTGTACAGGAAGCACTCATAACCATCAGGCCATTTCCCTAATGAAATACACATACTAAACCCACATGTTGGATGTGATGGCTCAGGCAACTGTGTTTAAAATGATTTGCTGGCTTAAATGTTTAAAAGAAAATGATAATGTAGAATGGAGGAAAATATTTTGCTTGTCCTCTTCAATAAGCTTTCAAACATCTCAATGGACTCTGCACGTGTGTACAACAAATTTCCTACATATGTAAGCCCCAGGCAGGAAATTACCATCTTGCTCACAGTGCCTCATGTACATAGCCTGGAAGGAGGTGGTGTATTTCCTTATTAGTAAAGCGCATACACTGTGATTAGAAATTGCAGAAAGATCATGGGATGGAATTTTGTGTCATAAGTGTTCATTCCATGACATAACAAAATATTTTAATTATTTCATTTTATGTGTATGAGTGTTTTGTCTGCATGTATGTAAGCGCACTGTGTGTGCAATACCTGTGGGAGCCAGAAGAGGGTTGTTGGAGCCCACAGAACTGGAGTTATAGCCAATTATTAGCCACCATGTGGGTATTAGGAATCAAACCTGGGTCCCCTACAAGAGCAGCCAGTGCACCTAACCATTGAACCATCTCTCTTGCTCCAATAATAAAATATTATTAAATTAAAAAATACCTATTTGTGACGTTTCTTGTCTTTTATGTTAACATCAGAAATAGACATTCCCCAAAGCCCTCTGGTATGACATCAGGTGTCAGGGTCTGGATGTCTTTCACAAATGGCATGGAACTGGAATTACTGGTGTGACCAAACTGTAGAAAATAGGAAATAGGAAAGAAAAACAAAACAAAACAAAAAGAACAAATACCAAAATGTGCAATGCTTAAGATTTCAGTACAGGCATCCATTTAGTATATGTTGTGCAAGAAAAAATATATTACAGGAAAGAAATGAGAGAGTTAATTAACACCTGCTTTATCTTTATTACTAGATTCCATCTGGGAAAAATGTATCTAAGTACCCAGAGCTGTGTGGTTTTGTCCCTGGGTCTTCTATGATGTTCCATGGGTCTGCATGGCTCATTGTGCCACTACCACGCTGTCCTTGTCACTGTGGCTCTGTAGTGTGGTTTGAGGTTGTGGAATATATGCCTCCAGCACTGTTCGCTTTTGCTTATAGTTGATTTGTTTTTCGTGCTCCCATATGGATTTTACAGTTGTTTTTCTATTTCTATGAGGAATATTATTGGAATTTTCTCAAAGATTGAATTGAATCTGTAGATTGCTTTTGATAGAGTAGTCATCTTAACATTAATTCTGCCAAGTCAGAAAGACCAGGTTGGCCTCGGTCTCACAGTGATCCACCTGCATCTGCCTTCTGAGTGCTGAGATTAAAGACATGTGCCACCATGCCCAGCCCTATTCCAATATTTTTAAAAGGTTTTGTGACTAGCATAGTTTTCCTGATTTCTCTCAGCTAGTTCATTTTAGTTGTATCTAAAGGCTGCTTGATGTTTCTGTTGATTTTCTATTCTGCTACTTTACTGGAAGTATTTATTAGATCCAAAACAAATAAATAATAGTTACTATAGTATTACTGTATCTGTTACACAAGACTGAACATACTTTACAAATTACTTTTTTACATTTATTTTTATTTACTTTTTATATTTATTTACTTATTTTGTGTGTATGTGTGGTACACACAGCACATGTGTGGAGATCAAAGGACAAGTTAAGGGAATCAGTTCTCTTCCTTTGCCCTGTGGGTTCCAGAGATCAAACTCAGGTTGTCAGACTTGGTGACAAGCTCCTTTACCTGCTGAGCCATCCCATCAGTTCACCTTTTCACTTTTTGTGTTTACTTTTTAATCCTATTTTCCTTAACAGGTAAGGATGTTAGATGAAGATATAATATTCACTCTGATCCTTTAAGAAGGCTGATTACCTTAAAGAATTGAATTGGCATAAAATATGTATGAAAACTCTATCTAGGAAATTACAACTGTTCATAATTACAGATTTTCATATTCACACATAGCTTCATGTATGTAGATATAGTAACCAGATTTTCCAAAACTCTTTTTTTTGTAGTATGTGTAGGTAAAATAGGCAGTGAATATGACTGGAGGTCATGGTTGGCTTCTCCAGATTTACACAACTCCATTCTCAACGTCTACTTGTCCATGGCTATGAGTCCTTGAGAAAACAGGCTTCTCACATGGTCCAATATCCCATAATCTGGGATTCCATGTGATATTTTATTTGTGGAACTAACTATTGCCACAAACTAATCCTCTTGGATGGTGACGGGAGATTACATCCTTTGAAAGTAGTAATGGTGTCTAACCATCCAAACCAACAAGTTGTTTGCTTTCACGTTGTTTAAATTGTTCTGCTGACATTCTTGGGAAATAAATTAAGACATATATATTTAATATTCCATTCTTGTTAATGACTGGAAATCACATGACTTTCTCACAGCTTCAAAAAGCTTCTCATCTGCTTCATTGGTATATAATAAAAGATGCTACTGTCCAAAGAATACATTCTCTATTAATTTTTATTATTGTTAGTACCAAGGTAAAAATGTAAACCAAGTAACAAGGTGGCATGCCTTAGAATACCAGAGAGACTGAAAGATATTCTTTGGCAGGGGAGGTTAAATATAACAAGTGTTTGGAAAACTATTTTGGTTGTACACTGAGAAAATATTGAGAGCAATTTACCTTACCCCAGTCTAAGAACAAGAATCCAGAAGTTAAGTAATACAGACCAATCACATAAGCTGCACCAATAGACTAAACTAAAATCCCATGAGCAGGTGCCCATGGGTACATAATAATTTATACTCTTAATACCAAGAGTAATCCAGGAAAATTGAATTTGTAAAGGGCCAATGATGTCATGAAGTTATGATGTGCTTTTTAACTGAGTTTTCTTTTTCAATATTCTCATTGATTTAAATAGCCTAGCATCCCCATAACCTCAGGTAGGTTGCCTCAAAGTAATCCTGCTTTATTTTCTTTGTTTTTAATTTACTAACTTTGACTTTGTTCTGTATTTAGATAATTTTCTCAGCATTAACTTCATTTGTTCTACATTTTCCTTTAAACTTTAACTTGAATGTTTTCCACCATGAAAGATGATCAAATAATTATCAATACATTTCTGTTTAAGAGGCACTCTGGAAGCTGCCGTTCTTTATACCTCCATGAATGACTTGCTATGGAACCTCAAAGTTGCCTTAAGAAAAGTATGAGCCAGGCATGATGGAGGATCAGGAGGGGAAATTCATCTACTTAAAGAGTGCAAGGTCAGCCTGAGCTACGTGAGACCCTGTCTCTAAAAAAGAAAGAAAGAAAAGAAAAATAAGAAGCAGGGAAGAAAGAAGAGAACGGAAAGATTAAGAAACAAAGCTGGACCATCTATACTGTTCTTAAGTGTGTGCGTAACTAATAAGGGACTGCAGTGTCCACGACTTTGAGCTCTCCAAGGAAACAATCAAATATACACCATGCTATTTCAAGGGAGGGGAACATAGTGTTGGTCTGTAGTAACCAAGCAATAAAAATTGGCCAGCAATGTTTTTGTTCCTACCTTCTTTCTCCTCTACCACATTGCACCATTGAGAACCCCTGCAGTAGGTCAGACCATGAGTTGACAAGAACTTCCTTAGATGGCATTTAGTCTTGTAATCCTTGAAATTCACATTTTCCTAGAGGTTGGGATCATCAACTTTACTGCACCTCACTGGACTGAGAGGAAATAAAATGAGTGCTAGATGGGAATAACCACTTAATTTTGAAGAATCAATTAGAATCAATTCTTTAATAACTTTCAAATTGCCCAATCTTATCCCCAATGCCCTATTTACCATAAAGTTTTAATAGATTCCTACAGTTTTGAACATTTTATGATTTTGTAATAATAGGTAAGCCAGTTATTACTAACAGAGCTCAGGGTGCTGGAGGTGTAAAATGCTGACCCAGGTTGTTTGGAATTATTTAGATTTCTGTTGGAATGCCCATGTTTCTCTCTCTGGCTCAGCAGGGAAGGTTATATAGCTTCCCTAACAAGCCACTACTTGCCACTGAACATGGATACTTGAAAATGTACTTAACCTTGATGGAAGGAAACCTTGTATCTAATAAAGAGGAATAAAAATTCCGAGTTACTGCAAAGCACTGCGGCAGGCAAGCTACAATTCCAGTCATAAAACCTCTGTTTACAGTAAGATGGTGCTGTGAATCACAATGACGCTCCTCTAAGGACTCAGCTACCTTTCTCATCATATTCCATATATTTATGTTATATAATTTCATTTTCATACAAGCTTATTACACATATTAAAGCCATACTTTTCCTTGTACAGGCAAGATCCATTGATAAAACAATGACGTGAACTAACACCCTTCCTAAATAAAGTCGCTCCAATAGCACCGTATGTTAATGGACCTATTTCATTGTTAATGTGACTGACTGCTTATTGATTCTTGCAGGAATCCAGCAAGGGCTTGAGAGTACAATTTAGTTTGGAGAGCTCTGGGTCCGGCATCTATGCTCAATTACAACTTTCAGAAGGGAAGATCAATAAAATTTAAATTGCTTATGGTAATCACAACTTCAAATCATTGCGATCAGCATAAGCAATGTGCTGACCCCAGCCAGGCTCCTAAATTGAAACCTGTAATGAGTGGTCATTTAGTTTGGATCCATTCATATTATTTTGGAGGCAGGTGATGAACAATTAAAGATCAGCCAGCACCTTCCCCGAACAACATTCCTATCTCTATTCCCAAAGTATTAATAAGCGGTAACCTTCGGGTTCATGCTTTTCCACTTCTTTAATGGGTATTCTGTATGAATAAGCAATTATATTTTCTATTAAACAATTTCAGTGTAATTGAATTAGCAGTTATAATATTGCTAGGGCAAGCAAAAGCTTTCCTAGGGAAAAATTAAGTGATATTGGGTAGTGCAAATTAATTTATAGAACTGAAAAATGTAACCAATTAAATAGAATTGCCTCAGCCTCCCCCTCCTCCAAAATACAATTAAGCAGCACATTGTTCCAAAGAGTATGTTTCAGAGCAATTTGTTTTCAATCATAATAGCTGTTTTTCATTCATTATGAAAAGCTGACTATTATAATGAAAATTTCATAGGCAGTTTTTCTTGACAAAGCAAGTTGCAAGTTTAAACAAAGATAGCCCGCAGATGACTTCCTTGATACAGAGTCACCTTAGAATTACATTTTAATAAATCATTGAAAATAAATCTTCTGCATTACAGCATGAGAGTTTAGAGAAAGAAAAAGCATATAGAGAGAAAGGGATCAATGGAAGTCTCCTGCTGCCAATAAAATAATAGATGGACCAATGCTAATATATAAAGTGTATTACACTCACACACGCAGCCAAAGAGAAAAATGTAAGATAAATATCACGGAAGTCAACTGTCACAAATGAGAGTTGAGTAATAATCCCATCTTTACCATTCATCACTCCACTGTGTCTCCTCCAAGCACTTGGCTGAATTATAAACTAGGATATTTAGGCCTTTTGTTTTTCCTGCAATCTAATAAGATGGCCATCTTTGGAGACTTCCAAGCACACTTCCAAGGTTTTCCAAACAAAGTAAAATACCAATATGCATTCGTGTATACGATATGGATAGATTAGACACATACTATATATGCATATATCTTTCTAAGGCAGTTTAAGATTCCATATCTAGAGCAGTTCTAAGTATCTCAAAAGTAGGAATTGTATGAAATTTGTAGTAAATACAGCTCACAAACCTGATGTGATATCTTTTATTAATGTCTAGATCTGAAAAGATCAGTGCAGAAGTTGTGAGTCTCTCCCTGGGAATCCCACACCATGGAGGGGCCCAATTCCTCAGCCTGCACAAGGACTTCAAGGTGTTTATGTGGGAAGGAGAGGTCAGGTTGATAGTGTGGGTTCCAGGAGTGTGGCTAAGAAGAAGCACAGTGGACCAGCCAGGAGAACACTGCAGGGCCTCTTGTTCTCTGCATCTGTATCTGTCCTGACCATCAGGTGGGCCTGGAACTCAGGGAGAATGGAGAAGTGATCAAGGGCCATCAGCACTCCAAAGCTGAAGTTCATGGGCTGAAGACAGAAAGAGATAACTGAAGTTCTCATTTTGGAAAAATGAGGAAGGCTGGTGATGCTATCTGGTAGTTAGGGAATGTAAATTGAGAAAGATGTAGGGGATGTGACTATATGTACACATACACATAAAGCATTGTATGTAATATTGCCCTCTAAGTCTATTGAGATAGAAATGACTGAAAAGGCATTCATTACAGAAATAACAACTGGTGTTTCTCAGGTAAGTATATCTTCACAAAGTCCTCTCTTTTTAATTAAAAAAAACTTAGAATTAACATGTATGAATTATATACATTAATGAAGCTCAACATGCTATTTTAGTATCTTCATACAGTATACATTAGCCAAATCTAGTCTGGGAGTTAGGCCATTGGTGAGGGTATGGTTTCTGTTCTTGGGCATATATTTAAAATTTGACCCAATAATGTAGCTATCTTTGTGTTAGAATGAATCCTGTCAATACTTTCACAACACAAGGATAAGATATGGTCCTCTGTATCTTTTATTCACCCTCAGATATCTAATAATAAATATAACAAATAATAGTTGTGGCTATAACATGCTTCACCTAGCACTTAGGAAATATGATACAAGAATTATGTTACCTTTAAAGCGTAAATATTAAACTTCTGTTGGAGAAAAACTATGAACGCCAATATTTTTTGAATTGCATAGTCTGATGTAAGCATATTTTTGTATATTTTTATTGAATTTCTTTGCACTTCATGCACAACATCATAGCCATCTTTATGCCCCATTCCCTGTCGGCACCCTCCCATGGCTCCCCAACGGGATTTCGTGCATTCTGGCAATTACGTTAAGTCCTATCAAGTCAAGTTCGTGTCCTAAGACACCCCTCAGTGCAATTTCATCCCTGGGGTCTAGTCAGCCTATCTAGAATCTCTCCCTTAAAGAAGACCAGCCCTTCCTCACCCAGCCGTAATTAGCTGCCCAATAGTTCTTTAGCTAAGATTGGGGCCTGCTGCCCATTTCCACAGTTCTATGCTGGGTTTGTGTCTGCTTGAGTTTGCATGGGTCTTGTGCATGCTTGCACCATTGCTGTAAGTTCATATGAGCAAGGTCCCAGGAGCCCATAAGACTCTATTTCCATATGGTCCTGTACCTCCTCCCCTGACTCTTACAGTCTTTCTGCCCCCTCTTCTGCAATGGTCCCGGAGTCCTGGGTGGGTGAAGTTTAATATATAGGAGTCCTGTCCACACTACAGACTCTTATTCTCTACACTTTGGCCATTTATGGCTTTTTATGTTCATTGCCCTCTGTTGCGTAAGGGAGCTTTGTTGATGAGAGTTGGGAGATGAAATTTTAGGGCTAATGTGCTGGATAGCTCTAGTGTCAGCTTAACAACCTGGTTGAGGGAGTCTCAATTGGATAATTACCTCCATTGATGTCCTGTGGCCATGCCTGTGGGGTATCTTGATTGTTGAGTGATGTGGGAGGGGCCAGCCCACTGTGGGTGGTGCCACCCCTGGGCAGGTGGGCCTATGTTCTATAAGAAAGCAGGTTGAGTAGGAGCCAGGGGAGCAAGCCAGTAAGCAGTGTTCCTTCATGGTCTGTGCTTCAGCTCCTACCTTTAGATTCCTGCCCTGAGTTCCTACCTTGGCTCCCTGATAAACTCTGTCCCAGGAGATGTAAGCTAAATAAACCCTTTCCTCCCCAAGTTGGTAGGAGTGTTTTGTCACAGCAATGGAGAAAGAAACTAGGACAGCTAATTTTTACAAGTTTGTTTTTTTAATTTTTGAGAATTTCATACATGAATATTGTCTTTGCATTATTTCCATCCCTCCCAGTCCACCACCAATTCCTCCATGTTCCCACACTTCTTCTCAATTTCTTGTCTTCTTCTTTGATTATTATTATAATACACACACACATCACAATGCACTGAGTCCATTTAGTAGTACTTGTGTGTACCTATGTTTAGAGCTGTCCACTTGGAACTAGATAACTTCTCATGAAACTAATCCCTGGAGAAAAGTTATTCTTCATTCCTCAATATCCATTGACTGCCTGTAGCTCTTCATCGTGAGGTGAGACCCTGTGACATTCCCCCACCCACCTTGGCACGTCAACTGTTTTTCTCATTATGCAGATCTCGTTAGCCTGCCACACTGTGTAGACGTCCTTTGGTGCAGCTTCCTGGCATGGTTAGAATGCGTTAGCTAGCAGCAGGGGCCCTGTCCCTCTGGCTCTTACATCCTTTCTGCCCCCTCTTCTGCAATGTTCCTTGAGGCTAAAGTGTAGAAGCTGCATTGCAATAAACTTGTTTTTTTTTTAAAACTGTAAAGATGTTGTAGAGTCTGGCAGAGAATCGAATAAAAACAGTAAGTTGTAAATGCATCTTCATATGTGAAACAGAAGGTGTACAGTTATCCATGTTTTAAGTTTCTGTATATTTAGGGATGTTGTTTATATACATCATCTGTATATTTTGAAGCATCACTAATGTTGACGAAGATATTTTGATAATAAGCAATAGTTCTGCTTGGACACACAGAAACCTCAAAGCAATTCATACATTCTTTCTACCATTGACATCTTTATGATCAGATAATATTAAATACTATTTATTTCGGAAATTTTTGGAAACAATTTTAAGACACATCAACGTTAGGCATAAGGAAGTCTTTCCTTGGGTTTCATGGTCACTTAAATTTACTTTCCTTGGGGGGATTATTTTTATTTTCTATGCATGAATGCTTTGCCTGAATGTATGCATGTATGCATGTATGTATGTATGTATGTGCACCCATGCATACAATGCCCATGGAGGTGAGATCCCATGAAGCTAGAGTTTCAGGCAATTTTTAGCCTCTGTATAGGTCCTGGGAACTGAACCCGGGTCCTCTGCAAGAGCAGCCAGTATTCTCAACCACTGAGCCATCTCTCCGGCCCCTAAACTTAACTTTCTTATATCAATTGCTAATGCTCACGATCTGATGATGCACAGCAGTACATGATGAAGTATTTCTCTTTTTCCACAAAATTCCCATGTCTGGCTGTGGTCATGTGTAGAAGATTTTCAGATTTTTCTGTTTCCTCTCATTCTTTAGCGCTATCTGCTTTATGCCCTGAAGAGACTCATGCTAGTCAGTGTATCTATGCACCTAACACTTAATAAAACATCTCTAAACTTTAGTTAACTTTATGTAACATATATTAAATATATGCCAAGTGCTCTTACATATGTAAAAAAATCTGAACCCAACTTCTTCCCATATAACCTTTTTTCTTCCTTGGTGAGGTCAGTGGAGAATAATGTTACTAATCATCTAGCGGAGCTCCGACTGACTGTGTCACTTCTGAGCCTTGAGTTCTTCATTTATGAAACAGAGATCAAGCCAGCCGTGGTGTTAGTGCAGGAGGCTGAGTCAAGAGGATCAGAACTCCAAAGCCAGCTTGGGCTATGCAGCAACACGAGAGATGGGGGGGCAGGGGGGATGAGGAAGAGAAGGGAATGAAAGAAGTGAGGAGAGAGTGAAGGGAAAAGAAGGAAGGAAGAAAAAGAAGAGAGAGGGAGATAAAATAGTGGCCAGATCATAAATTTGTTGTAGGAATTAAATGCAATGAGGTCTATAAACTCCATGGAAGAATTACTTAAACATCCTGTGCTCAGCAAATGAACACATTAATTTACTATGCCAGTAGGATAGACCATTAGGAAACTGTGTATGTTTGCTATACTATGAAAATATCCACCTATGGCCTATTTTGGAGTTTTCATTCAAACATTTCTTCACACCCCTTGATGACAGATGGCAGATCAAGCACCGGTTACAGAAATGGAGAAAAGTTTGTTCCCAGCTTGCCGTTGAGCACGGTCCTCTCTTCCTTCCTGCCCCTCCTGTTGTGAGGAGTCTGATTCTCCTTTCTTGGTTCTTGACTCTCCCAGCTTCTTCCTACTTAGCTAATTCAGTTATTGGCTATTTTTTACATTAACTACAAGTTTCTCCAATGGTTTAATTTCAATGCCCTGGACTTCCCCTTTGACATTCTTACTCAAAGAACTTTTCCAGGTACAGGGTTGACATTTTTCTTATAGGAAAATTGTATCTAAAATGATTTGTCCCTAACCTCTTCTTCCTTTTCAGTTTTATGTTATTCTGTCAAGTCAAAATTCAAATATGTGAGACAGATAAGAAAAAAAAAGATCAAATCACTGCTATTTAATAATTTGATACATTATGCTTGCAAAGTTTCCAAAATTTTCGCCTAAAGCATGTGAAATGTAAAGCCTCAATGTTTAAAGTCTTATTTAATTATTTAAGTTGACCCCTCTCCCCAAATTGGTTTCTAATTACAATTGCTCATCCCAACACACTATTATTAAGTTGCTACTGGGGAGGTGGGAAGCACATTGTGTTCAGCTTTAGGAATGTAAGTCTTAGCTGTAGCTTTGCCACCAGCAGTGTGAGCAGTGGACAAGTCATTTAATTTCTCTAGACTGATGTGTACTGGCCAGGGTTCTTTAGAGGGACAGAAGAGATAGAATGACTATATATTACACAGAGAATTTATTAGATTGGCTTACCCAATAGGGCCTGGGTAGTTCATCAGTGGCCATCTGCCCCCAGAGAGGCTGAGAATGCAGCAGTTGCTCAGTCCATGACTCTGGAGAGAGACAGGGTGCCTCAGAAGTCCCAGTCAGGCACTGAAGGCCTGGGGGATCCCTGGAGTCCATACTGGAAGGTTGAAGAAACTAGTCACCAATGTCAGTGAAGGACAGCAGCAGCAACAAGGCAGGTGCCCTCACCAGCAAGAACTGAAGACAGGCAGGCAGCACGAGTTGCCTCAGCCCTTTCTAGGTCTTGGCTATCTGTCTGGGGAAAAAGTCTTCTCTTCCTCACATACTCCTTCCTGGAAATTCCTCCACAGGCCTGTCCAGAGGTGTGGCTCTTACTTTATTCCAGATCCAATCATGTTGACAATAGAGATTAACTAACCTTCACATGATGCCACCTCTTCTGGAAAATTAATGAGTTTCCAAAGTTCCTTGCAGGTCCCACATTCTCTAATACTTAATATACCTCTTCTCTGAAAGCTAAACTTACATGTTCAATTGTGTCCCTTCTTCACTCCAAAATCTCACATGTTGAAGCCTTAACCCCCAGCAGATCAGCATGCTATCTTATTTGGAAATAGAGGTTACTGAAGATATAATGTTCAGGGGCATCATTATTTCCTTATATGGGAAACTGTGGAGACACACACAGGGAAAACACATGTGAAGATTAAGGGAGAGAGCAAGTGATGCTTTACAAGTCAAGGAACATGGGAGCCTTCAGAAAAACCACCAGAAGCTAGGGGAGGGCAGATCTTTCCTAACAGCCCTCATCAGATACCAGCCCTGCCAACACCACAGACTTCCAGTCTCTAGAAATCTGAGACATAAATCTCTGTTGTTTTGGCCATCCATTTAATGTTATAATGTGATCATTATAACAACCTTGGGAAACTGACACACTTCATTTCATAATTATATGCAAATGTTGAGCTTCCATTATAAGTGTATGTACTTAACTATGTATTTCTATCAATGCATAAGTACTATAACATAAAGTATACTACCAAAATATTCACTGTGCTGACATTTATAGAAGACTGTTGAAAAATGGAACAAGTGACCCTTGAATCCAGTCCTGGACACTAAAATATAAAATTGAAAATAACACACTTTAAGGAAGAGCTCCCAAATTTAGCAGCTTTCCACATCAGAAAGGTGTCTAAATGTACCCCCTTCTCTTTGAAGCCAAAGAGGGCACTGTTATCTTTAAATTGATTCTCAGTTTTTAACAACTCCTTATATGGGCTTAACTGAGTACACAGGAAAAGTAGACAAGACTTTCCCTGTCAGCACTCTGACTTCCCATCACACTGGCTAGATGCCTCAGTGGAATTTTGATCTTCTTAGGAAACAGCTTTTCCTGTTTGCTTTGCATTTCTTTGTCTCCTTTTAAGTAGATGTGAGTCCTGGGAAAGTAAGTTTCAAGACACCTTCATCAAATTTAAGACATACTTTTCTCGGCATCATGGGACATGCCTGCTATCCCAGCACTCAGAAGGTAGTTGCAGGAGGATCAGGAGTTGAAAGCCAATCTTAGCTACTTAGCGAGCTTGAGACCAATCTGGGTAACCTGGAAGGAAGGAAGGAAGGAAGGAAGGAAGGAAGGAAGGAAGGAAGGAAGGAAGGAAAGAGGGGGGAGGGTATGGAGAAAGGGAGGAGGAGGGAGGGAAGGAGGGGGGAAATAAGGCAGGAATTGTAGCTTATACCTTTAAACCCCAGTACTTGGGAGACTGAGGCAAGGAGATTGCAGTGAATTCAAGGCTAGCATTGACTACATAGTGAGTTCTAGGTCAGCCTAGGCTACAAAGTGAGACCCTATTTCAAAAAATGAAGGAAAAATATTAAGCATGAGTTACCATGTACAGCAATTTCACTTCTGAATGTATACCCAAAGGAACTGAAAACAGGGACTCTAGAAGATATTTGCACACCTATGTTCGTAGCAGCATCATACACAATAGCTGAAATGGGGAAGCAATCAGTGTCCATCAACCAATGATGGCATAAGTCAAATATGGAGTATGTGTACAATGAGATATTATACCACCTTATAAAGGAAGAAGATCCTATAAATATATATTTTAAAATATTTATTTATATTTTGAAATTTTAATACATGCATTCTGTGTGTTCTTGATTGTATCTATGGCTCACTCCCTCCTAGAAATCCCCTCAGTCCCAGTCACGCTTCCTTCCCAAATTCGTTCTCTCCTGTTAGGTTAACGTTGTATTTGTTTATTTGTTTATTATTTTTAATCTACTGAGTTCATTTAGTGCTGCTCATAGACGCACATGGGTATGAGGTCATCCACTGGGGCACGGGATACCTATGCCAAAGAAAAGTGACTCTCTCCCAACAGCCATCAACTGCTGCCTCGTGCCTCAAATAGGGGTGGGGCCTCAGCTAGGGGTGGGGCCTTGGGAGTCCTGTGTCTCTCCATCTCCCCACACTTGAAGTTGGTTGACAATAACCACTTTGAAAACCACACCAGTAGATTCTCCACGAGGGCCTATGATTTCCATTGCCATGGGGTTTGATCATGTTTATAGTACCATGCATAAATTCTCTCTTGGGGAACTGTAGGTCCATCTTTCTGTAAGCTCTTCCTTCATAAAGTTACCACAAGATTACTTTTTAATTGTTAGGGCTGGGCACATGTCTCATTGGATAAAGCCTTTGTTGTGTAAGCATGAGGACTGAGGATGGGTTTGGACCTCAAGAAGCAACATAGCGTCAGACATGCAGTGCCAGATGTGCAACTGTAACCCAGCAGGCCTATAGGGAGATGGGGGTAGAGGCAGGAGGCCAGCTAGCCTGGCAATGCACTGGTGGATGACAAGGTATCGTATCTCAAACAAGGTAGAAGACAAGATCTGGCAACCAAGTCTGTCCTCTGAACTCCATACATACACACCCACATTCATTCACACTCACACGTGCACATCAGACACACATATATTACAAACAATAAAGAGCCAGAAAATTCACTGGAGGGCAGATATGGATACTTCTGTCAAGATATATCTTTTTAAACATTGTTATGTAAATTTAGCAAAATAATTAAGGTCATCAGCTCAAGAGTTAAACTAGATCAAATATGTGTACTAACGCCAACATCAACCTGTTAAGCTCTATGAGGATCAATGAAATAAGTACTTAACACAGCACTCAAGGTATTGTATGTCAAATCAGTTTAGTCAAGACTTTCTACTGATTTCTTATTCATGATAATAGGAACAGCATTGAAGGTTTTGAGTTGTTATCATCAGTGGAAGATTTTGGCCTCATAAAGTACTTCTTAAGGAACCATTGGTACAAGTAAATTCAATTTTCATCAGTCACTTTGTAGGGTGTGCACGCATGAAGCCAGAAGCCAACATTAGGGACGTTCTTTTATCATTCTCCACTTTGTTTACTTTGTGAGACAGAGTCTATCACTGAACCTTCAACTCACCACTCAGCTACACCGCCTGGCTAGCAAGAACCTGTCTCTGTCTCCTAGCCCTGGGGTTTTATGCCTTATTTTTTAACATGGGTGCTGGGGATCCACATGCAAGTCCTCATGCTTTCACAGCAAGCATTTTGCCCACTGAGGCATCTCCCCAACCCCTCATTGCTCACATAGTCACAGTTTAACTTGGGTTTCTGTACATGAGATTGTGACTCAGAGCATTCACTAGTATATGAAGTTAGAAGGCAGCAATCTAGGCATCTACATAAACATGAAGTTCTCTCAGGGAGAGATCAATTTATATCACAGAGATTTAGTAAGAACTAGAGACACACTGGAACAGTTTTCCTAATTGAATATCTCATCAAAAGGCTGAGTAAAAACTTTGCAACCCTCCACAGTTCTCAAGATTTTATACACTATCCACGTTTAGCTCCTCAGTCAGGCTGCCATTTCATGTGTAATATAATACTGCTTAAGGTTATCAATCTTTAAAAAAATACACCGTTGCTTCCTAGCCACTCCTGCTTTGCAATACAAATGACATAATTACTTGCTCTGGCTGGAGGGGGTCCGGCTCCTCTAGTTCATTTTTTAAATGCAAATCTTATTAAGTATTTTATCCTAAAATGGCTAACGCAGAAAGGGCAGTCCTCGACTAAGATGGACAACATGCCTAAAAAATAAATACTAGGCAAGTAATGAAACCTGAATTAAATCAGCCTACTGGAAACCAAATTGATTACTTATTGAAATATGTTAACATGGTGTAATGGGTAACTGCCAAAGTCAGATATACAATAATATTACATGCATCATGGTCAGATAAGCAGGAAGGTTTCTAAGAGCAGAAAGAAAGTTGAAAATCTTTTTTACCTGAAGCTAGATGCTCATAAAAAAATACAGACAGTAATCTGTATATTATATAGTTCAATTAAAATGGCCCTTTGGCTTTTTGCAAGTCTTTTTAAATTTTTTCTTCAGAATTCATATGCCTGTTGTCATGTGGAATAATGGGTGGGTTTTTTTTCTATAAAATCTTACTAGAAACTGAAGAATGTTGATTTCATAGCCTCTACTCAATTTTTTTAACATTTGTATTATGGAATAAATTCCTCTTGAAATTTTTTTTTATTTTAAAATATGCAATATATAGAATATATTTTGTCTATTTTTGTATGTATACAATATTGTATATCTGTTAAAAACACAGTAAAATAAATAGCCCTGACTATTTCACTGTGCTAACCTGCCTATGAGGCTTGTTTCTATCTTTGGAACTATCTAGGTGGAAAATGCCTTTTAAGAGTTTTTAGGAGCTTTAATCTTGAAACTGCGCTGAAAATAATCACATTAAATTGTTTGATTGCTTCAAAATATAAATTGCTAGAGTATATCTAATACTACCTAGACTTTTAAAAAGACTGTTTCAGAGTTCAGTTCAAATAAACAATTTGCAGTGTAATTTTGAAAACCAAACTATAACGCCACTTACATTTCTGCAATACTTAACAATCACAGGACATTTCCCAATGATTCTTATTCTCTAAGTAACATAATTCTAAAATATAAGAATTTTAAAGCATTAAAAATGTTTTTCCCAGCACTTAAATAGCCAAGGGAAAAAAGCCAAGTCTGAATAGCAATTCGGATTCTCATAAATGTAGTACCTTTGAGCCTCAGTTTCCCTGTGTAGTGCACATGTTTGAAACACGTTCGTAAAATTTTCCAGACTGAGAAGGTATTTGAGTATTTTGACTGCATGATCAAAGAGAGTGCAACAAAGAGGGGAAAGACCAGTGGCACACGCTGAGAAGAAAGTGACTTCATTAGCACATCATGGGGGTGCCCCTTTGAAAGTGTGTTAAATTGTGTTAACAGTTTGGTTAAGAGGTAGGAGTGTGACGGGTTTAAACTTGTCTCATTAATAGACTAGTGTGATTCGGAGTTGAATTTTGCAAGCCTGTTACAGTATTTCCTCATTTCTCTCCCTGGAATAACTTATCCTTTCTACCTCTCAACTTCTGACTGTTATCGAGGCTCCGTTCTTGAGTGATTTCTAGCCCTAGGACTCCTTTGTTTCAGTCAGAAGGAACTATTACTGACTCATTTCCCCAAGCTAGGGCTCTGTCCTTGTATGTTGTTTCAGCCGCCCTTCGTCTCTCTTGCAGGAGAAATGAAGCACCATGCTTTCAGAGACATGGGCACTGTAGAAGTGCATTGCTTTACATGATGAGAAATGCTGACGAGGCCCAAGAGACTGGACACACACACACCCTAAGGGTCATCCATGGAACCCATAATTAACTGCTTGGAGGCTGATTACTTTCTGTTGCTTAGATGCAAAGCAAACAAAAGTGTGTTACACAGGATAAAGGCCAAGGAGCTGAGTGTGTGTAAACCTCTTTTGGAAGATTTATTACATGTCACAACGTGGCTATAACTTATCCTCATCTGTCCCTCTTGGCACTTACCAACAGTGATGAAGATGGAAAGTCTTTACTCAGGGAACCCTTGACTGCATTACTATTAAATTATTTGCATATTATAGCACAGAGGGAAACTAGGATGGCATTTTTTCCCCAAGTTTCATTACCCAACCTTTACTACTCAATAACTGTTCCCACAATACCATTGAGGTGGAGAGAGAACTATGGAACTATCTGCCTTTTGAATGACGCCCATTGTTACCTAATGAAGAATGAGGGTGAATGGTAGTGAATAGAAGAATGAAGAAAGGGATGGAGGGAGGGATGGAGAGATGAAGGGATGGAGGGGTGAATGGAGGGAGGGATGGAGTGATGGAGGGAAGGACGGAGGGAGGGATGGAGGGAGGCATGGAAGGAGGGATGGAGGGAGGGACGAAGGAGGGATGGAGGGAGCAATGGAGAGATGGAGGGATGGTTGGATGGAGGGAGGGATGAATGAGGGATGGTGGGATGGATGGATGA
>NW_008338734.1:178725-194613 GCF_000622305.1 Nannospalax galili | reverse complement strand
GAACTGTGTGGAGAGAGGGAAGGCCAAACAAGCAAAGGTGAATGAGCAATCTTCCTTCTGCCACGCCCCTTTTTATCTAGGCTGCTACCACAAAGTTTCGCCCACATCTGGATTGGCTCCTCCCATATCAATTAAAGTGATCAGGACAATTCTTCAGGTGAAGCTGCCTACTCAGGTGATTCTAACTTGTGGCAAGGTCCATCAAAACCAATAATGACATGTGGGTTTGAGATTGTGGATCTGATGGTATTTTTATGATTCTATAACACAGACTTTCAAGTTTTCAAAGTCTATTCATAGAGAAATGCAATCTCCACACAGGTCTCCTGGATCTTTCAACCACACTGTTGCCCCAAATCTCCATTAACATGAAAAAAAATGGGAGCCATTACTGTCTTATTCCAATCTGATATTTCTAAGAAGTCTTCATCTTGCTCATACTTAGCTGGTGGATGAATTAATCCTAGAAAATTCATAATGCTTTAAGAAATCATTCTTCAATTTAAAAATCTTTAAGAATTCTCCTCATTCAGCTGTGATCTTTGAGTTACCCACACATCCAAACGCTCTTGTCTTCATTACATACACACACACACACACACACACACACATACACACATACACACACATATAGTAATAAACAATATATACTAATAGAAACTGCTTGATAGTAGCACAAAACAGACATACTGATCAATGGAATAGAACTGAGGAACCTGATTTAAGTCCACACACTTATAGCCACCTGATTTTTCACAAAATGCTAAAAAATACACACTGGGGTAAAGAAAGCATCTTCAACAATGGTTCTGGTCAAACTGGATAGCTACCCTGAATCTGATAGACAAAAAAGTCAGGAATACACTGTAACTTATAGACAAAGGAAAGGAAATTCTGAACAGGACTCTGATAACACAGGCATTAAGAACAACTGAGAAATAGGACTTCATGAAAATAAAAAGATTCTGTACAGCAAAGGACACCATCATTTGAGTGAGGAGTTTGCCTACAGAATAGGAAAAATTGTTACCAGCTATACATCTAACAGAGAGTTAATATCTAGAATATACAAAGAACTCCAAAATTTCATTCATTCATTCAATCAATCAATCAATCAACCTAATTAAAATTGGGGCAATGAAATAAACAGAGTCCTCAAAATATAAACTACAGATGACTGAGAAATATGATTTAAAATGTTCAACATCTTTTAGCTATCAGAGAAACACACATTAAAACTACTCTAAGATTTCATCTTACCCCAGTCAGAATGACTAAAATAAAAAACCAAACCAGGATAAATGCTGGTGAGGATTTGAGAAAAAGAAAACACTTATTTACTGCTGGTGTCAGTGTAAATGGGTGCAGCCACTCTAAAAATACGTGTGGCTATTCTTCAACCAGTAAAGAATAGATCTACTGTAAGATTCAGATCTATCCCTCTTGGACACATGCTACCGTAAGTTTCAGATCTATCCCTCTTGGACATATGCCCAAGTGCCTCAGTATTCTACTACAGAGATACCTGCTCATCCATGTTCATTGCTGCTTTATTTACAATATTCAAGAAATGGAAACAATTTAGGAGCCATCAACTGATGAATTTATAATAACTATATGATACATTTATACAATGGACTATTACTCAGCTGTTAAGAAAAACAAAATTATGAAATTCACAGGTAAATTAAAAGAATGGGAAACAATCATCCTGAATGAGGTACCCCCACATACCCAGACCCAGGAATATAAACCTCATAGGGTTTTGTTTTTTTTTTCATATGAAGATGCTAGCTCTGAATCTTTAGGTATTCAAGTTTTAAGTGGAAAATCCATAGTGGTCAGAGACCTAGTAAAGAGTCTTGGGAGGGGGGAGGGGAGCAGGCTTCATGGTAAGGTGGAATGCAGTGATATAAAGGACAAAAGGCAGTAATGGAATAGGAAGGTTAAATAGAGTGGAGAGGAAGGCGAGGTAGAGAGGGAGTATAGAGAGGAATAATTACCACTGAAGTTCTTTTGAAAAACGCATATGGAAACCTGCCACCATAGAAGCTTCTTAGCAGATATACACACATATTTAAAGAGTTTTAATGAAGTTACCTTATTATGGGGCTCAGTGGTCCTACCAGACATCACAGGCTACTAAATAAAAAGCCCAATGCTAGGGCTCCCTCTTTTGGAGTTATTAACTTGGGAAGAGGGCCCCATAGATCTGCAAACAATGCTGAATCTTGCCGTTGCTCTTGGCCACACTCTAGAGCCTGACAGAAAAGAAGGAGACCCATGACTGATACTACCAGACTTATAAAACCACAGTAATCAAGACGGGGAAGCAAAGAAAATCGGCATCTCTCTGTGATCTAGTAGTGTCTCTCCTTGTTATTTAGTCAAAGAAAGAATTTTAAACCATGTCCACACAGAAATTCAAAAGTTTATAACAGGTTACTCATAATTAGCCAAACTTAAAAGAAGCCAAGATGTCACTCAGTATGTCAATAGGGAAGTGACCTGCATTAATACAAGGCAATGGGATATTATTCAGCAAAGAAAGAAATAAGCTTTCACACTGTGGGAGGACGGAGGAAACTTGAATACATATTACTAAGCAAAAATGCCGATCTGAAAAGGCAGTATCATGGCTGTCTCCATAATATTCTGGAAAAGCAAAAACAGTAATGGCAGCTGTGGTTATCTGCATAAGATGAAGCCAGTTTAAAAAGCATAGCAGGGGGCCTGGGGAGATGGCTCAACAGTTAAGAGCACTGGCTCTTGCAGAGGACCCAGGTTCAGTTCCCAGGATCTACATGGTGGCTAACAACAGTTTGTAACTCCAGTTCCAGGGAATCCGACACCCTCTTCTTACCTCCATGGGCATTGTGTGACATGAGTGTACCCATACACATGCAGGCAATACACTCATACACATAAAATAAGAATAATAAATAAAATATTTTTAAAGAATGCAGTATGGAGGATAGAAGAGCTCCCAAGCCCCCACCCCCAGCTGAAGAACTATTGGAAGTTGATGGCTACTGAGGGAGGGTTTAGCAGTATAGCGACTTGCAAGTTCCAGTGGCCCCAGTGGATGACCTCACACCTATGCACATATAGGCAACACTGACTGGATTCTGTGGGTTAAATAAATAAAAATCCATGAAGTTGGGAGGGGGGGGTCCTGTGGAAAGTTGGATGGGGATGCTGGGTGGGTATGTTAAAGATATATTGTATACATGTATGAAGTTTTCAAAGAAATAAAAATGAAGAAATATGGAGGTGTTACAAGAAGATGATCAGGGAAGTTGGAACTGTGTTACACCTTCGTTCTAGTGGTCATTTCATGCAGAATACAAATACAAAAGTGATTGGGCTATGTATTTTTTTATTAAGGGATGACTTACATGCAAAAGCAATCATTGATGGAGCACTTATATTACAGTGTCCACCCCTATAATTAAATTTGCTAATATATTTGAATGTGTACTTACAAAAACGAAAAAGAATCCTAAACCATGGTCTGCTGATGGAGTTAAGATAACTTTATAAAACACAAGTTAGTAATTTAAAAAGTGGTGGGGGTGGGGGGAAGGATGGAAAGATAGCTCACCAGTTAACACTAGCTGCTCTCACAGAGGACTAGAGTCCAGTTCCCACCACTCACATCAGGTGGCTCACAACTGCCTGTGACTCCAGCTCCAGGGGATCTGATGCCCTCTTCTGGACTCTGAGGGAACCTATAGTCACATGTACATACCCCCACACAGATACACATGCATACACATAATTTAAAAATAACAAATTAGGGGGCTGGAGAGATGGCCCAGCAGTTAAGAACACTGACTGTCCTTGCAGAAGACCCAGGTTTGAATCCCAGCACCCACATGGCAGCTAATAACTGTCTGTAACTCCAGTTCCAGGGGATCCAACAGCTTCTTCTGTTCTCCATGGGCACTGCATGCCACGGGTCCATTTATTTACTTGTAGGCATAACATTCATGCACATAAAATAAAATAATAAAATATAAATAAAAATAACAAATTATTTATAAAAGCAAGTGAGACTAGCACACTGCTGAAAAACTTTCATAATCATTATCGTGTTGCTGTGAAGGAAAACTGTATCTTTTGGTGGCTGGAAGAGAAGACCTTACTGAAGATTCAATTTTAAGGTTAGAACTTAAATTTAAACAGAAATGTGCTAGGAAAGGAGCAGAGAACAGTGAGGTGGAATCTGATAGTCCAGAAACATTGAATAACACATCAAAAGAAGAAATTCAGATAAGCAAGGTTCCTAATTACTGGTGTAACTGATGAAGTGAGTTGCAACAAGGTTTCTTAACTAAATAACAAATTTCAATAATTTAGCACAAGTGATTCTCCTAGCGTAAGATGGAAAATTATGGGCATATCAAAATCATCCCAGAGGGATCTCTAAACCCATAATGCAACCCAGACATTCTCTTGTGCTTTTACTGCTTTACCTTAAGAAACACTGCCATTGGCAATCACCATACATGACCAAATTTTATCAGGGACCACCAATGTTTTTGTACTGAAAGCTAACAAAATACTGTTTTTGCCAAGACTATAGTGAGGAAAGATAAGACTGATCCAAGGCAAAGGTAGAACTTTGAAGCAATTTCCCAGTTAATAAGATTTAGGGTCTGACTAGAAGTCTATAATCAACCAACTCTTTCAACATGAAGAATATGAACCTCATAATTCTTTTGGGGGGCATACTCTGTTATCATATTGGAATAGATACTTCCTGACATCTTTCTTAATGAAACGTTACTGCAACTGTATGTGTAATAAAAATATTTCTCCAAGGGTATTTCTTACTGTTCACTGTGTCATACTTTGTACCCAATCAATGCAACAGTGCTAGTGTCCGTCCTCTGTTCCATGCAGTTGTAACAGGATGTGGCTGGTTTTCCTCTCTGGCTTTTTACCCTTCCTTATTCCATACAATTTACATTGCTCCAAGACGTTGAGAGCTCTGCATCTTTCATCTATAAAAATATCCTCTGTTTTCAGACTCTTTGAGCAGTGCATTTGACAGATTTTCATGTTCCATCTTTCCCATTAAAAACCTGTGCCATGAATAAATACTGCCCCCAGTAGTTAGCTAAAAGAGGATCCTGCTACCTCTCACCCCTTTGGCTCAGAAAGTAATCTGAACCTTGCACATTAAGGGAGAGATCAAAGTGATGCTGCTGTTTAATGTACAGTAGGTATGGCTACCTAATTTATAAGCCACCTCAGAGAAGCCATGCAAACAGTGAGCTGTGGTCTCTCACCTACAAAATCTCCTTCATAGTGAAATGTGTGTGATGTACAAAGGAGCTAAATAGGAAAAGATGTAGAAACCAACAGAGAAAAGGAAAGGGAACAGTAACGAGACACAATGTAAACATTTCTTAGTCTTTAAAATGTCACTGTATTTACAATGAATAATTAGGACAGAATTTAGATTTCTTTGTATATACAGTCACAGCAAAGAGGCCATATTATCTCTGTCCAACAAACACAAGACACCCAGGGTATAAAGTGACCTTTCTTCATAGAATAGCCCCTAATGTCACCCTACTAACAACCTCTGAGCCCCTTTCTCTCAGTTTGAATTGGACTTGCCCCCAAGTTTTGAAGACCATCACTACAGAGTATGTCCAACATCAAGCATTGCTTCTACGAAGAAGTGAAATAGAACCCTCCTATACACACACACACACACACACACACACTCACACACACACACTGGCTGTGGATGTCGTTTTATCCCAGAGGCTAAGACCACAACACACACACACACACACACACACACACACACACACACACACACTGGCTGTGGATGTCATTTTATCCCAGAGGCTAAGACCACATTTTCTACCACAGAGCACATTTTTCAGTCCTTTTGTTTGCCTTTCTTTTCATACTGAAATACATTAATGTCAGCCAAAACGTAGGATGCAGCCATCCAACTATTTCACTGAACTTCCACAAGGGAAATGGCACAGAGAATGAACATAGGCAATCTCCTTGGTTTGCCATATTGCTTTGGAGGACATCTTCAGGTTTTGCCCCATAGTAGATTTTATAAAACATGGAACATAAATCTATATTTAACATAGCATTGCCTTTCAAGAGCAGGATAAAGAGAGCAGTAAGATAGAAGCAAGCTCAGGCACGCAAACTATACTTAACCAGCATGAACCCCCAAGTAGACAACTTGGGGCTTATAAGAAAGATACCTTGAGATACTGGAAAACATCTGATTAGGCTTTTGACTTTGGTCATGTAATGATAAGACTACATAAAAATATCCATGAGCAGTTAACCTGCATGTTCTACTCCTGAATTCCACCTTTTCTTAGTCTGTTACTCACTTCTCTTTTCCTAAATAGTCTTTGTGACTTCTCACCCTGGAGGAAGTCCGCAACAGGTATAAAAGTGTCTTCTTGCCATTAACCTGGACAAAAAGACACTTTGGAACACAAAATGTCACAAAACAAATGGCCAAAGCATAGAGAATAAGAGTCTGGAGAGTGTGGGTCCTTGGACGGGACTCCTATATTAAACTCCACCCACCCAGGGCTCAGGGACCATTGTGGAAGAGAGGGCAGCAAGATTGTAAGATCCAGGGAGGAGCTGCATGACCACATGGAAATAGAGTCCTACAAGTTTCTGGAACTTTGGTCATATGAACCCACAGCAATGGTGTCAGCATGCACAAGGCCCATGCAACTCAAGCAGACAGAAGCCCAGCACAGAACTGGGGAAATGGACAGCAGGCTCCAATCTTAGCTGAAGGACTATTGGCAGGTGATCACTGCTGGGCAAGGAAGAGCTGATCTTCTTAAACGGAGTGCCTCCAGACAGTTTGACTAGACCTCAGCGGATGAACTTGCACTGAGGGTCATTTGCTTTTGAGGACATGAACTTGACTAGATAAGCCTTAACATAAATCACAAAATGCATGAAATCCAGTCTGTGGGGAGGCTATGGGAGGGTGCCAGTGGGGCAGGGCCTATAAAGATCATTAAGATGATCTCTACGAAAGACACAAAAATTCAATAAAAAAGAAAATAATTTTAAAAATGATGTATGGCATCGTGTCTGGCTAATTTCCATTTTTTATACTGAAACTCAGTTACCAGAGTTACACAAGTGTGACCCACCTTGAGTACCATTGTATAAGTTGAATATAATTTTCTTTGGTGAAAACTAAAATTGGTAGCTAAAAGTGGTCTTCACTTTGGTTCTAACTGCCCAAGAGTTCATGATCATCCTTGGCTATATAGTAGGTTAAAAGCTAGCCTGGGCTACATGAGACATCATCTCAAAAAACCAAGGAGGAGGAAGAGGCAGGAAGGAAGAAAGAAAAAAGAAGAAGGAGCGGGGCGAGGAAGAAGAAAAATGAGACCATTTTCCTCGGGCTTAGACATCTGAGGCCTTCAAAGTACTCAGAGCCAGAAAATCAACTTGAGCAGCATTTGTGGAGCTCTGACTGCAATGTGTTCGGTTTACTCTGGGAGAAATTCCTAGCAGCTATCAAATTCTAACCAGATTGGGTAAAGGTGCCCCCCCCCCTTTGCTAAAGATGCAAATGCAGAACACCTGAAGAACCCATGAGCCAAATCCTCTTCTTGCGTAGGCACCTCTACCATGTGCTTCTGTCTTTTGGGACCAGGAACCAACACTTTTACATTGAAAAATCATCTTTCTGGGCAATATGATCTGTACATGTTCTCCAGAGTATAGCCTGCTGTTGATTAGAGCTGCTCTACTTTGGTGCATAGCCTTCTAGGAATATGCTTTCTTCTTGATTATTGTGGTGATTTGAATGAGAATGTCCCCCCACAGACTCCAAGCATTCAGAAATTTTGTCCCCAGTTGGTGATGCTGTTTTGGGAGGTCTTTGAGGTCTTTGTGCCCATGCTGGAGGAAGCACATCACTGGGGCAGACTTAGAGAGTTCATAAGCCTTGCCAGATCTCTAGTTGCTCTCTTGCTTCCTGTGCCTGCTTGAAGATGTGAGAGCTTAGCTTCTGCTCCTCCTCCAGGCACCTCTGCCACCATGCCTCCCCGCCATGATGGACTCTTGCCCCTTTGGAACCATAAGCTCAGTACTTTTTTCCTTCTCTATATAAGTTGCTTTGATCAGTGTTTCTATCACAGCAACAGAAAAGTAACTAATATAGCTGTCTTAGTTTAACAAAGCTTCCCAGGATGAAGCTAAGTCCCTCTTCCTCCAGGAAGCCTTTCTAGAAGACGCCAGGTCTAAACAGTCTCTCCCTTGTTTAATTGATTCATTTATGCCAATGTTCATTTCAAGATTAGTAGCAGGCCCCATAATTAAGTTTATTTGCATGACATGGGAGTTATTTAGCTTTTAAAAAAGTTTATTTTATGTGTACAAATACATTGCTTGGGTGTATGTAAGTGCATCTGTGTCATACAAATGCCCACAGAGGTCATAAGAGGGCATCAGATGCCCTGGAACTGAAGTTACAGATGGCTGTTAGTTGACATGTGGGTGCTGGGACTTGAACCCGGGTGCTTTGTAAGAGTAGTCAGTGGTCTTAACCACTGGGCCACCTTTCCAGTTCCCATTTAGCTTTTTTAAAACTCTAATTTCATCTTCTGTATAACACGAGTATAATTATAGTAGTTACTGTAATACAACTGGTATAAAATTTGAATGAGTTACCACTATATACTTCAAATAGTATCTATTAAGTACTGAAATACTTCCTCCTGGAAGGAGGCTCCTTAAGACTCAGGAAGTTAGTCAGTTGAACATGATAACCACTACACTCTGGAAACTAACTTGCACCAAAGGACATATGGGTACAAATGCTTGACTGGATGGGACATAACAGGTATGGAGAAATATATGAGGTCCTATGGAGAGACAGGGTGTGGGGGCACAGATTGGGAAGGGGATCTAAATTTGATTAAGAACTGTTATATGAAATGTATAAAAACTCAATAAAAATATTTAAAATTAAAATAAAATAAGACTCAGGAAGTAAAACCACACAAGGCTCAGAAAGCTCCTCAAAGTTACAAGAGTTGCAAGGCCTCACCCTGAGGAATATAAGCCACAATAGCTTCTGGGGAAAGGAGACTCTCTGATCTACCTGTAACTTGTTCATGGAGCTGCAGAGATGCAGAGTCTGTGCTGTGTGACCTTTCCACTGATATAATTGCCTTTGAGTCCCTCATGATCCTGTAAACAACCCCAATAAACTCACTGGGTCACAATTCTAGACTTATTTTGTTGGCCTGTCATCAGTGCCCCATCTGGTCTGAAAAGACATTTGCTCACAATCCCCAGGAAGTCACAAAAACAATAATATTAATAATTATTGTCATTACTATCCATCATTTGTCTACATTTTTCCTGGAATATCTTCAGTTATTGTTTTATGTGAGTCCTACTTTGTTAAGAAAACTTTTGAGTCCCTTTGAATATCTGTACTATTCTACACAATCTGGATACTGAAGATACACGCACATGTCTCCTTCGATGAGCTGAGAATATGCACTTTTCTGGTAAGGCACCTGGTTTCACTGTGGTGCAGCACCTTGGTGTAAGCTAGCTTTCCTGAGAAGAGCATAAGATGATTAAGGACAGGGCTTGCCTCACTGTCCGTTGACTCCCTCCCAGAACCTAGCAGAACTCTTTCCACAGCATCAGCACTGGATGAAGACACAACTGATTTCTCCTTTACTTGTTATCATTCATTCAGTATAAATTTAAAGAAAAACGAATAGCTCTATTACCAATGACTTCTTGTTGAAAGATGCTCAGTTTACACTGTGTTGATCTTTGCAAATGAACTGATCAAGATATATAATCATTTTAGTGCAACCAAGAAATTATAAAGGAAATTTCAATACGGGTTATATGTGCACGCATTTATACGTGCATCACAGTAGAAATAACTTCTTCCACAGACCCCATATGGGCTTTGACTTTTGGGTTTTTCTATAGAGATCTTACAATTTACAAACTGTTAAAAAAAATTAGGGTTATTTTTAAATATCCCTAGAGTGACATGTGCCTTTAATCCCAGCACTTGGTTGGCAGAGGCAGGTGACTCTCCATGAGATCAAGGCCAGCCTGGTCTGCATAGTGAGTTCCAGGTCAGCTAGGGTTACAAGAGACCCTGTCTCAAAAACAGTAACAACAACAATATCCCTAGAGTTGATCTGTAGAAATAATGCAACCAAGACAACACATTTGGGTCTGTATCTTATGATAACATAATAAAGAACACAACCAGGTACTTTTCTGATTTATTTATTTTTATTTTATGTGTATGAGTGTTTTGCCTGAATGTATGTAAGTGCACCCATGCATACAATGCCCACGGTGACCAAAAGAGGACAGTGGATCACCTGGAACTGGAGTTACAGATGGCCCTGAGCTGCCATGTCGGTGCTGAGAACTGAACCCGGGTCCTCTACAAGAGCAGCCAGTGATTTTACCACTGAGCCATCTCTCCAGCCCTGCGGTACACTTTCTAATTTTCCACTTAGGTTCCACTTTTGAACTTAAGTGGTTTGCTAGTTGCTAATCTTCCTTGAGGTTCAGAATGACAAATCATCTTTTCATAACCTCTAGAATTACAGCTCTGGTTTGATTACGTATCTGGGGGTTTGTTGTTGTTGTTGTTGTTGTTGTTGTTGTTGTTGTTAGCTTATTTCCAGCATTGAGCATGTAAGAAAGCCTCAATAAATATGAATGCTGTTCAAGAGATGAAAATTCTTCTCTATGAATACCCAAAATGGTGAAGAAAGAAATCGTTTGGTGTGAGAGGTATCAGTGCAAATAAATCAAAAGTCATTGCAAAAATTGATCAAAAGGATACATGTTTAGCTATGAATTTATTAAAGAAATTTAGGATATCAAATTTAAGGTACAAATTTGTCTTAGGTGTATTTTTTCCTGGAATTACCAAAATAAAAAACCCTCAAATTCTTAGTACTTATATTACAAAAGTCTAGCCTGTATGGTATGAGTATAAATTTTGGAACATCATGAAATATGATTTATAAATTTACCTGGACTAATTCAATATAGATTCAGTTGTATTTTATTCTACTTTCTCATTACACTTTATATTTTCATGTAATTGAAATAAAGAAATACAGTCAACATTACTTAAACATCAATAACAGAAGTATGGTGTAAAATGTTATGATATTAGCTAGATCCCTGATCTAAGAAATACCCAGCACATTGGAAAATGTACATGCACAATAAAAATGAGATGAATATAATTTTGTTAGATATACTTAGAAAAGGATTTCAGATAAAAAAATGAAATTTCTATATAAACCTGCCAGGTTACGTGAATTAAAAATGTCGCTTCTCCAACTCCCATCACTTATACTCTTTATGCTTCATAAAGAAACTGTTTTCTAAACCAAACGAATATCACAACATGATCCCTGCTTGTGGGAAAGCCATACAGTGAAAGCTATCACAGTTGGGCTAAATTTGCATTCTGTCAAATCATTTTACTCTAAGAGCTCTTGGAAGTCAAGCATGCTGGCTTATTCCCCGAAGAGAACTGAATTCTCCAAAAAGCAATTCAGAACTTCCACTCCTACCTTCTAAAAAAGAGAAAGAAGGAGACGCACAGCACAGGCAGTGGGAATAGAAGGAAAAGAAAGGCTGTTCAATTAAAGTGACAATAAATCTTTGAATTACCCAGGGACTTAACAAGTCATAGAATAACTTCCTAAGACTCTTTCCTAGTACCCTGTAGATAGACACTAGCCAAATCCAGCTGAAGTATACTAAAAAAAATGAACACAAGCATACATACACACGCAAATTGAAATAAAATAAATGAAAATTACTTGGAACTATAATGAGACATAACAAGTAATCACAATATCCAGCAATTTCCGTTGTTTAATCTTGTGTTTTAAAACTAGGAAGTATTTTATAATGCTTCACAGCTCAACTATATGACACTATAGGACCATTCATGAAATGCATTTCTTTCTCATTTGCATAGCATTTCATGATTTCTGCATTAAAGATTTGGTCTCAGTGAGCATTTCATTCATCCATTCATTATTCATTCACTTATCTATTCATCTCATAAACATTTATCATGTGCTTCAAGTAGAAATATTCTTATTGCACCAGATAGAGTAGAAATAAGCGCATACTAACATATATACAAGGTACAGAGCTTTAATTGGTTGGTCTAATCAGAACTATCCTGGAGACTTGGTAAAGAAAAGGGACATGGTACAAATTACGTTTGGAGAGAAAAAGTAATTTTCCCTTATACGGGAGAAAAGCATTGGTAATAATATAAATAATCTAGGAATTATGACTAGGCTGTTCTTCATAGGACAGGAACCAGCTGGGCCACTGGCTTCTTCTTTCAAACACAGCACTGAAGGCAATTTAAAAAGTAGGCAGGGGCTAACAAGATGGCTCAGCAGCGGACAGGAACCAGCTGGGCCACTGGCTTCTTCTTTCAAACACAGCACTGAAGACAATTTAAAAAGCAGGCAGGGGCTAACGAGATGGCTCAGCAGTTAAGAGCACTGGCTGCTCTTACAGAGAACCTGGGTTCAGTTCCCAGCAATCACATGGTGGCTAACAATTGTCTGTAACTCCAGTTCCAGGAGATTCGATGCCCTCTTCTGTCTTCTGTGGGTACTGCATGACACAGGTGCACTTACATACATGCAGGCAACACACTCATACATAAAATAAAAATATATAATCTTTTTAGGTAAGGCAGAGCACAGATAATAGAGCCATCAGTAAAATGAGCTGAAAGTCTCAAGGAAGACTGAAGATAACCTTGGGTTGGGATGTATGTTTCTGTGATGCTTAATTTTAATATATTAATTTGACTGAGCCACAGAACAAATATTTGGTAAGACATTATTCTGAGTAGTTCTGTAAGGGTGTTTTTGGATGAGATTAACATTTAAATCTGCAGACAGAATTATGTACACTGCCCTCCCTAAAGCAGAAGGACCTCATCCAATTGGCTGAAGACTTAAATAAAATTATAAAGCTGATAATGTCCAAATAAAAGAGAATTCTTTCTATCCAACTGCCTTTTAACTGAGACATAGATATTTGCTGTCCTCAGCTTCTTTAATTTTAATTATTTTATGTGTATGAGTATTGCCTGCATGTATGTATGTGTGCCTGTGTCATGGAATGCCTGCAGAGGTCAGAAGAGGGCATTGAATCCCCTGGAACTGGAGTTACTGACAGTTGTTAGCCACTATGTGGGTGCTGGGATTTGAACCCTATCTGGGTCTTCTCTAAGAGCAGTCAGTGCTCTTAACCACAGAGCCATCTCTCCAGACACCCACACACACACACACACACACACACACACACACACACCGTCAAATCTGAGTGGAAGCTTTAGTTTCCTTGGGTCTCCCTCTTCGTAGTCAACCCATGGTAGCTATGCCATCAGTTGCCCTGGTTCTCAGACTTTCAGACTAGGTCTGGAGCTATACTGTACATTCTCCTGTGGCTCAGCTCTCCAACTCAACCCAGTTCTTGGGATGTTGCCTCCATAATCACAAATCAGTTACTTATCATAGATTTCACTCACTACCTAGTCATATACTTTCAAATCATACTAACTTTCTTTGTAGAACCTTGATTAACACTGAGTGTGTGTGTGTGTGTGTGTGTGTGTGTGTGTGTCCGTGTGTGCATGTGTGTGTGATAGCATCAGGATGACAAGTGAGCAAGAATGGAAGGATGGGCTGTAGAATTTTAATCTTTATTATTGGTTTTCTCTATCTACCTTTGAAAGTCTTTACCCGACACGTGACTTTTTGACCAAAATATCTGAAAACTGAGAGGGACGATGTATCTATCTATTTAGGCTCCTGATTGCAGCTTAAGGTGGGGCCCCTTATCTAATGTCAGATGTTAAAGTTGACACCCCGAGGAGTTGGAATCCTTTGTTAGAAGGCACACACTGTCATCTCTCCCTTAAGCCGACCAGAAGACTGCGTATCTATGACACATAATACCAGTCAATATTTTTTAAATTCAGGCTGATCTTTTTTTTTAAGATACTATAATAAAATTACCCCTTTCATGGAACAAATCAGTATTATAGGCTGATAAGAAATGCAACACATAAATTGCCTCAAGGTTCTGTTAAAATGACTTGTAAAATAAAGCAAATTTATGAAAAAGATAAGAGATTTTTGAGGGGTCAATGAAATGACTCAGTGGGTAAATGCACTAGCTTCCAAGCTTGATACCCTTAGTTCGAGCCCCACGACCCACATGGTGGAAGCAGAGAATCAAGTGTTGCAAGTTGTCCTCCAACCTCCATGCAATTGCAAGCATATTTATGCACACACGAAATACATACACATGTATACATACACACAAGATAAACAAGTAATTGTAATTTTTTGAAGAAAGTTAAAGATTTGGGGGGCTGGGGAGATAATCAATGGTTAAGAGCACTGGCTGCTCTTGCAGAGTACTGGGGTTTGGTTCCCAGCACCTACACAGCAGCTCACAATCACCTGTAACTCCAGTTCTAGGGAGCCCAATGCCCTGTTCTGCCCTCCACAGGCTTTGCACATGTGTGATGCCCTTTCATGGCAAGGAGGAGCAAATTGCAAAAAGGAATACAGAATATTTATAATTCTCCTAAGATGACACTATAGAAATGGGAAAAATTAGAAATCTAGGAAATAATTATTTCTTATAATCCAAAATTTGAGAAATTTTTAGGAGTAAATAAACAAAAATTTAGGTCAAATGGAAAGAACCTCTCATAAGAGTAAAAAACAAAATGTATCATTTTTTAACCATATGACACAAATTCTGGAAAAGACCTTAAGTATAATATTTTCATGTAACAAAAAATCAATAATGCTATATGGCATAATGAGACACGTTCTATCTGAAAAAATGTTTAACGAACAAAAACAGTCTTTAATTAAAAGATAACAGTAGGTTGTAAAGATGCAATACCACTAAGTTTTTATGGACTACTCCAGCATTCACCGAAAAAAACAGAAAAGAAACATAGTAAACTTAGAAAAAAAAGCCAATAAGAAGGACAGACATAGAGACATGGCCAATAAGTTAAGAAAGGGGTCACTAAAATAACTGAGGAGGAATATCTAGAAACTACCCTGACTTACCCTTTCTACAAAACTATTTCACAAAGTTTATTTTACTTTAAAATAAATATAGGAAATAAATTGCAATAAATTCACAAAGTTGCTAAAATGACTTATTATTGTACCCACAGATTAATACATCTCTCAAGTCTCAACAGAGAAGCTTCCTGTTGTAGCAGTTGTGATTAACACAGAAACCCACAACTGGCCAATGTGCAGAGAACAAGAGGCTGAAGAGTGCTTATCCCTGAATAGGACACCTAGATCAGACTTCTGCCTCCCAAAGCTCAGAGATCCTTGCAGAAGAGGGGGCAGAAAGATTGTAAGAGGCAGATGACAAAATCCCAGCCTAGACAGAGGGAGTGGGTAGGAAACCCAACCCCGCCTCAGGAACAACTGGCAACCACAGCTGCTGGGAAGGGGCACATCAGTCTCTTTCAAGGATATGACTATGAGTAGGTTAACCAGGCTTCAACAATGGACCCATTGGGGATATTTAGGGATGCAATTTAGACTTTATAGGCCATACATATATATATTGTATGTATACTGTGAGAGCACATTAAATTGGGTGGGGAGTAGTAAGGGGAGGTGTGGATAGGGGAGGGGATCTACACAATCAATATATACTACATGAAAATCACAAATTCAATAAAATAAGAAATTCCCTTTTATAATTACAATTATATAAAGATAGGTAGGTAGATAGAAAATATATGATAGA
>NW_008338734.1:144445-178639 GCF_000622305.1 Nannospalax galili | reverse complement strand
ATAGATAGATAGATAGATAGATAGATAGATAGATGATAGATAGATAGATTCAGATTATAGGTAGATAATACATAGAGATGATAGATATAGATAGAGATAGATGATAGATGATAGATAGATAGATAGATAGATAGATGATAGATAGATTCAGATTATAGGTAGATAAAACATAGAGATGATAGATATAGATAGAGATAGATGATAGATGATTGATAGATGATACATGATACAGATAGATTAGATAGATAGATGATAGATAGATAGCGAGAGATAGATTTGATTATATCCTTTGGTGTGGGTCCATCTGCTGGGGCCTGGTCAACCTGATAGATAAATAGATAGATAGATAGATAGATAGATAGATAGATAGATAGATAGATAGGAGAGAGAGAGCGAGAGAGAGAGAGACTGACTGTTGGTTCTGTTCCTCTCCAGAACACTGACTTAGATCTCTGCAAAGACAAACCTTAATAGGACAATTTCTAGTGAACACATGAGAATGGAGTTGTCCCAAGATCCTCAAATTGTGGCCCCACCAAGAGGCAATAGTAGCCTGGGTAGCTGAGGCATCTGACTCCATCCTGTTAGAGCTGCATCAAGGTCTGCACATGGTGGGGAGTGAAGTCCCCTGAAGTGTTAGGGACCCAAGAGCCAACTAGTGTGCCTATAAAGAAAGTCATCCAGATAAAGATGGTTATTCTCAAACCTTAATGTTTACTGAATGCCCTGCAGAGGTTTTCACTGATGCAGGACTAGCTACCCTTTCTTTCCTTTCTCCCTTTTGGAATGGGAATGTCTGCTTTGTGCCTGATCCCCTATCATATTTTGGAAGCACTTCACCTGTTTTATTTCAAAGACCCACAGTTGCAAAGCAATTCACCTCAGTGTGGAAAGCACCCATGAGTCTCCTCCACCTGCACTTTAGGTGACATCTAGAAGACACTTAACCTCAGACTTTTGAGTTGATATTTTAATGACTTAACACTTTAGAGATCAGACATAGGAACAGAATGAATGTTATATGTAGGAAGGATTTGGGAGGACCAGAGAAAGGATGATATGGTTTGACTATGTTCCTTCAAAATCCAGGTGTTATTGAGTGGTGATTTGGCCATCAGATCTGATTCTTTGTAAAATGGGATAAAGGCTCTTACAATAGGATGACTTGGGGGAGTCAGCTCCCTCTTCCCACCATGTGGGTCCAAAGGATCGATCTTAAATCAGTCTTTGGTAGGTGATGTGTCTTTTGCCCTGTAAGGAAACAGTATCCAGAGGCAGCATTGAGGGACCATCTTGGAAGCAAAGAGGAGGCTCAGTAGACAAACCCCCCAGAAACTTGATCTTGGACTACAGTATCCAAGTGGTGAGAAATAAATTTCTATTCTTTATAAATTACCCAGTATCTGGAACTTCTATTATAGCAACAGAACACAGAGTAAGGAAGTTATAATGTAACTTGGTGCTTCTGGTTATCTCTGGGCTAGAAGACAAATGATGAAGATTTCTAGACCATACAGTTCAAGAGGAAGCACAGTCTACGTTCAGGACTGATGTTTGTCTTACCGATTCTCCTGTCTTTGAAAATTCTTCAGGTTTTACCTTTGCTCCTATTGCTAATATCACTCTCCAATTTTTTCTACTCTTGAATATTCTCACATCTCAGTATAGATCATATTTTTAAAATAGCATCCATGGGGCTGGAGAGACAGCTCAGTGGTTAAGAGCATTGCTTGCTCTTGCAGAGGACCCGGGTTCAAGTCCCAGCACCCACATGGTGGCTAACAAACATCCATAACTCCAGTTCCAGGGGATTTGATGCCCTTGTATGGCTTCCATGGGCATTGCGTGACATGGTACACATGCAGGCAATACATTCATGCACATAAAATAAAACTAATAAATACAACATCTAAAATATAAAGTAACATCCATTTATTTCTTTGTGTGAAAAAATTTTGTGTGTGTAAGCACACATGCCTGCAAGAGGTCACAGGGATTGAACTCAGATTGTCAGTCTTGGTGGCAAGTCCTTCACCTGTTGAATCATCTCCACTCACCAGTCCTAGATTTCCTAGATTTTTCACACATTTGACAACCTAATTTCATAATCCTACTATTCTCTCTCTCTCTCTCTCTCTCTCTCTCTCTCTCTCTCTCTCTCCCACAAATACATTCTCTAGAATTTTGGGGCACTCCTTAAAGCCTTGTTTGTTTTACTTTAGTTTATGTTTGTGTGTGGCATATGTATGTGTTCTGTGGTTCTATACATGGGAGGAGACACACATACATGTGTTTGTGCCGCCATGTGGAGATGAGGTTGATGTCTGGTGTTTTTTCTTTTTCCAGACAGGGCCTTTCACTGAATCTGCTGATCACTATTTCAGCTAGACTAGCAAGTTAGCAAGCTGTGGTTTCCCCCAGCACTAGGCCTATAGATATGCACCAAACACCATGCCTGGCTTTCACCTGGGTGCTGACGATCTAAACTCAGGTCCTCATGCTTACACATCAGGCTCTTCACTGACTGAGCCCAACACATCTATTTAAACCTGAATTTACAGTTTCAATATTAGAAGATAAAATATACCTGTTATGAAGAAATCTGGACCTCCAGATTCCCAAAGAAGATAGTTAGATCTAGCTAATCTAGCATTTCCAAGATGAAAGAGAATCCAATGCTTTGAATTTTCTGAATCTAAGATTCTTTTGACAAGTACAGATACAGAAAAAAAATGTCTTCCTGAGTTTATGAACTGAGCACTCTACGGGCACATACTCGGCCCATTTTCTTTCCGTCTAGGCACTATAGCATCTGTTGTTTGTCTGAGCTTGTGATTTGCTTCCTTTTCCTAAGATAAAGAGGGATTGGGCAACCTATACAGAGTCATGTGGGGAAAAATGGTACAGACACTTCAGGTCCTTCAAGCTCCATCTAGCATCTGTCAGTCACATCACATGAATGCTTGAACTTATCCTCAACTTACCGTATACTTCTTCAATCTCCCAAAATAGAGTTGAGTGTTTAATGTGACTTCTTCATAGTACTTAAGTGCAAATAGTCCCACCTTTGCATCAGTTTGACTTAGAATTTTTTTGTTTTCTGACTTTACAATGAGTTTATCAGGACATGCCCTAATCTTAAAAATTCCTGAACTTGGAAGTTTTGACAGTTAAGACACATTTTTGACTCACATTATTTTTGGCTTATTATGTGTTTATCAGAACATAACCCCCATCATGTGTGGAGGGTCATCTCTACATTACATTATATGCATTTGCTAAATACCCAATCTATCAAATGCAGAAAGTTTGGCCTTGTAGTTATAGTGAGAAAAACAGAATTAAATTAATTCATTCATTGCATAAATATTTACTATTGTGTACTAAACATTGGACCAGTTACAGGGAGCATAGCAGTGGGTTAGACAGTTTGGAGTCTGGCAAGGAAGGCTTTAAACAACTGTGTACAGTATATCATTAAGGAGAAGTTTATGTTTCAAGAAATGTTTGTAGGATGGCTGACATACACTTGGGGTCAGTGGGAAGAGGTGCACAGGCTGCAGTCTACAACGTGAGTAGGAACGACTGATGTAAACAGGAGACGCAGAAAAGAAACAGATGAAGTAATCTGCCTCTGACCTGAAAATGTTTTATCAACACAGTAGAAAATAATATGCATTAAAATAATAATTAAACTCATTTGGCATAAGTAGGAGAAAGATAATTAAAACAACATGGAGGGAAGAAGAGTTTAAGTCCAACTGGGAGACTCAAAACAAATTGTCATTTGATTTTTTTCCAGGAAAAATACATAGAACTCTGGAGTCAGAAAAATGAGAGGAATGAGCATTTCAGTCAAAATGAGCAGGTGTTAAAAAGCCACAGAGGCAGGGGAGTATGGTGCATACTTTGGAAAGCGCTAGTATAGCCAAAAGGCAAAATGAGTGGAGCCCAACCGTGAGAAGTAAGAGATAAACCCTCTAAAGCAAAAATATAATTACAGAATCTTGATAGCAGAAGGAAAATTATATTACACACAGTTCAACACTTAACTGATGGTTGGCTTCTGATCATAACAATGAATATCACGCTATGAAATGTGAATTTCAGGACAACAGCAATGAGGCATCCACATTTTGTTAAGCAGGAAATAAAATGATCTGCTATCCCTCTAGAAACACAAATCTGTTGATTGTAGAGAAGAGACCAGAACCAAGGGCTCCAGGAAGGTCCACTGCAATAATCAAAGCAAGATCTACAAGACCAGAGTTGTACTGGTGACAGTTACCATGGAATGAGACGAGGCAAATTAATATAAGTAGGAACACCTACATCAGCGAACATGACGACTCACTTAGGTTCAAAGAAAAGAACCTGGAGATGTGCTCAAACTCTCACAGTTGAGTGGACAGAAGAAAGCAAACGTGAATGGTTCTGGAGGAAGCAAAGTGTTTTGCATTTTAAATAGTCTCAAAAGACCATGCCCAGCTAAAAGCACCCAGAAACTCTGACATCCTGCCACGTGTTCTCAGGCAACTTGCTCTGTACACAAATGATGTCATTGGGAAAATGGAAGTGTCTTTATTGGTGTGGCTCTCTGTGGTTTAAGAATTAACGATGAGGGCTAGAGAGATGGCTCAGCAGTTAAGAGCACTGACTGCTCTTGCAGAGGACCCAGGTTCAATTCCCAGCACCCACATGGCGGCTACAAACCATCCTTAACTCCAGTTCCAGGGGAATCCAAAGCCCTCTTCTAACCTCCACGGCATTTTCAGGACACTTGTGCACTCACTTACGTGCAGGCTATACACTCATACACATAAAATAAAAATAATAAATAAAATACTTTTTTAAAAAAAGAATTAATGATGAGGTCAGTGTGGTGACTCACACCTTAATCCCAGCATTAGGAAGCAAGAAGATCAGGAGCTGGAGGCCAGTCTGAGTCACTTTATATCCTGTCTCAAGAAAACAAAAAGAAAATAATCAAATGAACAAAAGAATTACAATAGTATGAGGGCAAAGAATCTAATATTCATTTAATATTCTACCCTGCTGAAATCCAGTTTCCAAAGATATTATGACCCTCCTTAATACTTCTACATACAGGATTTTGTGGCTATTTTATTGCTATTGTTTGGCCTTACACACCTAGTTTTCCTTAGAGAAGATACAAAATATATCAAAACGAAACTCAACCAAAGACCAAGATCTCTGAAGGTAAAAACAATTTGTACTAGTGCTGAGTTTGTCCTACCTCAGTCAATTTCACAAAAAAATGTATTTTTTTAGAAATCGCACTGAAAAATGGCTATAGGAACGCAATTTTATTCGTTCTTTTTGCTTAGCTCTTCTATTCCGATTTAAGGGTACCTGCTCTGTTTCTTTCTTCGCTCTGTACACAGGAGTTGAATAAAAAATGTCCGCAATAGGCTCACATATTTGAATACTCGGTGCCCAGTTGGTGGTGCTGTTTTGGGAGGTTATAAATCTTTAGGAGCTGAAGGCTTGCTAGAGGAAATACACCATTAGGGGTGGGGTTTGAGGTTTATAGCTTGGCCCCACTTCCTGCTCTCTGCTTCCTGTGTGCTGTTAAAATGGGATTATCCAGCTTCCTGCTCCTAATGCCCCGCCATTCTTTCCCTTCGTGATGGACTCTTACAACCTTGGAACCAAAAGCTAAGATAAACTCTTCCTTCCCTAAGTTGCTCTTGGCCATGAAGTTTCATCACAGCACCAGAAAAGTAACTCATACAACATGTTAAGAAACCTGAAGAAAAAGCTTGACTCTGGGAAACGTGACTCCTGTAGATTTGATCAGTGTGAGGAGAGTAAAAAGACAGACAAAACTACGCCCCACTTTACAAGCCCAGGGCATGGTGGGAAAATGACAGGGTGACAGTCTTAAAGGTGAGGAGTTCAATTTGTGCTGGATTTAGCTCTGAGGGGAGGCAGTAAATGGATGTGCCATGTCACTCAAGCAGAATCAGATGTGAAACTGGAGCACGACTGAGAAATTAGGCTTTGGGATAAAGATCTGGACACCATCATCATACATATGACGGTAGCCATCCTTCTAGAAATAGAGTCAAGAGGCCATAGAGCATAAATTTCAATCCTGGGTCATGAGAGAAAAACTAAAAATATCAACTCTAATGCCCAGATGTGAAAAGCTGTCTAGGAAAGAGGAGAGTTAGGCATTGTCAATGGAAAGTTCCAGGTCTTGTAAATTGTAGACACAGATTTTGCAGAGGAGGTTGGAGCTTTTTGTAAAATGACATATGAAAGGCTTTTTGCTCTTACACTGCTATATATAAAAAAATTTTCTTTCTGCAAAAGTTCTGTCCAGAAGGCTTTGGGCAGGTGCAGCTGAATCAATGACTTCCCTGCCTTAAACCCACAGTCTGTTTTCAGGACAAAACAAACACAACCACAATGCAACTCTAGATGTTTGGTTCACTATGAGCAGAAGAAGCACACTGAATATTTTATGGGAAAGAAAGTATGTTGAATTGGTTGGTATTCAGAGTCTATGAGCGTCTGGAAAACCAGGCTACCACTTGTACCCACCAAAACAAAACAAGAAGCTATAGTGACTGACTCTCCACTGGGAGTGTCAATTGACTCTCCATTGGGAGAGAGAACACAGTTGAAAGTGACAGGTCAGTGGCCGCCAAAGCAGAATGAACATCTGCTCACAGAAGAAACACATGATTAATGCCATTTAAATCGGGGGAGGGTGATACATGGGTGTATAAGTGTGTGTGTGCACACGTGTGTATGAGTACAGGCACGTGTATGCCACAGCATGCATGTGGAGGTCAGAGGACAAGCTCAGGTGCTAGTACTCAGTGTCTACCTTGTTTGTGACAGGGTCCCTTCATTGTTCACAATTACTGTACATGCCAGGTTACAAGGTCCAGATGAGGATTCACCCATCCCTACCTCTCATCTTGCCGTAGGAGCACTGAGCTTGCAGATGTGCACCTCTGCACCCAGCTTTACATGGTTGTTAGTGTTCAAACTCAGGTCCTTATGTTTGTACAGCTAACACTTTACCCACTGAGCTATCTCCCCACTTCCCAAACAATAGCCACTTCTTGTCAGGTTAATTACATTGAACCCTGTGTACCAAAAGGGGCTGCTAGTCATAGTAACCCAAAAGCAGACACATTTCAAAACTGGAATTGCTTTGCTTAATATTCCAGAAATTACAGAAAGCGTTCCTCATGAATATGGGATTCCAACAGTGTTAATAACCAAGAAGCCCACCTTCCAGAAAGGTGTGGAAGTGAGTGTATAGAATGAACCTCTCATGCTGCACCATCCTGAAAGCACTGACACAGCCTTATAAAAACACAACGGTGGGCTAGGCAGTTGGCTCAGTGGGTGAAGAGCTTATTGTATAAGCATGAGGACCTGAGTTCAGATCCCTAGGACCTATGTAAAAGCCTGGCATGGTGGCACACACTTGGCATTCCAGTGTTGATGGGCAGGGAGATGGGCAGATTCCAGGAGCTCACTGACCAGCCAGTCTAGCCAAAATGGAAAGTTCCAGGTTCTGTTAGGGACTGAAGCAATGAGAAGCAATTGAGGAAAACATCCCAAACTTAGTCCTTGGCCTCCAAAGGCACCCTCATAAGTGAGCCCACCCTCACACATACACATATGTGTACACCATACACACAAACACAAGTGACATAGCAATCAAGAGAGGAATTTATGCATGGGTAGAGCAATAGGCTTCAAAGTGCCATGATCATCCTACTTGTACTCGCCTGTACTGTTAATCACACCCTCAGTAAACAGAACAATGAACCTCAAAATTATAAACTGGAAATATAAGTGGCGTCCCCTGAAGAATTGTTACTTTGCATTCCTGTGGTTCTGGGCTCTGTAGTTCTGTCTTGTTTCCAACAAGAGGATACTTTTGACAAGAAACAAAAGAAGGATTGAATTAAACTTTAAGATGACCATATCAGACTTCTTGTGACAAGAGACAAGTCCAGAAGGATGGGAATTACCATGTTCTTAGAAGCAGTGGCCCACATCCATAGGACTGTTAGCAAACAATGAGGACTCTATTAGGCAATGTCTGGATTTACCCAATTTTATTGTTAAATGGATATGTGCAACAGTCACGGGTCTAGTAACAAGGGATTCAGATTCCTCAGATTAAAGTTTGGGGCATTTCATCAAGTTAAGTAACATACAGACCAAAACAGATGATTGCCAAGGCTGTGGGAAATGAGCAGAAAGGATAGAAGAAAAATTTAAATGTGTTTTAAAAATACTTTTAAAAACATATTTTAAGCTGGGCATAGTGACACACACCTATAATCTAAGTACTTGGGAGGCAGAGGGAGGATCAGGAGTTCAAGTCCAACTCTCATTACAAGGTAAACCTCATGTCAGGCTTGGCTACATGACACTGTTTCATATAAATATATATTAAATGTATATAAGTATATAATATACGTAAATATAGTAAATATGTATTTAAGTCACCCATGAGACAAGAAAAATTGTTTCATATGGTTCATAAACCTCATATACATATACAAAGAAAAATGTCAAAGAAAATAAAAGTTAAGGGATAAATGAATTGTTAACATGACAATTTCCTTCTGAATTTACCCTTAATCCTTATACTGGAATCAAACTGCTTTCAGCATTTATATACTTTGAGTTTTCACCAAAATCCTTCTAGACAGCCCTTCATTAGTTGCCAATATGTCTCCATCACAGACTCAAGTGGTCTGTGCACACTGATTAGACTGTTGTAGCTAATTTAGAGTGTGGCCTCTCTATGTCTATAGCAACTTAATCAGTTAGAAAGATTCTCAGAGACCCCGGCATCTGCTCCATCTCCCATCACTGCAGGAGAATGACAAAGATTATGACCATCCAAGAGTATCTTCAGGCTGAGCTGTAACTCTCCAAATTAGTTCTTAGTTAAAATTGTCAGGCTTTAAATTACTGCAAGAATATTCGTATTCTGATAGAAATTTCAGGGAGTTCAGAGGTACTGACCAGCTCTCATTTCCCTAATGAGAGGGAGAGGCTTTTGAAGAAATATATCATCTTCTTCTGAATATTTCCTAAATATCTTATACATAATGTGGTTTTATTCCCATTTCTTTTTCTTTTTAAATTTATGTGTAGGTGTGTGTGTGCATGGGTGTATATGCACCACATATATGCAGTGCTCACAGAGGCCAGAAGAGGGCATCAGGACCCCTGGAACAGGAGTTACAGGCAACTGTGAGCTACACTGCAAAGAACATACACCTTCTCTAGAGCTTCCTGCTTCTGTTTCTGGCTCTACCATGCACAGACAGTGCACCCCTGGCCATAGTGTTAAAACACTTGAGTTTAGTATTCAATAAAAGGAAGATTATAGTCTCTATCATAGAAGATTATTCTGGGGATTAAATGGCATATCTCATATAAAACTCTGGGTCTGTGGTCCAGGACCCTCTGTAGCTGAGAGTTCCCTCTGCCCTCTCTGAACCCATTCATTTTCTGATGAGGGGACATGTGTGCAACCAACCACCAAGTTTTAAAGTTAATCCTATAGCAAGGAACAGAAAGAGCTGTTTGGGCTGGAAATTGCAGAGTCCCCATTCCCCATATGTAGTGGTGTTTCAACTAAGTAATTAAGACAGGACCTCAATTACATTTAAATGCTTCTCTTGATACTTTAAATACTTGCTTTACTGCTTTTGTATTTTAAAACCAACATCTTTGTAGTTTGGGTGTTTGTATTGGGGCTGTTTCTTAGATTTGTAATTTGATCTGTACTGTAGGAACTTTAAGGTCCATTTCCTCAGATTCTGCAAGTTGGATTTAACAGTCTTTAATATCTAGACATTTATTTACCCACTATACATTACAAAGGCTGGTTTTCCTGCTTCGCTGGTAACCATTTTCTGTTTGTAGTGTTAAGCAGACTTTAAAATATTTTATTTATTATTTTTATTTATGTGTATGAATTTATTGCTTGCACGGATGTGAGTGTGCCCATGTTGTACAATGCCCGTGAAGGTCAGGAGAATGCCTCAGATTCCCTGGAACTAGAGTTAGAGATGGTGGTTAGCCACTATGTGGGTGCTAGGAACTAGTGAGCCATCTCTCCAGCCTTGAGCAGACATTCAAACTCTGAAGAAATGTGGCTGACTGGAACATTAGGTCCAGAGCAGAAACAGTCAGTGTCTCCCGTGGGCTCTACTAGTCTCTGTCAGCAAGGTCTTGAGCAAAGAGCTTTCTCAGCTCCTTAGGAGGGCTCCTTCTCACCCATTCCTACAGAGTTCACAGACCGTCCCAGAGACGGGCAGAGTACATAGAACAAAATAAAAAAAAAATAAAAACTTCAAAAAACATATCCAGTCAAATAATTTATTGATCAATCATTCAATCAATTAAACTATCAATCAATTTAGGAATTATTGGCTAAGCAGTTAACTAGGTTCATTTTCACCTGGCTACCTTGCGATGTTTGTCTGGGTATGTTTGTCTGGGTATGCTATGTGCATGTTTGTCTGGGTACATGTACCTGTGCTTGTGTACCATGTTTTTATGTGTACACGCTTATAGAATCCAGAAGTTGACTTCAGGTATCTTTGTCAATTGCTCTACACTTTATTTCTTTTGAATTTAGTAATTTTATTTATTCAATTGTGTGTGTGTGTTTGTGGGTGGGTGTGGGCATGTTGTGTGTGTGGAGTGTGTCATGTTCATGTGGAGGGCAGAGGACAACTTACAAGAGTCAGCTTTCTCCTTCCCTGATGGGTCCTGGGGATCAAACTCAGGTTACCAGTCCTGGCAGAAAGCGCCTTTACTGTCCCATCCATCTTACCAGCCCAGCCCTACTTTATTTTTGAGACAGGATTGCTCTTTAAACTTGAAACTCATCTATGCTGCTAGGCTGGACAGCCAGTGAGCTTGAGGGATCTGCCTGTGTCCACCTCCCCAGTGCTGCAATTATAGGCATTTGCTACCTCACTTCACTTTTCCCATGGGTACCGGGGATCCAACCTCAGGTCGTCATGCTTGTGCAGCAATCACTTTACCACCTGAGCCATCTTCCCAGACCCATGGGTTTGACTTCATAACCAATCTCTATGCTCTTTCTTTCATCAGTCTCCCTTTTACATACTGTTTCCAGATTAACATGTAAGTTATCTAATGAAACTACTAGCAGCAGTTGGCCCTATGTTATACAGTAAAGGCAATTATTCAGTACTATGAGTGAACATGCATCTGTGTGTACTGCATCTAGGGATTCCATAAACTGTGACCCAACTGTGAGGAGGGAAACTGTATCTGAACTATGTTCAGACTATTTGTGTCATTATTCCATAAACAATATAACAATGATACAAGCAGCATTTATGTTGCATTAGGTATTTTAAGCCATCTAGAGATCCTATTTCAGTTGTGTCCACCCTGTGGCTGGAGGGTCACATATATCCAGGATAGGAAAGAATGTGGCTCAATACAAAATCATAAACTTACTTGAAACTCCTATTAGATTTTTTTTTTTTTGCAAATTTTTTTGTAACTCGATTTCACGGTTCTTGAGTATGAACTTTAACAGATGTAACAACATTGTGTTCCAATGTCAAAAGGTTGGACAGGCCTGAAGGTAGAGGAAGATGTATGTCGGTTATATGCAAATACTGTGCCTCTGTATATAAGGGATCTGAACATCCAGAGTTTGGTAACCAACCGCTGCAGATACCACAGGGTAACTATGTGTGCAAACACACATGGAAAGGCCTTCTAATCATGCTTTATTCTTTGTGATAAAACTCTGTATGTGAAATTAATTTCAAAGTCATTCTAGAAAAGAGCTACTAATATTTGTAAAAGAAAATGCAGGCTTTTAATCTGTAAGTTTTCTATCACCACTGTTTGAGGATAAACAAACAAGCCAGTCCTGTCACTGAGAAGTTTTGCTTCTCGTCTCTTCAATGGTCAGATCTATGTCATTCATGACAAGGAAATCTGATGAGGAAGCAGCAAGAGGCTTCACATCTGCACCATTCAGACTCTTCCTCAGCCTCGGTTTGGAAGCTAACACAATGAAAGAAGCAATATTAGCTCCAAATTTTGTAAAACGAAGTTCTTATGCTTATGTTCAAAGAGAGATGGTATTAAATAACTGAAAAGCAGAATAAGATATTTAAAAACATGTGAGGAGGAAGCAGGAGGATTGCCATGAGTTCAAGACCAGCCTAAGCTATGTAGTAAGTTCTAGGACAGCCTAGACACTGTCTCAAAAAAGGAAAAAAAAAGACATCTAAAATCTTAATGTTTTATAACTCCAGAAAATGTATATAACAACTATGAAATATAAGCTTGCTTTGTAATGTTTCAGTATAAAATCATTACTGAAAATATTTTGAAAATAACTGTCTTTTAAAAAAATAATTTATTGAGAATTTCATACATGCAAATAAGGTGTTTTGATCAAATCCATGCCCATTCCCTCCCCTCCAAGTCCTCCCATATTACCTCATCACTTTTTTTCTGATAACTTCATGTACTCTTTCTTCTTCTTTATTTTTTATGAGGCTTTTGGTTACTCTAACATTCCCCCTTCTAAAGAGATAACCCCAAAATCTTTTAAGGATTAGATAAAAGCTCCCAAATATTTTCGACATGTTTGGCCTTTGAAACTGAGTAGGTTGCTAAGAGGCCAAGGACATTGTGAGTTTTAGCCAAGAAACTGGCTACTTTTCTTTGGGGTCTTTTTACCCTAACTGCCTAGCCAATTCCTAACTCCTGCTCTTATCACACCATCCTCTGAAGAGGTTACCCAAATTGCCAATAGGAAATAGGGATGCAGACTGCTCTGGCTTCTTCCATGCTGAACAGGGATACATGGTGAGGCAACTGGAGTACCCCTTCAGTGGGTCTATCTAAAAGACTCCCAAATTGCATAATTCTCATCTCGAGGAGGAAAAGAAAGTCTTGAATTGTGAATAGGAGATGTGAAGGAGAAGTAAAGGCAAGAGTAATCAGCATGACAAGTTCTAGACAGGGAGCTAGAAAAAAGTCAGAACAGGGCAATTTTCAAATGTTCATAGGAGAGTCATTGGAATTTCTTGACAAGGGCTTCAGAAAGCATCCCTCTATTGGGTTCCTCCTCATTTTTCTTTTGTCTTCCAAGGCTGGACTCTAGAGTGACAGATTCAGGATTTTCTTTCAGGTATTTTGATAGCTGTTGGAGTGGTTAGAATCAGTGTCTTAAAATACCTGTCTTAAGGCCCAGAAAACAAAGAAAAAAACAGGTAATATGGAAGAATACGTGACTCTTCCAAATCAGGTCAATAGTTTGAATAAATAAATGGCTTAGCAATCTAATCAATTATATACCCTACTTGTGTACTAAATACATGTTATGGATAAAGCAATCACGAATCTTTGGTCATAGCAGATAATAGTTAAATGGTCGTGTATGGCTAGTGACCTTATAGAGAGCATGAAAGCTCAAAGGCGCCCACTGCCTTCTTGCCCTCCAACATTATTTCTCCTGGAAGAAACAGTAGCCCTTCTGCCAGAAATACTATCTGCATGTTAGCCAACATGATCTTTCTTATGATTTGAGTAAGGAAAAGTGCAAAACCTAACAGCTCACAGAGAGTTTGAAATCTCAAAGAGAATTTTAGAAGAGAAGAAATGAGAAGAAACATTATTATTATATACAAATAATACAAAAGAAAACAAAAATGGAATATCTGAATCATAGTTTGCAGTTTACATAGAATCCTTAACTCTTAATTTAATGAAGTCATACATTTATTACTGCATTCCAAACAGTAAGCCTTATGGATGGATGAGTTTGAAAATGGTATATCAACCCTAGTAATAGAATTTTGAAAGCTTTTCAGGGCAGGTTTTCTGTTTCTCTTTTGTAGTGTTAAAGATCAAACTTAGGGTGTTGTGGGTGCCAGGCAAGCAAACATGACCACTGAGCTACAGCCACTGGTTTTCTGAGAAAGTGTTTTACTGTGTAGCCCAGGATGGCCTTGAACTTGAGATTTTCCTGCCTCCATCTCCCGAGTGCTGGTATCACAGGTACCAGCATGTCTAGTGTTTGTACAGGTTTGTAAGTGGGAGCTTGAAAATGACCAGAAAATGGTATTGAGCTCAAATACCTGATGCCTCTGAAATGGCTAAACATGACAGAAACACTTTTAAAAATACATACTTAGTCACCATCAGCTGCATAAGAAAGCTTTTCTGGTAAGTGTTGAGCAATGCATTAATCTATAGATGTAATAATGAGTCATTAGCAATCACTTTAATACTATATCTATTTAGCAGAACTATTGTATTAGGCTCTCCTTTATGGCCTGTGGCCTGTCTAGACACATGTTCCTAGGTCTGATACCAATGTCAAGTATAGGCTCCATCTTAGGAAGCCTAACTTACATCCAATTAGAAAGTTAGATGCCTCAGCAGGCCCCCAAGGTTTTATAAGCTAGTGAACAATTGCTGGGAAAGAGGAGACTCTGGTAGAACTGCTCCAGATTGAGAAGAGAGCTTAAGGGATGAGGCTTTTCTTGAATCATTGCCCTTTCTGGGGCAGACTTTGAGTGATGCCGTTACATCTGAGTCATCTGTGCTCCTGTAAGTAACCCCAATAAACTCAGTGGTTCATCAGAACAGACTTGAGCCTACTCATTTCTTTGGTCTGTCATCAGTGCCCTGTCTGGGAAAAATAAACCTTTTTCATGTTTCCCTAGGAAAAGTGACATACCAGTGAGCTACCAGAAGAAGCTCAGGTGTCTTAGAGATCAAAATGAAGTCTATTACATCAAAAAGAGGTTTTCAGATGCATAGGAAAAATTAAACCACATAGAAAGTGTCTTATATTGCTTATATAAAACCAGACGATTATAACTCTTACCAGGATATTACCATAGCATTTAGCTATTGATGCTACAGTTTCAGAAAACATATTTTCCCTCCAATTATAAAGAACTCTACATCGAATAAGTCTTAATACTATGTTTACAAAAAAGAGTAATATAGAGGTTAGAGGAATGGATCTGCAGTTAAGAGCACTGGTTGCTCTTTTAGAGGATCTAAGATCAGTACCCAGCACCTACATGGCAGCTAACAAACATCTGCAATGCTAGTTCCAGGGCATCCCACACCTTCTCATGACCTCTGCAGGCACTGCAGGACACAGGTGCGCTTACATACACACAGACAAAAAATTCGCACATATAAAATAAAAATAGTAAAATATTAAAAATGAATAATATAGCATATGTATTTTAATAACATACACACTCATTCATTTGTTTGGCAATTACTAAGAGTCATCTATGTGCCAGGAATTCAGGAATTATACGCTAAGGATGCCAAGATATTAAATAACACTATTAATTACATAGTCTAGATGTGAAAACAAGTGTAAACAAATATTGGCAACATCCTACCACAAGTGCTAGAATACAGGACAGAGTGATTTGCCCAAATAAGAGAAGGGAATGTGTGAAAAGAATTAAGAGTAAATAGGGCATTTGAGATTTATCTACAAGAATACGTAAGAACTCACTTATTGGACCTGGGGAGGGAGGGAAATGGAGATTCTCATGTGGTAAGTCTCATCACTACCCTTTCTACCCAGATACGGACACGGGGAGATTTCTCCCTCACCAAACTCCACACTTATTTGCTTGTATTACTTACTTTGCTCATTGATGGAACCAAACACCTGACAAGACACAACTTAGGAGAGGTAAACTTGGCTCACGGTTTGAGGATACAGTCCATCATGTTTATGAAGGCATGGCGGTGGGAGCAGCTTGCGGATGAGGTGGCAGAGTAGACAGGTTTCTTGCTCACATCTTACCTCACAGGCCAGAGTGAGGAATGCCTTCATTTTGCAAGTTTTATTTCTCTTTTTATTCAGTCTAGGCTCCCAGCCCAGAGGACGGGTCCACCTACATTCAGCATAGGTCTTCTCTCCTCTCTGGAAAACCTTTCATAACCAGTTGCTCAAAAGTGTGTGATAGGAGATTCTAAATCCAGACAAGTTTATAATCAGGATTAATCATCACATCATTATTCCCAGGAGTTATAAAACACCTAGGTCATGAAAAACTAGTGATCTCTTCACAACGAAGCTGCTTAGAGGGAAGCCAGCAAAATGTGGCAAGAGATAGACGTATTTCCCCTGAAGAGAAACCATGGGCAACATCTGAGCAACTGTAGAGGCAAGACTTTTCCCTGACATTGGCATGAGCTGTGGCTAGCATTCTCCCCACACACTAATGACCTGTGGTAGTTAACGCTGATGGGGACATAACACCTGTAGCTGTCAGTTTAGTCCCTGCAGAACAACCTGAAGCAGAAAGTTAAGGACCAAAGTTCGTTAATGTTACTTTGCTGTTCTCACCCATACCATCCTTCATTGCTAAGTGGATTTCATTATGTGTCACATCACTTAGTCCCAAATTAGTCACCATCACTAATACCAAGGGAGAGTGGACTGAGGACTTCCTTATGACAGGCATTCCCAGCTGGTTCTTACCACAGATACTTCCTTCAGCTGCTATTCTGAATGCTGAGAACATTGATACTATTTTGAAATACGTATCTCTGATCTGATTTTCGGAAGCTAAGCAGGACCGAGCCTCGTTAGTACTGGGGACTGGAGAGATGGCACAGCGGTTAAGAGCACTTGTTGCTCTTGCGGAGGACTCAGGTTCAGTTCCCAGCAACCACAAATTAACTCCAGTTTCAGGGGATCTCACATCCTCTTTCAGCCTCCGGAGGCAGTAGACATGCATGTGGTATACAGACATCCATGTTGGAAAAACACTCATACACATAAAATAAAAATAAATAAATTCTAAAAAATAAAAGAAACGACTACCAGCTGGGCCTGGTGGCACATGCCTTTAATCCCGGCACTTGGGAGGCAGAGGCAGGCGAATCTTTGTGAGTTCGAGGCCAGCCTGGTCTACATAGTGAGTTCCAGGACAGCTGGGGCTACAAGGAGACCCTATCTCAAAAAAGACAAAAGAAAAAAAAAACTACACTTCATATTTGAAATTCTTGATGGGATTTTGAAGTACCTTACATAAACAGTCATTTTGCCATCTTTATGCGGATTCAAATCCAAGTCTTCTGTGTTTCATGTGATTACAGTTTGATTAATAGTTTCCTATTTATCAGGAATGAGTGTATGGACTCCACATGGACTCCACTCTTGTTATTCTTACAATATTAGGATGTTGGTGTTACCGTTATTTCCACTTGGCATTTGTCATCTGGGGTTTGTTGGATTTTTGTGACCCTCCAAAGACCATAAAGCTAAGTGTTCGGGTCTGAATATACTGTGACACCTGATTCCCAGACCTATGCTCTTAATAATCAATTACTCTACACTGTCTCTGTAGCTAAAAAACTACAGTCCTCTGAGTCTAGTATATTTGCTTAGTTCTTACTAATATAAGTATTTGCATTTTCCCTTTCCTATACCAGCTAAACTTTTTCTTGATTAGTCTAGCAAGATACGTGTAAGATTTTCTTGTTCCTTTTTTAAAAGAAAATTTAAAATATTTATTTATTGTTTTTATGTTACGTGTATGAGTGTATTGCCTGCATGTGTGTAACTGCATTGTGTTGTGAAAAGCCTATGGAGGTCAGAAGAGGGCATCAAATTCCTTGGAACTGGAGTTACAGATTGTTGTTAGCCATCATGTAGGTGCTAGGATTCAAACCTGGGTCCTCTACAAGAGCAACCAGTGCTCTTAACCACTGAGCCATCTCTCCAGTCCCTTGTTCCTTTTTTAAAGAAAGAAAACTGTTCGGTTGAGTGTGCGTGTGTGTGTGTGTGTGTGTGTGTGTGTGTGTGTGTGTGTGTATTCAATATTGTTACTTTCCACTCTCTGGTTCGCTATTTTTGGGTTTTTTTTGGTCTTTTGAAATGGATCTCCCTGTAGTCCCAGCTTGCCTCTGGAACTCGCTATGTAGACCAGGCTGGTCTTAAACTCACAGATTTCTGCCTGCCTCTGCCTCCTAAGTGCTGGGATTAAAGGTATGTGCCACCATGCCTGGCTATTTACTTTCTTTTATTTTCTATGAATTTTATTCCAACACTTTCAAATCTGTAATGGTTACTTTTCTGTTGCTGTGAGGAAATACCATGACCAAAAGCAACCTAAGGAAGCAAGTTAATTTTGCTTATGGTTTCAGAGGGACAGAGTCTATCATAGTACGGAAGCAAAGCAGGAAGCAGTGGGGGCTGGACGCAGAGAGAGAAAATCTCAGCCACACAGAGGAAGAGCAAACTGGAAATGGGGTGAGGCTATGAGTTCTCAAACCCGCCTCCAGCAAGGCCATACCCCTTAACCTCCCCAATCAGAGCTACCAACTGGGGACCAAGTATTCAAATACCTGAGCCTACAGAGGACATTTCTCACTCAAACCACCACAGCATCCATTTTTAAAATATTCTAATTTTTTTGGTTTTTGTGTGAATAGTGACCTGATAATTTTTATCTTTTAGGCTTTATAAGTTAATATTTAAACTGAGCATGGTGGTACATACCTTTAATTCCAGCACTCAGGAGGCAGAGGCAGGTGGATCTCTGTGAGCTAGAGGCAGCCTGGTATACACAGCAAGTTCCAGGCCGTCATGGAATATGGAGACCCTATCTTAAAAAAAAAAAAAAAAATTCTATAAGTTGCCCAAAACATACAGGTTTAGTCGCACAGGCTATGAGTTCCAGGGTGTACGATTTATATTATTATTCAGTTAAAATGTTTAAAATTCTATCCGATGTCCTTCTTCAGCCCATAGATTATATGGAAGTGTTTATGGGATACTAAACGTGAAATTATTTTCCTTTCTGGCTTCCTTTTAAATGCCCTGCTACTAGGCTATGTGCATCGATGATTAAAACCTTTGACATCTGTCTAAATTTTCTTCATGGATCATTAGATAAATATCATCTATGTGTTTAAAAAAATGTGAATTTTGCAGTTTTTTTAAAGTCAAAGTTTAATTACACCAAAAAAGTTTGATTTGAAAATATCAAACACAAGAAATGTGTTGAGCTAGCCTGTTGTCCTTTAAATTTAGTTATTTGATTGATTTTTGAGGATTCCTTTCCTATGGTTTGAGGTAGACTTTACAGAAGTACCGTAATTGTGCATCTACTAATGGCGATCTGTCTTTGAGAAATATTTTTATTGTTGTCAGAAGCTCTTTGGATGAGTGTAGACTTACAGTGTGACAGCTTGGTTCTCTTAACACACGCCAACTCTTGCTCGAGAAATGGAATGACCAATGTGGAAAACATTGTGTACAGAATCGCCTTTGAAAACGTAAACAATGCATAACCATATGATCTAGGTGTGTATTTGCAAGAACTGAAGGCAAGGTTCTAAAGAGGTGCTTTTACCACACAGCAATGTCATTCACAATAATTAAAACTGTGAAATTTAGCTAGATTTGGCCATTACCAGATGACAAGCATGGTATAGTATGGACATACAAAGGAACACGAGCCCACCTTCAAAACAAGGAAATTCTGATATCTACCACGACATAGGGTACCATTGAGAACGTAATGCTCCGGAAATAAGACAGCCACAAGAAGAGAAATACTGTTTGCTTCCATTCACATAAAGTGATCAAAATCATAAGGATGGGAGGTAAAATGGTGGTTTCCAGAGTTAGAGAAGGTTAAAAGAGTTATTATTATTTAATGAGTATAGAGTCTCAATTTTTGTTGTTGTTGTGTGCATGTGTGTGTATGATGTGTCGGTGTGTATGTGTGTTTGATGACGTATGTGGGTAAGGTGTGTGTACAGCATGCATGTGGGGGACAAAGAACGGTCCTTTGGGTTTTCGTCCTTACCTTCCTACCTAATTTTAAATTTTAATTTATTATTTGAAATTTTCATACACATACACAACATATCTCAATCAAATCTATCCCTCACTCCACACTCCATTTCCTCCCAAGGAAATGCTCTCCCTGCTGGCTAGCTTGCATAATGATGGAAGGTACTATGTAGCTGCTGGGGGAGAAAAGTCCTGTCCACTACTGGGTCCTGCATGCTATAAGACTGACGTGCCAGGCAAGATGTCCCCACTAGTGCAATACTGGCAAGACTGTTTATGGAGGCAACCAACTGCTCTCCTGATTGGATTTGAGGCCTTGCCACAAGAGATAATTCATGCCTGGTACAGTAAAGATGGTGAAAACCAAAGACTAAGGAAGTCACAGGCCCTGGGAGAGAATCAATTGGTATGTATTTTTCTAAACAGTCACATTGTCAAACTGTCTTCTATTTATGTTTCTATCCACAGATTTGTATTGTTCCCATCCTTGGTCAAAGAAGTTTCTTACTGCACTGGGTTGTGGTTAATACAGATACTCAACTGTTTAAAGATACTGTGAACAAGCAACTGTGAGTTCTAAACTGTAAACAGGACATTTATAACAAACCCCCCTCAAAGGCTCAGGGAACCTTGCAGAAGGGGGAGTTGAAAGACTGTAAGATCCAGAGGATGGGGAGGAGTACTGAAAACACTGTTTTACAGATATCATGGCAAGTGCACACATGAACTGGCAACTGTTGTGATTAGCTTAACATCTACACAAGATTAAGCCAATTAAAAATGACAGCATGGAGTCCAGAGAGGCTCCCAAGGCCCCACCCCTAGCTAAGGAGCTATTGGCAGTTGATACCTGCTGGGGGAAGGAAAGTCACTTTTCCTGGGGTGTGACCAATGGTAGGTTCCCCATGACCTAGTGAATGACCTCACACTCATAAGCACGTGGGTAGCCCTAATGGACTCAGTGAGCTTAAAAAAAGAAATGTTATCATTATTAAAGCTTTCTTCTTCTTCTTCTTCTTCTTCTTCTTCTTCTTCTTCTTCTTCTTCTTCTTCTTCTTCAAGAGAATGAAGAGTTTATTTGTGCTTACAGTTCAGGGGAATTACAGTCCATCATGGCAGGGAGGCATGGTGGCTGGAGGTGGCTGGAGCAGGAGCAGCAAAAGCTAAGCTCTCATCATCATGCAGGCACAGGAAGCAAGAGATACTGGACCAAAACAAGACTGAAAACCAGCAGGACAAACACCAAATCCAGTAGCTCCATGTCTGACTTCTGGAACTTTACTTCCAAAAGGATTAGATAGCCCAGCATCTCCAACTTTGCTGTGTGCAACATATATCTCTCTCTTTGGTTGGTACCACTCCCTGTATACAGATCTTCTTGGCAGATGCCTCACAGGTCTGGTACCATGAATGTCTTCTTGGGGTCTCCATTGTGAAACAGGCTTCACCTTCACAGCTTCACGCAATGGCCTAACAGAATCTTCTTCATGCAGGAGTACCCCTGCTGCATGCTGCCTGGCGTCAGTGGCTCGCTGAAACCTCAGAGAAAGAACCAATGACCCCTTTGCTCTTGCCCCAGGTGAACAACACTGCCAAGTTTGGCTGCAAGTTTGGGATGGACTCCAGCCTGCTTTATCCATTTTAGAAGCTTTTCTCTTCAGTGGTCCCTGCAGCATTTTCCTTTCATGAGTTGGAGGCTTAACTGGGTGTGGTCTTGCCCTGGAGGCACTCTCTCCACTGTTTAAGTGCAAATCTCTAGGCCCCTCCTTAATTACTTTAATCTCTTTATCAAAGGGATCCTCTACAGCACATGGCTGGGTTCCAACATTTATCTTCCTAGTGCTTTTTCAATCCATCCTGTACATTCTGTATTTCTTTATGCCCCATTTGCTCTTTTTCATGGTAAATCTGTACAATATTCACCATTAATAGCCATGCCGCCATTTCTATGTTATGCTGTCTTGAAACTTCGTCTGCCAGAGAAATTAGTCCATTACTTTTCAACTTAGCCTCAGGCAAGCTTTTTGGGCAGACTCCAGCCAGACTCTTTGCCAAAATATCCCAAGTGCTGCTTAAGTCCTTATTTCCCTCTGGAACTACATTGTTCTCAGTACTACTTTCTTCCAGGCCCCTACTAGAATGTCCTGTTAAGCTCTGCTTACAGCAATCAACTACTTTTCTAGTCTAAGCTTCCAAAGACTTCCACATTCTTCCAAAACCCTACATAGTCAAGTTCTTCAAAGCCAACAGCCCACTCTCTGGTACCAATTACTGTTATTAGTCACTTTTCTGTTGCCATGATAGAAACACTGACCAAAGCAATTTAGAGAAGGAAGAGTTTATTTGAGCTTACAGTTCCAGTCTGTCATGGCAGGGAGGGCATGGTGGCTGGAGGTGGCTGGAGCAGGAGCAGCAGAAGCTAAGCTCTCACATCATCACACAGGCACAGGAAGCAAGAGCAACTTACATCTTCTTAACAACATCTCAAGTTTATCACTTATTTTTTAATCAATAAACAGTATTTTTTATTTTGTGCATGTGCAAGTGTACTGGCATATTCATACGTGTGAGGGTAAACATGCATATGTAGACATATGTGTGTGTCTTCATGCATATGGCAGTCAGAGGACCATCTGAGGTATTGTTCCCCAGGCACCACACACTTTTTTTTTGAGACAGGATCTCTCTCTGGCCTGGAACTAACTGTGCATGCTAGACAGTCTCTACCTCTCCAGTGCTGGGGTTATAAGCATGTACCACTATAGACAACTTTTTTAAGTAGGTTCTAAGGATTGAATTTAGAACTTTGAGCTATCTCCCTTGACATTAGTATTTCATATTCTGTTTTATACATGTGAAGACCTTGTAGATATGATTTTTTTCTGAGTTGTCATTTGCTATGCCTGGTTTCATTAAGAAGTTTTCTGTTTGTTTGTTTGTTTGTTTGTTTGTTTTTGATCTTTTTGAGACAGGATCTCCCTGTAGCCCCAGCTGTCCTGGAACTCACTGTATAAACCAGGCTGGCCTTGAACTCACAGAGATCCACCTGCCTCTGCCTCCCAAGTGCTTGGATTAAAGGCATACACCACCATGCCTGGCTCTTTTTTATTATTTTTTTAATTTTATGTGTATGCGTGTATTGCCTGCATGTAGGTAAGTGCACCCGTGTCATTCAATGCCCATGGAAGGCAGAAGAGGTGGTCAGATCCCCTGGAACTGGAGTTACAGACAGCTGGTAGCTGCCATGTGGGTGCTGGGATTCAAACCTGGGTCTTCTGCAAGAACAGTCAGTGTTCTTAACTGCTGAGCCAGCTCTCCATCCCCTCCTTAAGAAGTTTTAACAAATGTGATCACCTTGTTTTCCAAAAAATTTACTTTTAATAATAATTTAAGACAGAGTCAAGATGGTAGTTGTTGGAATATATATATATATATATATATATATATATATATATCATACACAATAGAATTCTTCCTAACAGGAATCTCTAGCTATGAAAAGAGACCATTTCCTACTTGACTGTCTATTCCTAGAAGGGACTAACGTCTTCTTGCTGCCCCTCCTAGAGCAAGGAAGTCGAGAGGAAGCTCAGTTCTCTAATGGTTAGCCTGGAAAAAAAAAGTGAGGATACCACCTCCATCAAAATTTGGATTTCAAGAATTTTGAGCTGAATAAGCAATGTCTTTAGAGAGAGAGACAGACAGACAGGCAGGCAGACAGATAGCTGGTCAGGGAAGAGGGAATTCTCAACTGAATCAGTTCTGCATATGGGCATGTTTGTGGAGCATTTTCTTGACTATTAATTGTGGGAGGGTCCAGCCTACTGTGGGTGGTGCTATCCCTATGCAGGTGGACCTGGGCTATGTAAGAAAAGTGGCTGAGGAAGCCAGAGGAGCCAGATGGTAAGCAGAATTCTTCCTGTGTCTCTGCTTCAGTTTCTGCCTCCAGATTCTTGCCTGAGCTCCTGCCCTGACTTCTCTCCATGATGGACTGGCCTGCTAGCTGAAACAAACCCTTTCCTCCCACAAGTTGCTTTTGTTCATGGTGTTTTCACAGCAACAGAGCTAGTGAACTAGAACAGAGAAGACAAAGAGAGAACCAGACATAGACAACAGAGGGAAATACAGTTTAACTCATTTCTTTTGGCGCTACTCTAGCTTCAACAGTTTCTCAGGAACACAAAGGATACTTCACTGCACTCTTAACATTGCTGTTTAGGCAAATTGTGTTCTTGCATCACAAATAACTGGCTTAATAAGTGATTATTGGGACATAAATTGTTGACGCCCTGAGTAAACAAACTTTCTTTTCAGTTTGTGAGGCTATAAAACTCTCTCTGCTGATTCTATAATAGGAGCTAGTTGCTGGGTGAGCTGTCATACCATCTATCATCCACGTGTCACTGTGGCTAATTATTGAAACGAATCCAAGCTCATGGCACTCAGCATCCCTGTGCCACCATTAACTCTCCAAACATGCAAAGAGGCGCTTTCAAGGATTCGCTTAATCTCCCCCAGAAGGCCCAGAAATTGCAAAAATTCCCATTCTCCCTCCACTGCTGTTGCCTCCTGGGATCGTTCCTTGTTTTCTGTTAGGCTTTGTCAGAGAAGCACTGTGGTCACTCAGCAGAACCAGGCTTGACCCAGAGCAGAACCCCCAGGAAAATAGCAAGCACATTATGTAATGTCCACCCCAGTTTTCTAAGCTGCCTGTATCTCTCTGATTCCTCATGGTCACTGAGTTTCAACTAAAGATGTTGAAGCCAGCCTTATAACACCTAAGTCAGTTCCCCTCAAACTGTGACCCTCAGTCTATAACAAAATAAGTACTGGCCTTCAAAGAAGACAATAAATAGTCATTTAGTCCACTGACACCACTGGGAATATTGTGGTTTGCATACAAAGGGTCTCCCACCGGCTCACAGGTTTCCACACTTGGTTCCTAGCTGGTAACTCTGTTTTGAAAGGCTATGAACCTTTGAAAGGTGGAGGAGCCTCAGTAGAGGAAATGGATCACTGATGACAGGCCATACGGTTTCATCACCTGACCTCACTCTTGTCCTCTCTCTGCCTCCTGCTGTACATATAATGTGATCAGCCACCTCACACTGCATGTTTTCACCAACATGTAACTCCTCAAACTATAAGGCAAAACAGACTCTTCCTCCCTTGTATCTCCTCTTGCCAGGTATTTAGTCAGAGCAAAAAGCTAAGTAACTAATGCAAAAGTCCAAGTACTTAGTCAGTGTGCTGGTTTTATTAATAAGGAAAACCCAGTTTAGGGCATCTTCAAATTCCCATGAATGGACATAAATTCTGGTTATGAATATTAAAATTCTTTTTGAGCCACAAGAAAGCAGAAGCATAAAAATATTTGTAAAAGGAAGTTCTAGGGGGCTGGAGAGATAGATTAGTCTATAAAGTTCTTGCTGCCCAAGCAAGAGAACCTGAGTTCAATCCCCAGCACCTACATAAAGAGCCTGGTGTGATCGTACATGCCTATAACCTCAGAGCTGGAGGCAGACAGATCCCTAGCCCAATCAGTGAACCCCAGGTCCCGGTAAGAGACTCCATCTCAAAAATCAAGTTAGAAGTAGCCTAAAGAACAACACCAGAGGTTGACCTCTGGCCTCCACACACACCAGCACAAACACACATGCTCCTCACCCCCCACCCCACACACACATACACTTACAAACATTTCTCCATGCTAGATGCTTTTAGAATTTTTTGTCTAGGCTATTAAGAATCCACAGGGCAAGTTTAGTGAGTGAAAGTTTGAAAAGGTCCCCTGACCCCTGTAGGGATTGTCTTGATTTCCACATCATATACCCTTGTCTTTTTCATGCATGCATGAAGGCTAAGTGGTGGTGGTGCACATACCTTGAAAAACATTCCAGTGTAAACTGCTTCTTCAGAGCCTGCAGAGCTCTGTCCTATCCAGCAAAGCAGAGATAACTTGCCCTGTGCGGTGCACTGATGTCCAAAAGAAAAGCCACACAGGGACATCTAGTGGCTATGGAAAGTCACCGATCTGCTCCAAAGGAGTTCAAGAATTTCTACACCACACTGCCTGGGTGGTTGAGATTCATTTCTTGAACTCTGCCTCATACCCTGTTACATTAGTCACTGCATTTGAAGGCAGGCAAGCATCAAAAGTAAACAGAGCTGCCTCCCTGACCAAAGAGCCACAACTACTAAGCCAGACAAAGCAGAGAGCGAGGGCAGGAGGCAGATCCTTCACACACAGGTGTGAGGAAAGGGTTCCTGTAGGGCACCCTCAACAGTAGCCATTTCAATGGCTCTTTATAGCCAGCTGTCACACAAGCCTGATCCTTGTGAACTACAAAGCTCTAAAATGCATTGCGTACTTTAAAAGCAACCCTCCACACTTCTTGATCTATCAATTAGTATCCACAAAACTCTTCATAAGAATGATTTATAAATTTCCCAGCAATAATCAAAAACCTAAATGAAAGTAATCACTCCAATTAACAGAGCAGGCTTCTCCTACACTTAGATAGAATGGAAGCTAATATAGACACAGGCACAACAATCTAAACTCAACTTATAGGGAGACAGATGTACAAATAAGTTAAGTCTAAATTGGCTAATAAAAATCATAGTAGGCTTTAAGGCAAGTAGTGAAATTCTGTAATTGTTGATTTTGACATTTCTATGCATTGCTAGGTCAAATATTATATATTATTCATGAACCAAAAAGGAGTTTTACATTTCTTATTTTATTTTAGTGTGTGTGTGTTGTGTGTGCATGTGTGTGTGTGCGCACATGTGCACACACCCGTGCCTGTGTGCCCACCACAGCACACATGTGGAGATCAGAGGCCAACTTTGGGAGTCGGTTTTCTCCTTCTACCTAGGTGAGTCCTAGGAATAGAGTTTAGTTCATCAGGCTTGGCAGCAAGTGCCTTTACTCACTCATCCATCTCACCAGCCCCTATAAGGGAGTTTTAAGACATTTCTAATGGATGTAATCACAAAGTCCTCCCTCCAATACTCCAACACCCTCTCTACCTTAATGACATAAGAAAATTCTTCAGCTTGTCCATTTATGCTGATCAAATATAACTGTCCATTGTGTTTGGTCTTATTGAAATGCAAACTACTCATTAGAACAATTTCTCTTTGAAGTTCTTCTCACAATGCAATTGGAGTGCAAGGAAATGCTTATCCTGAAGAGGTGGCCTGAACAAGGTGGTCCCTGGTTCTCCTTCATCCTGAAGAGGTGGTCCCTGGTTCCCCTTCATCCAGAAGAGGTGGTCCCTGGTTCTCCTTCATCCTGAAGAGGCGGTCCCTGGTTCTCCTTCATCCTGAAGAGGTGGTCCCTGGTTTTCCTTCATCCAGAAGAGGTGGTCCCTGGTTCTCCTTCATCCTGAAGAGGTGGCCCCTGGTTCTCCTTCGTCCTGAAGAGGTGGTCCTTGGTTCTCCTTCATCCTGAAGAGGTGGTCCCTGGTTCTCTTTCATCCTGAAGCAGTGGTCCCTGGTTCACCTTCATTCTAAAGTGGTGGCTCCTGGTTCTCATGTTCCTTTTCTCTTCTGACTCCTGCTTCTCTAATGAGAAGCTTCTCATTCTCTGACCCCAGCCTCTGATGTACCTAATTCCATTCTAGTAAATTTCTGGCTGGAGAACTCCATGGTCTAGTCTCTCCATACATTCAGTGCCTCGTTTATCTCCCTCTCCTACATAGTCCCCATTCCTTCTCTAACTTATTTCTCATCTCCATCTGTAACTTTCCTTGAAACCCTCATGCAAGCCACGTTGCAGTGCTGATGGCTGGGACAGCTTCCCTGGTCCTCAGACACTGGCTGTCTCCTATAGCCCTCAAGGAACATGTCTAAGCTCCAAAAACCATCTATGGGTGGGACCAAGGAAGGTGTGGTGTCTTATCTTTGGACTCTGCTCTTCCAAACCGCTCTGGGCACTACTCTACATTTGGCCACCTTCATATTGAACTGGGGCACTGACTTAGTGACTTTTATCACTGCTGTGTTAAATATCCATCAAAAGCAACTTAAGAAAGTTTTCATAAGGGTTTGTGGTTTTAGAGGGCATATAGTCCACCATGCATAGAAGGCATGGCAGTAGGTGTTGGAGACAACTGGTCACTGCATGTGCAGTCAGGAAGCAGAGAAAGAAAAGTGGGTACCAGTGCTCAGCTCATTTTTCCCCATTTTATTCAGTCCAGGATCCCATCCTATGAGATGGTGCCTCATTCAGGGTGGGTCTTCCTTCAACTGTCTTCCTGAAAACACTCACAGGTATGTTTCCTTAGTGTCTAAATCCAATCAATTTGACAATGAAAATTAACTCCCATGAAAATTAACTTCCATGTACTTTGTGAGATGGACCTCTCCCAGAGCTGGCAGTGAGAAATGGGGTGAATTTGTTTCCTAGGGCTCTCAGAACAGGTGGGACTACAAACTTAGTGGCTTAAAACAGAAACTTGCTCTCTTCCAGCTCTGGATGCCCAAAGCCTGAAATTGCATTGTCAGCAGGGTTAGTTCTCCCTAGAGTTCTGAGGGACAATCCATTGCCCGACTCATTCCTACCTCTGACCACCTGCAACTTTTGGCACACCTTAGCTTGAGACTGCCTGACTCTAGCCTGCCTCCTTCTCCACCTGGCCACTTGTCTGTGCCTCTGTCTATTTTCTTTTCTGCTCTTTTCTCTTGTCTTTGGAAAATTTGCAATTGAAATTACAGCCCAGAGTAATCTCATCTGGAAATCTATAATTCCATCTTATAAAATCCTTGTTCTTTACATCATCACACCTATGGACTCCAGGAGTGAGAACTTGGACGGAGCCACTATTAAAGCAATTACATGCAGTCATACCCCTCTGCAAGAACTCTCTGGCAAAAGCCAGGATCATCAGCCAACTCCAGGAGCACCTTAGTCTGTTATCAATTCTCTCTAACCCCCTTCCCTTTTGCACTGACTTCTTATCCTTTGTTTATGTATGTGTATGTGTGTGTGTTCCCTGTATGTTTATACCTGTGTGCATGCATGTGTACAGGTGCACATGTGTGTAAGCCAGAAGTGAATGTTGGGTATCATCCTCAATCACTCTCCACCTTAGTTTTTGAGACAAGGTCTCTCATTCAAGCTGGACCTTGCAGATTCAGGTGGTCTGGCTGGCAACGAAGTCCTGGGATCCACCTGTCTCTGCCTCTCCAGCTCTAGGATTAGAGGTACACCGTTGTACTCCCCTCCCCCACCTTGTTTTTAGTGTGTTCTGTGGGGTGATCAAAATTAGTTTCTTGTGTTTGCATGGCAAGTACTTTACCAACTGAGCCCTTCTTATCTTGTGTAAGTGAAGAATTTACATATATCCCACCACATTCATTTCCATTTTTGAACTTCTTAATCCCAGAAGGGCCCATTTTCCTCACTTACTGGGTGATTAAAGTCTCAGGACACAATATTAATGGTAAATAAATAAATGGCCATAGTAGTTCAAGAAAACCATTATATTATTTGGTGAACATATTTTAAAGATATGATCTCCATTTTACATGTGGAAAAACCGGATATTTTATGTTTTGGTCTTCATCCCACATGACCTCTTAACACAAACTTTAAGAGAAAAACAATAGGGACTTGGAAAAATATAAAGCTCTGATCTGCATATAAATTCAAATCACAAGCACCAACTCAAAAAACAATTCAAGATTATATAAAACCTTCCTCTATGGGGTACAGAAATGTTTATAAATATTAGTTTGCAGACAGCATATAATTATTTAGGTTTGGAAAAATTATAGTCTTAAGTCTTTAAAAAATCCACTCACATTTTCCCTCTATGGTTTAACTTTTTATTTTAGAGCATTCCAAGCATAAATAAAAGAGGCGAGAATAATAATTACTGTGTGCCTACTGCTCAGTGTCAGCAATGAACAACTCACGACTGAGCTTGTCTCCTTGTATTCTGTCTCCCTTGATTCCACCTGTGAACCTTGAAGCTATTTCAAACATTATATCATCTGCAAACATACAAGAGGGATTGTTAAAGGATAGGGACCCTGGGACTGGCATTGTGGCTCAGTTGTTAAGAGTGGTCAGTTGTCAGCATTCTAGAAGATGCCCTTGGTTCAATCCACAGCACCACATAAACTGGGAGTGGTGATGTCCTCCTGGAACACCAGCACTCAAGTGGTTGAGGCAGGAGAATCAGGAGTTCAAGGTCACCTTTGGCTATAGAGAGAGTACAAGTCCAACCTGAACGACAGGAAACATTGCCTAAAAGCAAATTAAGGGGCTGGCAATATAGCTCAGTAGTTACATCTACTGAGCTGAACATCTACATAATAAGCTAGATAGCTCTCTCATGACTGTAACCACAGCTTTGAAAGGAGTTGTGACAAGAGGACTGCTAGGGCTTTCATCTTCTGATCTAGCAGAGAAAATGCACGTACCAGGTTCAGGTAAGAACATGCTTCAAAGTAACAGATGGAACATGATAGAGAAGTTGCCTTCTTCTGGTCTCTGTCCTTGTGCACAATCATGTCCATCCACACACATGTGTACATACACTCACACATACACACAACATTCATAAATAAATAAATCTTTAAAAATTAAAGCTAAGGTGGGCATGGTGGTGCATACGGTTAATTCCAGAACTGAGGAGGCAGAAGCAGGTGAATCTCTTGTGAGACGGAGGCCAGCCTCATCTACATAGTGAGTTCCAGGTAAGCTGGGACTAGATGGAGACGCTGTTCCCAAACAAAAAGGACAAAAAAAAGTAAAACTAAAATATAGAGACCCTTTTCACATATTCAAGACCTGTATCACTTCTGAAAATATTTAATTTTTTAAATATTAATTAATATTAAATTTTCAGTACTTGCCCATATTCCTTTGTTTTGTTTTTCATTAGAATTTAAACCACATCAATATACCGCCACTGGATGACGATCAATTCTCATTTGTTCCCACCCACAGGTTTTCTATATATACCCTTCTCTCTCCCTCTCCTCTCTCCACAATCTTTTTTTCACTCTCAATGTGATTTTTCTCTGACTTTCTGGTGCCCCTCACCTTCTCTGAGTCTCCTATAAATCTGCATTCAAAATTAGAAACTTCTGGAGATTTTTCTTGGCTTTCTTATCCACATACTTTTATAAATGGTATTGGGTGTCTCTCTCAGGAATAAATAACTCTGGTTGTCTTTTTTTCATGATGCTAACAGACATTGATAATCCATTATCTTATTGGGTGTTGAAAAGATAAATTATTTCTTCAATTATTAGCCAGTTTGCTTCTACGGAGAAACATTTCCCCCTCGTCAACTATTGGTTATGCTGAGGTTAATTTGTATCAGAAAGGTAGGATAAATACTCAGAAGGCTTTGTTTGTTTCTAAGGAGTTTTCAAAAAGATTAAGACCCCTAGCATTCTTTAAGCAAAGCCATATTACTTAGATAGACACATATATACATAGATACGTATACTTATATGTGTGTGGTTTTACTTATATGTATTTTATGAGCCACTGGGTTTAAATATCTTTGATATCTGACAATTTGTTGGCATGGGAGTTTATACATTTTGTCTCACATCCTTTTGACATGCCACTTGTGGTTTTGAAGATTTATTTTTATTTTAAGTATATGAGTGCTTTGCCTGCATATATGTAGGTGCACTACCACGTGTCATTACTCATGGAGGTCAGAAGAGGGTGTCAAATCCCCTAGAACTAGAGTTAAGGATAACTGTTAGCTACCATGTGGGTGTTGGAAACAGAACCCAGTTCCTCTACAAGACCAGCCAGTGCTCTTAACTGCTAACCCATCTCTAGTCCATCAATAGTAATCTTGAATACCATCCTTATTTTCTAATATGACAAGTCATAAACCAGCTCATCCTATATTTCTTGCATCTGACCACTAGCTCTAAATAGACACACACACACACACACACACACACACACACACACACACGCACACACCGTTTATTGTAGAGGTTATTTCACAGTAACCATAGAAGCTCAGAGAGCCTTCTCATTTTTACAGCTACATAATAACACAATATGTGAGTCATCAGAGTTCTTTCTTTGGGAGTATTTTAAATACTTGAAGTGCTTTGCTGTTATGACACCTTGCTTGCAAGGACCTTCAATTTTTTGTCTAGTATTTCATAGGATTAGGTTCCTAAAATCAGGAATCCAAATCATTTTTTTCTATCTTCTATTTTGACATAAATCTCAAAACTAACTCAGGTGGCTGGAGAGATGGCTCAGTGGTTTAAGTACTGACTGCTCTTGCAGAGGACTCAGGCTCAATTCCCAGCATAAACATGGCAGCTAACAACCATTCATAACTCCAGTTCTAGGGGATCTGATGACTTCTTCTGACCTCCTTGAACATTGCATGATACAGGTGCACTTACACGCATGCAGGCAATACACTCATACACACAAAAAATAAAAATAAAATGAATAAAATATTTTTTAAAACCCTCTAACTTGGGATTATATTTGTGATGGTTACTGATTTTGTTTTTTGGTAAAGGGATTTGGGATGGATTTTTTAATTAGTAGATTTAAAGTCTGTGTGACAGAGCAGTGAGAAGACACTTGGGCCCTAGTAGAACAGCACTGCTACAGCCATATAAAAAAAGTAATCAATGTAAATCCATCAAAGAAACTTGGAACCATTTTTAAAGCAATCACTGTGACTATAGTGAATGTTTGGGGCATAAAATCACCACCATGGGTCTAAATGTCCCAGAAAGGAAACAACGATGTTAAATTAGATGTAGACATTGTCAGTTCTTTCTTAGTTTTTTGTTTGGTGTCATCTGACCCTTGCATCTTCTGTTCTGTTAGTACAGTAACTTGGCATACAAAGTGATTAGACATTAATGGTTTTAACTACCATTTGTAAAAAGGGAACGGTTTAATGGTTACACTAGAAGTGTCATGATTTCTATATATTTAATCCAAACAAAAAGAGGCTTTTTCCAGCCAAAGGTTAAATAAAACTTCTATTTCCATCATAGTAACATCCAGACACCTTTTCATTTGAGGAAAGCTCAGCCACCAGGGGGAGCACATCAAACTGCTGACCCACTGGCAGAAACCACACTTAATGAAGAAAATCAACAGTATTTTCTCTCTCTTTCTCTCTCTCTCTCTCTCTCTCTCTCTCTCTCTCTCTCTCTCTCGTTCAGGTGGGTGCACATGCCCCTGTGCACGCGTGCATGTGGAGGCTAGAGGAGAGGACAATCTTGTGTGTGATCCCTCCGAAGGCATGCACCCTGGATTTTTCTTCATAGACAGGGTCTTTCACTCAGCTGGAATTTGCCAAGGAGGCTGGACTGGCTGACCAGGGAGCTTCAGGGATCTGCAACCCCCAGCACTGTGATTACAAGCATGCTGTGCTACTCCCAGCTTTTTTAAGGGTAGAACTCAGGTCCTCATGCTTGTACCTCATGCACTTTTCCAACTGAACTATCTCCCCAGCCACAAGTATATCATTTTTTATAAAAATATGGTAAATACTTTTTAAAAATCAAGAAGTAGAGATGCAACATAGCAGACTGCCTGAGAGCTCCTGGATCCGGCCTCCACGTGGTGGTGAGCTCCCCCAAATCCTGTGGTACCCAACCCCCTAACTGGGATTACTTGAGACCCTTCCCACAGCACCAAGACAGACCTCTGCCCTATGGTAAGGTAAGGCTCAGGCCTTAGCAGACAGCCTGAGAGTGACTGTTCTGGCCTCCATCTGGCTTAGAAGCTGAGAACACAGCAGATCACCTGAGAACACTGGTGATGGAATCCCACTGAAACTGGCCAACAGCCCATGGAAAACAGATGATGCAGAGACCCGAAAGTTCAGTGTCTTGCCACAACAGGAGGAAGATCATCCCACACCTACCACCCCCTCCAAGGCTCAGGTACTTTTGCGGAAGAGGCGGAGGAAGGGGTGGAGTGTTAATTGGAAGTGACTTCCCACCACTGTGCTGGCAAGCTATAATCACTTCTTCCCACACTCATCAAGTTGAGGGGGGAGTCGGTTACCCTTCCCACCCAGTCAACCTTAGCTGCATGGAGGGGGGAGCAAAGTATATATAAGGCAAGAACACCAAGAGGCACCTCTCTCACCATTTTGTGCAGCTGTCCAGAGGTCACAGGATCTGTATTTGAGTGTGGACTTTACCATGCAGCCATAAATGAGGGGCCCCCACACTTCTGTAAATAAACTCCTACCCTATGCTCTGTTAAAAAATAATAATAAATAAAATATTTTTAAAAATCAAGAAATAGTCTAGCCTCTCTCATGCTACAT
>NW_008338734.1:143954-144236 GCF_000622305.1 Nannospalax galili | reverse complement strand
ATCCTTGTATACGTTCCATAGGCAATCACACAGTAAGATGTTGATAGTCTTGTAAAGCTTCAAAGTAAATATTTTAGAACTTTTGAGTCAAGAGACGAAATTGAGTACAATACATAGGAACAAACACCCACAGCTTTAGTAGGGAATCAAATAATAACAGTAATCATCATCATAATAATAATGGTGCTCTCTTCTTTTTGTCCTTTCTCTCTTCTTCCTTTCCTTCTTCCCTTCCCCTCCCTTCCCCTCCCCTCCCTTCTTCCCTCCCCTCCCCTTCCGTTC
>NW_008338734.1:135958-143686 GCF_000622305.1 Nannospalax galili | reverse complement strand
ACCTAAAGAAGACTTGTCCTCTATTCCTTTTGTCCTTTCTCTCTTCATCTTGTCCTTCTTCCCTTCCCCTCCCTTCCCCCCCCCTCCCTTCTTCCCTCCCCTCCCCTTCCGTTCCCTCCTCTCCCTTCTTCCCTCCCCTCCCCTCCCTTCCTCTCCTCTCCTCTCCCCTCCCTTCCCTTCCCTTCCCTTCCCTTTTGGTTTTTAAGACAGTGTCTATATCCCTGGATGCCTTGGAACTCACTATGTTGGCCAAGCTGACCTGGAAGTTGCAGCAATATTCCTTGCCTCAATGTCCTAATTCTGGGATTTAAGACATGCACCACTGTATATGGGTCTTCCTTCCTTCCTTCCTTCCTTCCTTCCTTCCTTCCTTCCTAATTTTTCCTTTCTTTCTCTCTTAATTCAAATCCACTAATAAGAATTAATTTTTATACAACAGATAGCACTTTGCTCAATCTAAGTTTAAATGTCGTACTCTCAGTCACCAAATTGATTACAAATGTTAATTAGTAAAACATCTTTTTAGTCTGAGGTCTGTACTGAAGTGCAGCAGGACACATTTGACCTGTAGATTGTGCTAGATTGGCTTCTGCCAGAGAATCCCATTACAGTTTGATTTCGGTTATTTTAATGAGCTTTCTTTGCAAGCCCCAAGTTGTGATAAGCCTTTACGTTACAAACTCTACAAGACAGTCACTTTTGTATCTGTTCAGCGCTGTATGCCAAATACCTACCTGGCACATAGGACCTGGCACATAGGAGGCTATTGGTAAATATTTCCATGAAGAAATAAACAGGTCCTTCTATTCTGTGTATAGATATTTGGCCTGCAGGAATCTAACTCTTATGATCAAGATTTGGGGAACCCAGAATAAACAAAACCAAGGAACCCTATTTCACTGACTCTGGTCCTCCTGTCTGTCCCACAACTAAGTACTGATACTGGTCACGTGTCTACTCAAGGAACAACACAGTCTACATTTGAAGAAAAATTAGGAAGAGAAAAATCTCAAAATGGGGCTAACTTGATATATTTATTTAATTTTTCCAGAGTCCTTGATCTTGTTGTCCTGACATGAAATTAGTGATTCAGACAAAATTAATTTAAAAATTATTATTCCAAGGCATTAAACCCATAAATGCTATTTAGCTCACAAACCATCTTTGACCTCATTAATGAGGTTACAGGTTATTACTGTAATTATTCCCTGCATGTCAATATTCATATTTTATCATTGGAAAATGAATAGAATCAAAACCTGCCTCCTGAACACACAGAACTTTTAGAGTCATGGGACTTACATGTCATCCTACATGTGAAATAATAGAGAGGATTAACTCGAGGTGATTAATCTGTTTTCCAGGTGTGTAGCAGACAAATGAATTACTAGAATAAATTCTTGGATCCTACCTCTAAATATATTGTCAAAAAGGGTAAGTTACAAAGGGAAGCTAAAGATCTCTGTCCAATTAGTTATCAAGTTTTCAGGTTGAGTGGCATAAAGAAAGATTTAGCGTACCTTTATTTTCATAATAAATATCATGCATAGAAGCTAATATATAATTATTTCAGCAAACACCAACAGAGCAATTTTATGATTAGACCAGTAATGCTCTCTGGTCTACACTGGGCTATGCCAAGAGTTAGAAACATTCAGTTTGATGAGTGCTTGGTTGGGAGCAGGGGGCGTATGATAATTTCAAGAGAACAGACGGGGCACAGTTTGGGAACCAACTTGGTTGCAGAGGCGATAAGGCTATCCAAATATTTGTTCTTTATCCATCTGTCTTCTCAAGACAGCACATTGCAAATGAGAGGGAGATGGCCAAGTTCACATACTCCAGAACTGCATGTTTTAAACTTAATCATAACTATTATTATCATACTGAGCACATCACAGAACCATCTACTCACCCCAGATAGGGACCATGGCAGACAAAGTAAGAGTACCACCAAAATCCAGCTTGGTGAACCAATGAGTTTTATGAGGGCTACTTATAGGTGTATGGGTGAGGGGTTACTTACAGGAGCAGAAATGACTCAAAGACATTTGGTGATGCAAAGACTGCATCACCAAAAGCCCACCTTAGTGTGACTGCTCACAAAAGCAGGAGGCTTGGAGCACACTGTGCAATTTGCAGGCAGCTGAACAGGCTGGAGAATGTTTCTTCCAGGAGCCTCAGCTGGTCTGAGCCTCTTCTAGGCAGGTGGTCTGGTCTGAGCCTCTTTCCAGGCAGCTCATCTTGTCTGAGAATGTTTCTCAACAGTCTTTACTGCTTATATATGCCTAGGGAGGGAGGAGCTTAGTGGATCTAGTTAGTTTCAGGGACTTCCTGAAACTATTGCATTGTTTGCTTTCTGAGCTTAGTGAGCTTCCCTGTAGGATGGACTGTTTTCCCGCCCCTTAGAATAGCATGTGTCTTAAGGATGTTCCCTCCTAGAGGGAATGTTTTATCTTGAAGAAGATTGCTACACAACACTATTAATCTGATAAAATGACTGACACATTGGAGTAAATGCTGCTTCCATTGTGTACAGTTGCAGGTTTAAACAATGTTTGTACATGTGTCTGGATTGAACCTGGTCACAGCATCACAAAGTGTGAGCATATTGTTTCCATGGATGAATGAACTTCATCATCCCTCCATGCATCCAAATCCTGGTACCTCGTGACCCTGCAGCTTCTCTCACAGGGGAATTTGAGTCCAAGCACTTTGATTCTGAGGTCAGCGATGAGACAGGTGACTCTCTTTGTCCACTGGCAGGTTAATGTAGAGCTGTGTTGATGTCTGTTCTCTAGAAAAGGGGCTTTTTTGGATTTCATTTCCTCCCTTGTTCCTCTAACGTGGTCATGACAACCCGCTCAGGTCAGCCTACTACAGCAAAAGTCAACACACTTGTTTTATGGAAAGTCAGATAGTAAATGGTCTTGTTTCATGAGCTGTGGGCTCTCTGTTACAACCATGCAACTCAATTGATTCAGCATGTAAGTAGTTACATAAAATATTAAAATAAATGTGTTCCAAGAAAGTATCATCACAAATATCATCCATAGCCTGGATTTAGCCCAGAGGCCAGAGTTTACTAAGCCTTGTCATGAAGGAGAGACACAGAGAGTGATGTTGGAGCAGCTCCAGTAGTCCTCTTTAAATCTTTCTGAATCATCAGATTTCAACCAAATCCCAGAAATGTGGATCCACCCAGACCTACACCCAGCAGAGCCGCCTAGCCAATGTCCAACTTAAAGCAGCCATAGGAGTGAGCCCAGCCATGATCTCTCAACCTTGCAGAGTCGTTAGCAAAGTTGCAGAGTCATGGGATGCTGTGTACTGCAAGATACTTGTGGCAACTGGCCACTAACACAGTGGGGACTGCATGAATGATGCCATTTTAGAATTCAGGATGGGTATCAAAAGGCAGTCAAATACCTTGATTATATCTCGGGGCCAAGACTGAAATAAGGGTGATTTACAAATCCAGCATTCTATTCACAATTCCAAAATATTTCAGTCCTTTATTTCTTTAAATGTTTATATTCATTTAGTCCCTGTGTATGTGTCCATGTGTGCACATACATGAGCTCCTATATGAAAAGGTAACTTGTGGGAGTTGGTTCTCTTCTTCTTCCGTGTAAGTTTTGGGCATCAAACTCTGGATTTGCAGAAAGCTCCTTACTAACCTGCTGAGTCACCTTGTCAGCACATTATTCTTTATTTTGAGAGGCTTGGTTTATATTGATAGATGTAACTATTTATGATTTAGGCTAACCATATAGAATTTTAAGCCACTTCTAACTCTCCACTAATCTCTCTCTAATCCGTCTCTTAGCTTTCCATCATTAAAAAGAAATGAGGCCAGCCTGGTCCAAATAGAGGGATCCAGGCCAGCCAAAGCCACACAGTGAGACCTTGTCTCAGAAAAACAAAACAAAACCAAAAAACTAACAACAAATATAGAACCATATGACCCTGGCTCAATGCTTGGAATGTTTTCCTGAAATTACTAATGCAGATCTCTTCATAATGTATCAGAATCCATATTGTCCAGCTTTGCAATTTTCAAAAGTCCAATAAAAGGAAATCACTTAAATGGCCTACTCTTACCAACCCCAATCTCTCCATTTTTACAGTTCACGTTTTTATGCAGGGCTGTCAGGGTTTTTTCAACTAAGTGTGACTTAGGGCCTGCGCTTGCTGACTGAGGAGGCTCACAGGTCCTATAGCTCATCCACGATCTTGCACTTGAGCTGTCAAGGATGAGAGATTGGTGCCAAATTCAACCAAACATCGCCCCTTTCCAGTAGTCTGCCTTCGACAACGCCTCCTTGTCAAATGCAACAGTTTACATGGAATATATAGCGAATCAAGTACCCTGAAAGGGATGTAGGTAGAGGTGCCGCTTGCCTGATGGCAAGAACACCTATCAGCATCCCACAGGGCTGACATTTTAGGCTGGCAGGGGGGAGATGATCACACGATTTTTATGCTGCGCTTTCTAAATGGATTGTGGAGACTCCCAGGGCAAATGGCCCTACTTCTCAGCATCAGCCTCTCTAAAAGTCAATCTGATACAGCTATGCAACCCCAAACGTATTTTTTAAATTATAAAGTAGAACCCTTGGGTGAACACTTTATAGAACCCAAACAAGGTTCCCTAGGACTGGTCCTCTGTATTCAGGTCTAATGTTTTTAATGCCAGAAACTGCATTCTTTTGTCTTCTTGCTCCAAGACACTTGTAGTCATTGCATCAAAGAATGTTGGATAGGGAAGGTAGCACTTTGCAGTTCTTAGTTTTAAAAGGTCCCCCTAATAATGAGGGACCAGTGGTCATGCAATTATATTTTGATAGTTTACCTTCTAGACAGCCATGCAGAGATATTGTCAGGCTACTGGCTTTTGGGTTGGTAAGACCCAGGAATTGCCCTCTCTGTGTTAATATGGTAAAAGGAAGAATGTGCTTCATTCGGAAGAGTGGCTGGATACCCAGGAAGCAGATAAAGAACACAAAGGTAAGCATGGGCTGTGCTGTCCAAGCATCTGCAGTGGTGAGGCGCTCCTGACATTGGACACAATCTTGCTAGTCCCAAGTGCAAGGCTGTCTCAAGGGTAGAGATACAGGCAACAGGCTACAGCCATTGGACTGGGATCGCCAAAGCTGGGAAGCTCTGCAACTCACGACATCTATCAGAGAGCTAGAGGGAGAAACTGGTAGAGGAACCCTGGGGTGATGACAGTCCATGTGCATCCCTTATAACCCCAGCACTCAGAGGGTAAAGGCAGCAGAACCAGAAACTTCCACGCCAGACTCAGCTACACAGCACGCTGTTTCGAGGCTAGCCTAGGTACAGGAGACCAAGAAAAAGCAAACTGGTGGAGGATACAAGAGACTATTTTGTCCAGAGCTGGTGGAGAGAAAAAAAAATTCTAAGTTCTCTCCACGGGTCCTGTAGCAGTGCTGTAAGCTATACTGGAAAAAGAAACAGAAGTCAGGAGATGCACATGGAGATTTAACTGTGAGATGGATTATCTGAACGGTGAAAACATATTTCCTAAAAGAACTTGCTCCCACCCACAGCAGCAGATTTCCTGGGGAAATCTGTTAATTTGTTCTTTCAGCATTTTATTATATAGACATATATAAAGTATTTTGGTGATATTTTCCTCCATTATCCTGTGTTTATCCCCTTGCCCCTACCTAGCCCCTTCTTGCTCCCATAAACTTCCTATTTTCATGTCTTTTTGTTTTTGTTTGTTTCTTCGTAGCCCACTGCATTTAATTAGGGTTACTGCATAAGCCTGGGTGTCAGGTATTTATTAAAGCAAAGGCACCTTACCAGTGGCCACCACTGAGAACTATGACCCTCCCCAATCAACCACTGTCTATAGCTCCTAAGAGAGAGATGGGTTTTGTAAGTCAGTTAAAATACATAATTTACAAAATGAAGTGAGGTGGCCTGCATGGGTGGATAATGCTGTTCCTAGAAGCCATAAGTTAGTAAATAAAAATCCCAGTGCCAAATCTGGGATAGCTCCTTATAAGCTGTGGGTCAGAGAGACAACCAAAACAGGATAAGCTATTGTCACTGCCCTTGGCTACCCACCATAGCTAGATGAGAAGGCCCTATGGCTGAAGATTCCACACCCTGGGTTACAGAATACAGTGAAGTCAAGCTGGACCTGAGTGGAAGCTCCCACCTTGATTTTTAGCTTTTATTGTGCCAGAAGGTGCTCGGGCTGCTGGGGGAAAAGTCATCAACAGTCATACACAACTCTGAGCCCTGCAAGCTACAACACCAACTTCCCAGGCAAGGAGTGTCCACTGATGTAATAGTGGCATGGCTGTTACCAGGATAACCAACAACTTTCTGATCAGGCTTTAGGTCTTCTCCACAGGAGGAATTCATGCCAGATGCTGTAAACCTAATCAAAAGTCCATGGTTGATGGAGTCATAGGCTTTAGGGGAGAATGGACGACTGTTATGCTAAATGGACATGTTGCCAAACTACTTTCTACGTATTTATGTTTATAGCCATAAATTAGTGCAGTTCTCAGACTTGGTCAAAGAAGCTTCTGTTCAAAGTAAGAGATGGTTAGTTAGTGCAGAGACTCCTAACGGATCAAAGTGCTGAGTGTAAGTGACTCTTGATTGCTCAGCCCTGAACAGAACATCTGTATCACTATGAATATTTAATGCCATTCATGAAGCCATCTTTATCTTGAAATGGATGTATCAGACATCCTAGTCTGATGCCATTCCATGTTTGATTCCTCTAATTATCTTTGATCTATGCTCATCAAGGTCTCATGAAGCCCAGGCTGGCTCTGAATTCATGATTCTCCTGTCTTCACCTCCTAAGTCTTGGGATAGGCATGCACTGTCATGCCCAACTAGACCACAGTGTTTGATACACATGAAAATCTCATGACTCCCCTCCATCCTTCAACATATCCAAGCCAAATATAGTATATCCTACCAGCATCTCTGTTAAGAAGATTCTATCTTATATGACAAACCAATAGGTCTTTGTCTTCTTATGATTTGAATCTGAAATGCCCTCTGCAGGCTCATGTCTTGAATGCTGAGACCCCAGCATGTGGCATTATTTTGAAAGTTGTGGAAGCTTTGGAAGCTATGGCCTGGCTGGCTGGCAGAAGCATGTCACTAGGGATGACTTTTGCAGATTATATTTGCCTCTGGTCAAGTCTACTGCTCTCTGCTTTCTGGTCAGTCATCTGATAAACAGCAGCTGCCTCACACTCTCACAGAGAGAGACACTTTGCCATGCCTTCCACATCACAGTAGACAGAAAGCTCTCTGAAACCATGAGGCAAGATAAATCATTTCTCCCTTGTTTCTGATGTGAGTTTAGTAACAAAAACACAAAAGTACCTAGCATGGGACTGCATGATAGAGAATTCAAAATTGTATGTAAATAATACATAGGAAAGTACAGGGAGCTGCGTAGGGAGGGGGGCAGCAGCCTGAAGGAAGATGGGAAGGGGGGATCAAGAGAGAACAATGGGGGAATAACGATAAACACCTCGGGGTGGAATCTAGATTCAACTAGATGCATGGCATGAAAGGAAGACTATGTGGGGAAAGAGTGGCAATTAGGAAAGGGCATTGGGGTAAATATCAACAAAGTATAATCACACACACACACACACACACACACACACATGTCAAAGTGAAGCCCACTGTTGTATACATTAAAAGTTAATAGCG
>NW_008338734.1:125530-129558 GCF_000622305.1 Nannospalax galili | reverse complement strand
ATTACAAGTAAGTTAATGCTGTAATGAAATGCTTCTAATCATGTGGTTATTAAATAATTTTAAAAAAAAGTTAATAGCAATAAACATACATATTTAATCTTGCTGTAGACACTTCATTTTTACTTCCATTTTCCATTTCACCAAAACTCCCATCAAGAGCCTACATGATGCTTCTCTAAGAGATATAGAAAATGACTTCTGCTTTCTGCAGATAGGTCTTAACTTACTTGTAATAGAATTAGTATCAGGTGTCATTCTATAATGGTTAGTACTGGTGGTGGTGGTGCTGTGCACATGTGCTTATGCATGTGAATGTGTATATCTGAGAATATAAATCTGGATGCAGGTATGAAAAAATTATATTATAATCATTGGTTTCAAACAAGCCTGATTAGGTGACAGAAACAGAAACATATCCACCATGTCCTTCAGGAAAATTATTTCTGTCATTGTGCCAAAATACCTGAGACCAACAACTCACAAGGAGGCTTTGCTCCATTGTTTTGGGCATGTGGTACCATAGTCTGTCTTGGCACTAACAGTTCATTGAAGATAACTGTTCACTTCAGAGCATCAGGAAAGAAGAGAGGGGTTGGAAAAGGTTGGGGTCCCAAAAGTATCTTCAAGGGAGCACTCACAATTACTTACTTCCTGCCACTAGATTTCCTCCCTGAGTCCCTCCTCCTAAAGTTTCCCCCATCTCCCCAGGTCCTACTTCCTAAGGGCTCCATCATCTTCTCTAGTTCCTGAGCGCATGGGCCTTTCAGGGGCACTTGTGATTGCCACTAAGCATCCTTCATAGGCAATGGTATTCATGCAAGCTGTGTGGTATCCACAGTGTCTCATCACAGTTAAAGTCACCAACCACAGATTCCATAGATCCAGTGATGCCATTTGGTTAGATGAGGACTCTTTGGTGCAGGAAAGACAAGATCTGAAAAATATCTTCCCCTCCCCTCCTTCCCCCGATAAAAGTGGTTTCATGAATAAATCCAACACTTACAGCTTCTCTTGTGAATGAAAATACAATTATAAATCATTCTGATTGTATTTATAACTTTTACTCAAATTTGGAAACTGAGTAAGTAATCTCTGGGCATTCTGGCTGTATACTTAGTTTTATACTTCAGAGAATATAAAGTTTAATGTCCTTTTTTCCTAGTAATTGTCTATAAATGGATATCGTATATTAAGAGCTAAACAGACACCAGTTACAATAACCACAATCCATTCTGCTATGAGACTGAGAATTATTACCAAGGGACTTGAAATTTAAAGGAGAAAAAAAGAGAGAGATGACAAAGGTTAAATGAAGCTACCACACAAAATGAGGAGAAACACAGCTACTAAGTCTCTATGATTAATATAGATAGCTCTGGCAATTTACACAAGAAGACTTAACTGTCTAAGTCAGACTTTCTTCATAAATGTCTCAAACATAAAAATATATGACCTTCAAAAATCCCATAAAAAGTTCCAAAAAACCATAGTTCAGAAGAGTAAGGTGGTTTCCCAAATCTAGTGCGTTTGTGTGTGGTGTGTGTGCATGTTTGGATGTATGTGTATGTGTGAATGTGTTTTTGTGTTTGTTGTATATATGTATGTATGTATGCATGTATGTATATGTGTGCTTGTGTATGTAGGCATGTGTTTGTGTTTGGTGTGTGTAGCATGACTACATGTCCAGTCCTTGGATTTCAGATTTTTCACCTCGGCACTCATGGTCCTTTTCATTACTCACATCACAAATATTTACTGAAGTTAAATTCTACCATATACCAAACTCCTTGGCTAATGGGTTTTTTTTTTTTTTTTTCTGGACATTAAAGTTGCTCAAAGTATCAAAACTAAAATATCACAGTCAATTTCCCTTGTGACGTAAACCTAAATGAACAAGTCACAAAACTCACTGAAGTACTGTGTAAGTAATATGAACACAGGACTGGAGAGATGGTGCAGCAGTTACAAGCAGGTGCTGCTTCCGATGGGTTCAGTTCCTGGCACCCATATGGCAGCTCACAACCACCTGTAACTCCAGTTTCAGGAGAGATTCCATGCCCTCTTCTGGCCTCTGTGGGCACTACACTTACACACATGTGGTGCACATACATACATGCAAACAATTACATACATTAAAAATGAATAAAACTTTAAAAAGAAATGTGTATATAATAAAAATTGAGAGTAATGTCATTAGGAAAACTAATAGAAATGATGACACATGTAAGAGATTGTTGAGATTCTAGTTCAGCCTCCAATGTAGAGGGTTAAGGGTAGGCAAGTCCGCGGGTAATCTACATTTGTGTGGATTTATACATGTTCAAAAAATATGTTCATTTTTGTCACAGACATGCTCATGTTGTGTTTGTGTATTTGTCCTTTTACATAGAAGCCAAACTGAGCATCACTGAGTGCTAAACCCTCTGGGAGAAGTTTTGAAGGGGACAGGTGAGCACAGTTTCAAGTTATCACCCCATATGTGATAAGGATAAAGTAGGTTGTGAGATAAATATTGCTAAAGCTAATACTGCTTTACTAAGCTATGATTTAAATGTATAATAATCACAAGTCATGAAGCAAATTGATGTCATATACCTACTGACATACTACAGAGTAGGGGACAAATCACCAGAAATATTTACTCTGGACCTAAGAATAAGAAGCAATAGAAGGGGCTGGAGAGACAACTCAGTGGTTAAGAACATTGGCTGCTCTTCCAGAGGACCTGGGTTTGGTTCCCAGTACCCACATGGCAGCTAACAATCATCTGTAACACAAGTTCCAGGGGATCCAATGCCCTGTTCTGACCTCCGCAGGCACTGCATGCACTTGGTACACTTACATACATGCAGACAAAGCACTCATACACATCAAATAAAAATAAGTAATTTAAAAAGAAACAATAGATAAACAAATCCAGATTAAAGCTCATTTGGTAAAACAATAGTAAGTACTCTTCTAAAACTATCCAAATATCGCATACTCTCTCTCATAACCTATCTTAGCTTTTAGTTTTCATATATGTGTGCTTATGTGAGGGTGGGTGTGGATGGAGGTCAGAAAACTAGAAAGGCCTGTAAGAAGCAGTGTAGGGAGGGCTAAGGGCACACGAGGCAAGAAAAAGGGGGTTACTCTGGGTAGACAGAACAAAAGGGACAGGGTAGAGATGCAGGAGGGTGGTAAGGTCAGGAAGAGGATCAAGCCAAGCAGAGGGTCCAAAATGCCTCAAGAAACTTAGCTATTTTGTGTGTTAATGAAAAACTATGTTTCAAAGCCAGTATTATAGAAGAAAACAACAGTGAAGGAACTCTTCCATTTTAATGAAATAGAGGATAAAACACTCACAAAAAGCTACATCTGCCCCATATCTGGTTCCTAGATTAAAACTAAGGCAGATACAAAGGCTGTAATTGGGAAAATGGAGGAAATTTGGACATCGAGCTTATACTAAATATTATCATTGCAGTCTTATATTTCCTGGGTGTGATAATGGTACTGTGATTATTTGCATATCAAAAAATTAATAAATAGGAAAATAACACTACACAAAGGCTGGAAAGATGGCTCAGTCATTCAGAACACTTGCCACTTGCCACTCTTCCAGAGGACCCGAGTTCAGTTCCCAATACCCATGTTGGACAATTCACAATCACCTGTAAATCCAGTTCTGGGGACTCCAAAGCCCTATTCTGGCAGAGAGAGGGAGGGAGGGAGGGAGAGAGAGAGGAGGGAGAAATAACACTACACAAAGGCTGGAAAGATGGCTCAGTCATTCAGAACACTTGCCACTTGCCACTCTTCCAGAGGACCCGAGTTCAGTTCCCAATACCCATGTTGGACAATTCACAATCACCTGTAAATCCAGTTCTGGGGACTCCAAAGCCCTATTCTGGCAGAGAGAGGGAGGGAGGGAGGGAGAGAGAGAGGAGGGAGGGAGAGAGAGAGGAGGGAGAGAGAGAGAGAGAGAGAAGGGAGAGAGAAGAGGAGATGTGAACAAAACTCCATAGAGTTTCAAGAGAAACAGACAC
>NW_008338734.1:98440-125164 GCF_000622305.1 Nannospalax galili | reverse complement strand
TTGGTAAAATGTGGATTTTTAAATGCGGGGGAAAGGTTATACAAGGAACTATGGGGATAAAAAAGAAGTAAGAGATCAAGCGAGGTAAGACCATAGGATACTGGTATTCTCAGGAGAGAAATGGGGAAAATGGGGATATTTCAAAGGGGGAGGGAGTGGAGGGAGGGAGGGAGAGAGAGAAGGGAGAGAGAGAAAGGAGAGAGAGAAGGGAGTGAGAGAGGGAGAGAGGGAGGGAGGGGGAGAGAGAGAAAGAGAGAGAATAAAATTAAATCTTTAAAACAAATTGTTTTAAAATGTTTTTATTCATGTGTCTAACTTTAACAGTATTAAAATATAGGTTTGTCATACACACAATCACTCTTTTATAGATTTGCAATATGAAATTTAATAAATGTTACAAATTATAACTTGATCAAGACTTATAACAAAGTACTTTAGAAATCAGACAAGATACTTAAGGTTGATTACATTAAATTTCTAACCCAAATACAAACAAGGGGTTCTGAATGATGCTAATCTTTAAAACTGGTTTCCCCAATTCTGAATTTCACTGCTCCCCTCCTAACCTAAAACCTTAGGAATTTTTCCTTATATATTGGAAAAACAGAATTCTTAAAAACCAGTTGGATGATACAACTGCCTTTACAGGTACAATCTACTTCTTAGCAGCCTGTAGGCCATCGACAAAGTAACTCCATAGCCAATAATAAATGCCAAGGCTCTGTTTGGCTGGGGAAGAGGAGTCAAATATGCAATAGTGTGGTAGATCCGAGCTCCCAAAAAGATTCTGAAGTGCATTAGGGCTGTAGAGAGATCTGGACCACTCAAGGAATACAGGAGGCCGATACCAAGAAAGGGAACGATGTTTTCAAGGTCATTGAGGTGAGCTCTGCAAGAAAAGGTGGCTATGTGAGTTTAAAATCAGTGTAAATTCACTCAGTCTTCCCCTCTTCTAAAACTAAATACAAGTGATAATATACACACATACATATACATATACACATACATATACATATACATGTATATACCTTTTGCCTTGTTTTGTTTTCAACAGGGCTCAGGGTGGTCTGGAGCTCACTATGTAACCCAGGATGTCCTTGAATTCACAATCCTCCTGCCTCCTTCCCTCAAGTGTCAAGTACTAAGACTCAGGCATGAGTTACTGTATCCACAATGTTAGTAGATCTTTACATTATGAAATAAGAGTCATTTTTCTTCTCAAACTCTCACTTCCGTACTAACTTAACTTTCATTTAGAACATCTCACTATAATTTTTTTCTTTTTACTATATCTTGGATTCCATTGTTTTCAGAATATCAAAACTGCATTTATCTAGGAAAAATCACTTCATTTTTATAAATATGAAATGTTTACTTTGCAACTCAAGTTTCTTTTTATGAAAACCCTTCTTCCTAAAGAAATAATATCCTTTCACTTATGATTTGTCTTAAGACTCCTTCATTCCTGCTAGTCTTTAAGAAATGCTTATGGGGCTGAAGAGATGACCCAGCAGTTAAGAGTACTAGCTGCTCTTGCAAGGATCCAGGTTTAATCCCCAGCATCCATATGGTAGCTAACAACTGTCTGTAACTCCAGTTCCAGGGGATCTGAAAACCTCTTCCAACCTCCATGGGCACTGCACGACATGGGTACACTTACATACATGCAACCAATATACTCATACACACAAAAATATTTTTTTAAATATAATTTTTTAAGAATTAGAAGGAAATGCTTATTTAGAAATGCTTATTTAGGAAAGGTCCCATTTCTCCAACCCACCATGAGCCTCATTCTCTTTCACATCCAAAAAACAAAACAGAGAGATGTCCTCCTAGATATGGGTGAGATTTTAGCCATTCCATCTCCAAACCAAAGAAGAAACTAGTAATGATATAAAATGAAACAATGAAAGTATGAAGGCCACACAAAAGAGAGAGATTGAGCAAGAGAGAGGCAAAGGGATGGGGGGGTGAAAATGTGAAATTCCTGAATTTCATCTGTATACCATCATCATCAGAAAACAGAAAGTGTAATTTAGCCAGCAATTTTTCTCTGACCTGTGGCACCTTGGGATTTTCCGGTTAGGATTGTGAATAAAAAGCACATATATTATTGACCTGAAAATTTTAAGCACCTAATTACTAAATGTGATGACCCCTTTTAAAGTGCATAGAATTAAAAGTTGCTTTACAACCTAGGCTACAATAGAGACCTGGATAGAGTTTGCAGCTATTGGTGTATGTTTCAAAATGGAAAGTATTTCTGTTTCATGTTTACAGCTTTTAGCTTGGGCATAAAGTATAATTATTACACACTGTTCTCTCAAGGATCACCTCTCATTCCTCCACTCCTTTCTCCTGTGAGCTCTAAGGTGTCCTGATAAGAACAGTGACAAGAAGAGATGAAGAAGGCAGCAGGCTAGAGAGGACCTGGAAGTGTTTAGTCCCTACTCACGGAGAGCAAGGGCTGCTGAGGGTGCAGTGGGGTACAGGTGTATAGTAGCGGTGGATGAGAAAGAATGGGAACACCATTATCTAAAGAGCCCACTTCTGCAGTTACACCAGCGCCATTTGCTTTAGTCCTCTGTATTTAACTGCAAGACCAGAGATATCTTCACCTCTGTTCTCAGGAATTATCCACTTTCTTTTTTAAACAACATATTGCTCTGACCTGGAACTACTCTCCAAGTAGACTAGGCTGTGAACGCTAGTAATCCATCTATCTATGTCTCCCCAGTGCTAGGATTATAAGCTTGTTCCACCATGCCATCTCTTTTTATGTGGGTTCTGGGGATCAAACTTAGGTCTTCTGCTCGCAAGGCAAGCACTTGACTGACTGAGCCATCGCCCCAGCCCTTTACATCATCCACTTTTGAACAAGTCAGGGTTTTCCTTTCCAACATTTTAAAAAGCTAGAAAAAAAATTAAAGTTCAGGAAGAAACTATAAAATGAATACCGTCTGAAAAATTACAGTGTCTGGGCCTAGACAGATGGCTCAGCAGTTAAGAAAACGGCTGCTTTTGCAGAGGACCCAGGTTTGATTCCCAGTACGCACATGATAGCCAACAACTTCCCATAACTCCAGCTCTAGAGGATCCAACAGCTTCTTCTGACCTCCGTGGGCACTGCATGACACAGGTGCACTTACACATGCATGCACATAGCATAAAAATAAATTATACTGTCTACTTCTAAGCCTATACTAAGTGATCATCAAATAAAGTGCAATACTAAAGTAGAGAAGAAAATCAAGCTCAGTAAGGAGAAAGGGGGATGGAGATGAAGAAACACATGTAAGAATACTTTGAAGGAATTACTGGACTCTTTCTGTTAATTGAATTTCCATGTCGTCTACCTTCAATCTTCACAGATAACATTCCTTACTGTCCCCGAAAGTCCTAATTTCCAGACCTCCGAGCTACATGCTAGCCCTACCCAGGCACAGCTGCACATAGCTGGCTCCGGAGCACCCCTGTAGTACACTATTACCCTTCCACTTACCCCGTCCTCTTTGCAACTAAGCTTTCCCAAAGCCTTCCTTCACTTTTGCTCCACCTATAGACAGCTCTGAGAATCTAGTACCAGGTGAACACCACACTTCACGAGTGACCAGATTCTACCTGGTTGGATCCCCACTGCCCTATGAGCTATGTTTCCATTCTTCTTTCTTTGCCCTATGACGGACCTTCCCACCAGCTCTATGCTTACACAGTCACACATCATTCCCTCAAATCAGAGTCTTAGGTCCCAGCATCCCCCTGACCTAGACTGCAGTCACTCTGTGTCCTGAGAATAAACTACCAAATGGTGGCCAACTATGAAAGGAGTCTAACCATATTTCCCCAATGCCCTTGGCTCAGCCAGAGTTCTCGCTCTGAGCACATGCACAGCAGTGCATCTAGACTCTCACGAGGAGTTTTCTCAAGCTGACATAACTTGTCATCTCCTCTTCTTCATGAAATATTCCTAAATGCATAGCGACGTGCTCCCTGTGGTCCACTACTGCAAAAGCTAAGGGACCATGCCACTGTCTAATTACTACCAATGCTGATGTTACATTCTCATGGAACATTATAAACCACTGGAGGCAGGAACCTGGTTCTAAAGGTCTTTGATAGTGGGGGCTAGAGAGATGGCTCAGTGGTTAGGAGCACTGGCTGCTCTTATAGAAGACCCAAATAGCAGCAGCTAAAAAATATCCATAACTCTAGTTCCAGGGGAATCCAATGCCCTCTTCTGACCTCCTTCTGACCTCCGCAGCATTGCACGGCAAGGGTGCACTTACACACATGCAGGCCATGTACTCATACACATAAAATAAAAATAATAAAATATTTTAAAAAGATCTTCAATAGCATCACAAAGGATGATAGGACAGTGATACATATGCAAGAGTCTCCCAATAGATGCCATGTTCATGCAGTGGGGCTACAGGGGAAGTCAAACAGTTCACCCTCTAACTCAGGGTTCCGTTTCTTGATGGAATCTCCAATAAGCATCACTCAGGAACCACAGAACACACTCAGAGATGGGGGGGGCGCTCCACCTTTGAAGACAGTGTATTATAAATTCCTCTCCTTTCCCTCAGTACCACACACATTTTTGAATGATTCATTTTATTTTTCTAGATGCCCTGATTACCTTTCAAGTTTCATTTATCTTGTGGTTCTGAATGTGTATCATCTTGAATTCCTCTCAAAACAAGGTGAAATAAAATTGAATAAGTAAATATGTAAAGTGCTTTCTAACCATCACTGGTTTCTGTTCAGAGCTCACAGAGCTGACTCTAGGCTCCATTTCTTGTGTGTCAACACATACTACTTTAAGCTTTGAGCTAATTGCTCTATATGTATTAACTTTATGAATCTCGAATCCCTGCAAGCATAGCTTCTTTGTTTGTAGGCCCACTCAGTCTCTGCCATCGGAATATGCAAACAGTAACAGGATTATAATTACATATTACAATAATGAGGGGAAAAGTCTAGGCTAAAGGGAGAAGGGAAATTCTGGAAACTTCTAAAAATTGTTTCCATGTGTGTATTATTAGCAACTTATATGGTAAGATCAATCAATTCTCAAAAATATATAGCTGGAAACCAGACCCTTTGCTCTCTGTAGGTCTCCTGTTCCTACACTGCAAGTCCAGAATCCAATCACCAGGGGGCACTGTGCACACTCGTGTTGTACCTCCCTAGGTATTAGAGCTAAGGTCAGCAGTTGGGTCTCACTAACACTTACATGTAGATCAGACTAGAATAAAGAGTCCTCAGGGAGATAAGGATGACAGTAGGATAGGTAGAAAGGAAAATCTGAACTCACAAAATGAAATATTTTTAATTGAATTTTTGAGAATTTAATACAATATATTTTGATTCTATTCACATGCCTTCCTTTCTCTGTACCTCTCCATACTAACCCTTCACGTCGGATTTCATGCACTGTATAATATATATTTAGGCCTATCACCTCTAATTTGTGTCCGCAAATGCCCTACAGTGTGGGTCTATCCACTGGAGCCTGATTAACCTACCTAGCATCACACCCTTAAAGAAAACTGACTCGCTCCCCCAGGAGCTGTCAGTTGTCAACAGTTCCATTAGTTAAACTTTCATATAGGACTGGCCTGCTCCCTTCGACCTCTCTAATGATGCCACTGCAATACTGTGGCCATTTTCTGATTCTGGTTGGTTTTATGAGTAGTGGGTCATGATTAGCATCAAGTATGTGGCTGCCTGTTCTCACAGAGAAACAAGGGAACAGATAAAGCTTTCAGTGGTTTAATGTCTCCAAACCTTCATCCTTTTCTCTAATTTTTATTCCTTCCCATCATAATACTTATGGCATTTCTTCTGATATTGTGAAGGTTTCACATTGATTCTTTCGTCCTGAAACTATTTTAGATGCATATTCTTGGCACAACCCATATTCAAGACTGGCTGCCTTAGGAGCACTGCTGAGTTAACCAGTACATAACTAAGAGAGACATAAGCAAATGCTTTAAGTATCTAGCACACACTTCCTCTTAAAAGAAAAACAGTCTTGCTTGATAAAGGTCTGTGTTGCACAGCGTAAATTCCCAAGTACTTCAATTTACTCGAGTCCATTTTTCCCATATTTTTCCAGTTGATTTGTTGAGGGAACTGAGGGAAGAGCTTACATCCAACATAACAAAATGTAAACTTGGGAAGTGTAGATGAACCCACGCCAGTCTTCACCTTGGGTTTATGTACCTTATACCTTAAGAAAGTCTGTAGAAATCATGAGAGGGCTTTAGACTTTCAAAGGGAAGCAAGAAGAGGTTGCAAATAGGAACCAGAGACTTCAGCTGATACCCAGTAGACAGAAGGAAAAGTCTTTCCTCTCAGTCTTTTGGTTCACACCAAACCGCAGACATATATTCATTACATTCACTATCTTAACTTTCTGCCACAAAACTAGCTGGATATTTAATGTCTATAAAATTAACTTCCCTGATGCTCTACTTTGATATAACTTCATTCACTGAAGTGTGCCTAGAGTTATCTCACAGCTTGAATGAGCATTAAAGTTTAAATGAGAAGAAGATGGTGTATACCTTTGATAGTCCACATCTCATAAAACGGGGGAACCGGGGGACTATTATTAGATTTAGCAGTAGGACCTCAGTATAAAACAACTTTTCACATTGCATAACTATGACAAAGATCAATAAAAATATGGTCAGCTCTAGAATTCCAGGTGCTTTTAAAATAAGTATATTAGGAGCCCTGTCAGGAAGCCGTGAAGGGGGCACCGTAGCTTATCTTTCTTCAGTGTCCATTGAATTCCCAGCAAATTAAACAGAACATCTACAAAGGAGAGAGAGACAAAGACAGGAAGGAAAGATCTCCTCATTTCTCTGGAGTGCCAACTTTCATAGTTTAACTTTTGTACAGAAGCACCTAGTTCTTCAGCCTTTTATATGAAGGGACAATCTCAATTCGGGAGGGAAACGACAGAACTGGCAAGAATCTGGTGCTCCTGTTTTACCTCCTGCTTACGGTTATTTTTCATATATTCTGAAACACAATGCAAAATATCAGCCCCAACAAAGTCCATACAGACTTGAAACAAAATCGACAATAGGTGCAACTGCCGCTTTGCTGAGTGACCTCGAGATCCCTCACTTTCTGTGACTTGTTACGTGGACTATTTAAAAAGACTGAGTCCCCCCGTCCCACCTTCTCTAAGATCCTGACATCTTTGCTGGGTTTCTTGACCATAATTCTTGACTGAGTAAGGAAGTGTCAGAGGCAATGTCCTACCTTCGCACGCGTTCCACCCTGTCATCTGTTCGAAGAAACTTCTTGGCATTCTCTCCCTTACCAAAGCCTGCAGTGTCTTCTGGGTTGGCAAAAACCTATTCCAAATACCAAGATAAAAGGAATATTGGCAGTTCTGGGGTTATAGATCAATGGTGGTGGCTTGTTTAGCAAATGCAAGTCCCTATATTCAGTCCCTAGTATCAAAATAAGCAAGCAAATTAAAAAAAAAACCTCATGCCAAACTCCATGAGATACATCTGTTGGAACCTATGGGGGTATTCTTCCTAATTAATAATCTGCATTTGGGTTGTGCGCATGTGTGTTTGTGTGGGCATACATGTAGGTGCAGGTGCATGTGCACATGGATGCCAACTACATATGGAGGCCTTGGGCCCTCAAGTGTTAGTCCTTAGGAGGTGATGTTCACTTAGATTTTTGAGACAGGGTTTCCTATTAGCCTATAGTTTACCCCACTGGCCAGCAAGCCCCAGGGACCCTCTAGTTACTTTCCCAGTGCTGAGATTACAAGCATGCACCACTGTATCTGGCTTTTTTAATAAAGACTACTGAGGATCAAACTCAGGTCCTCAGGTTTTCACAGCAAGCATTTTACCACCTACTGAGCTATTTCTCCAGTCCCAGGAATTTTCATTTTAGGACAAGACATACAAGCATCCAGGTTGGGCTTTATGGAAAGAAAATGCAGAATGGTAAATCAAACACAAAGAGAGAGGAGGAAAAGCATTCACAGTTTAAACCTGAGTCTTCATTAACTTGCAAACTTTTTTAAAGAAGCACAAAAAACAAACTTCTGTAAAAGCCAGAATATAAAGATAAGAAAAATGTGGCCTGTGAAATAGCTCAGCAGATAAAAGTGCTTGTTGCATAAGCTTGACCTTGAGTTTGGTTCATGGAAACCACAGTGGAAAAGAGAAATGACTCCCAAATGTTGTCCTCTCAGCTGGGCATGGTGGTGCACACCTTTAATCCCAACACCCAGGAGGCAGAAGCAGGCTGATCTCTGTGAGATCAAGGCCAGCTGGGGCTACAGGGAGCCCCTGTCTCAAAAACCAAACAAAAGTTATCCTCTGATCTCTACTCACATGCCATGGCACATTCTCTCTCTCTCTCTCTCTCTCTCTCTCTCTCTCTCTCTCTCTCTCACACACACACACACACACACACTAAATAGAATAAAATTTTAAAAAATAGTTAAAGGGAAGTAAAAACAGAAAAGTGGTATAGTTCCTAGCCACAGTCAACTATCACAGTGATGCTGACACAGCACCCCTCACATGCATCACCATTTGCGTGTGAGTGAGTGATTTGCCAGGAAGGCCTCCACTTTCCAAAGTTGTTAGAGAACAGGCTAGCAGCATAAAAGGTGGTGGTGGAAAAGGCATTCTGACTGTATACCAATATGCTTGTGCCCCACGTCTCTGAACAGCGTAGATAGACCTGCAGGTTGAATAACTGTTGGACTGCCTACCAGTGAACAGCAAGGACATGTTCTGGGGTATACATTCATGGATTCCTTCCTGCAATTACTATGCTGTTTGCCATGATTTCCTCCATCCCTTGAAATTTGACATATGAATTCAAGAAATATTTAAATAGGTTCTACCACTTAATAATTTATAATAAATAAAAACAGATATAAAAGTAGTTTTAATTTAAGCTTGACAATCTCATAAATATTATAATTTTTTCTTAATATGTGAGCATTTATTACAAATAAAGATGTTATGAACTGCAGAGCAGAGATGTGACAAAGTGTCAGTTTTAAAGTCAGGCCTGTCTATCTTGTTCCTCCTAATGTCCTCTAAAAGAATGCTCAGCATACATTAGATGCTCTATATGTGAATTTTTGAATAAAGAAATAAAATGTATCACAATGGATCCTCCATGAGATTTGAGCTTAAACCAAATTGAATTTGTGTGTGTGTGTGTGTGTGTGTGTGTGTGTGTATGCACATATGTGCAAGAGAGACAGAGACAGAGAGATGCTGAGAAATGCTGGGGATTGAATCCAGGGTCTTGTATAGCTAGGCAAGCACTCTACCACTAAGTTATATACCCAGCCCCTCAAACTAAATTTTAATCTCAGCCTCATTCTTTGTAGGTAGTAACACTGAATAAGCTATTGCTATTGACTCAATGTGTCTGTCCTCACAGAATGCATAAATTGATGCCTAATCCTCAATGTGATGGTATCTGAGGTAGGGCCTTTGGGAGGTGATTAGGTCATGTGGATGGAACCATCATGAATGGGATTAGTGTGCTTATAGAAAGAAACAGGAGTTTTTCTCTCTCTTTCTCTCTCTCTCTCTCTCTCTCTCTCTCTCTCTCCCTCCCTCCCTCCCTCCCTCCCCCCCATCTATCTCTTTCTCCACCCCTCACGTTACCTCTCCTTCTCTTCTACTTTCCTATCAGGTATATATACAAAGAGAGGATGGCCCTACGCAGACCAGGAATCCAGCCCTCACTAGACACCCTATCTGCTGACATCTTGACCTGGGATTTGCCTCTCTCCAGAGCTGTGAGGGATAAACATTTGTTATCTAAGCCACCAGTCTAAGATATTCTTTAGTAGTAGACTGTAGTCGGTCCACACTGACTACAGCAGCTGCTTGACCTACATATCTTTCAGTTCCTCTTATAAAATGTAGAGTGTTGCCTTCACCTGAGGTTGCTAACAATGATACCAAATGATATGGGGATCCGGCATATGTGAAAAGCAGAACTTCATAAATACAAATCTTCTTTTTTTTTTCACTTGACAAGGTGTATATTTTCTTGTTGCCATACTGTTTCTAGAGAACAGTCTGGATTATGTGGCAGGCAACCACATTGTGCCTGTTACTCTGACACAAGGTCCCATCACAGACTTAAGTGTGTGGCAATGCCCGCATTCAAATGAAATCACCAGGTGTTAAAATGTGACCTTCAAATAAAAGCCAAGTCCTGAAGGACAGGCACTAGGAGAAAAGTAGAAGTTTCCAGAAAGAAGTTTCTGAATTATACAAAGAGACTGCATAAATGAAAAGCTTTTAACCTTCATCAAACAGTCCTGCCTCTTATCCCTCCTGATGTCATAAGCCTGAACCTTCGGGATGTGCTTCAGAGTCTTCCCAGCCCCTGTTCACGCCCTCAGTGGTTTCTAAAGTCTTCATCATAAAGCTAGATAAAAATATTTTCTAGTCAGAAAGTCACAAAATGCAGAAACTGGCTTATCCCAACTACAACGTTCTAATGTGGGAATAAGAACTTTAACTCAGCTTACTTTCTTTTCTTTTTTGGGTGCCAATCTTTTTACTCCCCACCTCTCCCAACAAGGCATCCTATGACAGAATAGGAAAAAAAAAAAAAAAAAAAAACTAGTTCTCTGTCTAGATATTGTATATTTCCTAAATTGTGATTGACAAAAGGAATTAGAAAACCACAAAAAATTCCTTTACTATGAAACTTACTAAGAGTAAAACTATTGCAGAAATTTCATCTGCTAAGCAGAATCACAAAAGGCAAAGTCTTCAAAGAAACAAATCATTAGCTGTTTCTGAGTGGAAGCAAACAGTCTATGAATACATTAGACTCACCTATGCCACAGTTCCAAACGTATAGCAGAACAGTTATATTTATAGGGCTTTGTTTAGAAAAAAATGGAAGTGAAGAAAGCTGTTTTCCCGAATTATGTCTCTTAAAAAGCGAGAAAACATCACCTCGGAACTTCTTACCTTTTTTGTCAATCTCTGGAACGCTGTTGCAGGGCTCAAGAGCATCATCTTACAAAGGATGATGGTAGCATAGGAGGCAAATGCCATCAAGACTTCATGGTCCATGAGCTGCTTGAGGTCAGCCATCTTTTCACTTTTGTTCTGGAGCCTTTAATGACTGTAGAGGGAGGAAAACAGACACAAATATTCACAAATCATTTGGTGGTCACTTGGCATGCTTATACCTTATACGAACTGCATTGTTCCTAAAACTATTATAGGCTGCTTGCAAAGGCAATGGCTGTTTTTTTTCGTAAAATTTTCAAAATCCAAGTCAGGTGTGGTGGTTCACACCTGTAATCCTAACACTTGGAGACAGAGGCAGGAGGACTGCTATGAGTTTGAGGCCATCCTGGGCTACATAGTAAGTTGCAGGTCAGACTGGGTTACAGAGTGGGATCTTGACTCAAAAAAATTAATTACTTAATAATAAATACATATAAATATTTTCAGAATAAACAATAGGAATTTTTTCTAGCTCTGTATCATCAAGGAGAAGGATAGCACACAAGTAAGTACCAAAGAATGCATAGGGGGGTTAGAGCAAAAGAAAAATAGTCCAAATGCCCTACAGATAAGATACAATCACATATTTGCAGCAAGATGAATGACTGGCTAGCTCGCTATATTGTAAACGATAACTTTGACTCTCTCCTCCTACCTCTGCTTCCCAAGTGCTGGGATTATAGCCTTACAGCTTTATACCATAAATCCTGGATCAATAAATTTTATGATATCATTATCATATCCTTATCATATCCTTATCAATAGGATAATGGTGACCATTAATAACAACACAGGTGGGGAAAGGGGAGTAGAAGACAACAGAACCATCCAAATCCAGGCCTGCAAGCACAGACTGAAGAAACGACTTTCACAGCCAGGCTTTGCAGGACAGCTCAAGTCATTCACACACTGTAGTAAAGAAAACCAGGGCACTGTCAAGATGGCTCAGCAGCTAAGCCACTGAGCCTGAAAACTGGAGTTCAATCCCTGGAACCCTTGTGGTAGAAGGAGAAAATCAATTCCCAAAAGCTGTCCTCTGATCCGCATCCAAGCACATGTACATCCTAAATAAATAAACAGCAAACTAAATTTGAGCCTGGAGTTGGAGGTATACTTGGTGATGTGCTCAGGAGAAAAGACACACTGTAAATTGATATAAATTCAGGGTAAGGCTTAAAATTTGAATGCTGGGGCTGGAGAGACGGCTCAATGGTTAAGAGCACTGGCTGCTCTTGCAGGGGACCTGGGTTTGAGTCTCAATACCTACATGGCAGCTAACAACCATCCATAACTCCAGCTCCAAGGGATCTGAGAACCTCTTCTGGCCTCCAAGGACATTGCTAGACATGGGTGCAGTTACATGCATGCAGACAAAACACTCACACATAAAAAAAAGTAAAAATAAAAACAACTAAATTTAAAAAATGTGAAAAACCATTTGAGTTGCTCACCCCTCTGGAAGTTCTGCTTTGTAACTTCCTTTTATTTCCTCAAATCTGCTACCTGCCTTTGTCTCATCCACAAAGCACACATCTTTCACACCCAGCTCAGGTGGCCTTTAATCTCCATGATACCTGTTCTTGCCCTTAAATTCCAATCTGTGCTTGTAACCTTAGAGTATAGCATTCAGCAGCTCTGTCCACTTATTCATGATCTCTAAATCTACATATAGCTTTCTGGATTTTGTTGCTGGTCATATAGTTGCCCACGTGCTGCTATGGAACGTGGTATAAATCACACTGGCAAACACACATATTTAGTTTTATGACTTGGTTGTGTCTAGCTATATGCTTTACTGCAACACCTAACATCATCTTTGTAACTGTAGCATTGCAATCTATTTCACGGGAACAGAGAGCAGGAGGCTGGGATACAGACACAGGTCTCTCTGTTCATCCTATGAGCCACGGCACACTGCATCTCCTTCAAGACACTGGCTTAACTTGCCTGTCACTACTGACTCTTTAATCTTAACCCCACTGGATGTCTGCTGTGGCTGACACAGGTGGAGAGCCCCTACACCTCTTACCTTCTTTTCTCTTCCCATTTATGCTATGAAATAGGTATTATTAGCATTTTGATGATAATGAAACTGAAGCTTCCTAAGTGAACTCTGATTTTCCCTCCTTAGATTGAAAACTCTCCTTGAACTCAGGCAAGCAGAAACTACACAGTCATCCCCAAGTGCCCTGTGGTTTCAAAATCCTCCCATGGATACCCAAATCTGCAGATGTTCAAGTCTCTTCTATACAATGGTACAGGATTTGCGTATCGCCTATGCACTTCCGCACATGTCTTCCAATGTTTTAAACTATCTCTACATCCCTTACAAGATCTGATACAATATAAACACTAGGCAAAATAGTTATCATACTGCATAGTTTAGGGATTAGTTGAACAAATTCTGTATATGTTCAGTACAGACACAATATTTTTGCTGATATTTTTTATCTACAGTTCATGGAACACAGGGTTCAAAGTATTCTGTATATGTTAAATTCCACATCTGTCAGTAAATTAATCCACCTCCATGAGTTCATGGTCTTGAAATCAGAGTGTGTCAGTTCCCAGCACAAGATAATACTTTCAGAAATTTTTAATATATCTCGTATGGAGGGATTACAAGTCATGGTAAACCATGCTATCCTTCAGAGCTCATGTAAAGTTAATTAGCTTAATAAAGAAACCCTATGGTCTATGCCTCTGAACGGAGATCTGAAGAAATACAGCAAGGACATAATTATTTTTAAAAATTTAGTTCATCAAGCAGAAGATGCTTCTATTTAATAACTGCAAAAATAAAACTCTCTGCTGTTGCTCTCAGAATCAAATTTATTTAGTGTTGAAATAAAAATTCAGAGGAGTTTGGGTGGTTGTTGTTTGTTTTGTTTTGTTTACCACAGTGGAAGTCAGTAGCGGAAGAAAAGAAGAAAAATGGAAACCTTCCAGAACTGTTAGTGCGAAAAATACACAGGTATCAGCAATTGGAAAGAAAGCGTGGCAGGGGAGGGGGTGGGGAGTGTCCAGAACTGTTAGTGCGAAAAATACACAGGTATCAGCAATTGGAAAGAAAGGTGGGGAGTATTGGCTTCTTTATGTTTATAAGAAAGCATACTTCACACAGTTACTCAATCGCCTGGAATGTGGGCGAACTCCTCAGGCCTGCGATTTTGGGAAACGGGCCAAAACCAAGTCCCTAACAGCACACTCCATGGGCCAGAGAACCTCTCCTCTCAGACATCTTCCACTTCTCAGATACCAGGGTCCACGTGAGCAGTGAAGGGAAGAATATTAAAAAGTAGGTGTCATGGAGGCTGGAGAGAGGGCTCAGCAATTAAGAACACTTGCTGCTCTTGCAGAGGACCTGAATTAAGTTCCAGCACCCACAACCACCTGTAACCCCAGTTCCAGAGGATCCAACATCCTCTTCTGGCCTCCATGGGCACTGCACTCTTGTGGCACACTTATATCCATGCAGGCAAAACACCGACACACATAAATTTTAATTAACCGATTAATTAATGAAGAAACAGGAGTCACTGAAACATAATGGAAGGCGATGCTGCTCTGGGTCTTTTTTATTTTGTCATGAGCCTGTAGTCTAAACTCACACCAGAAACATGGGTAAGCACAGTAGTAAAAAACAAAGCAGAAAGCTTGATGCCAGGAAGGTGTTCAGGAGGATAGAAAGCATTGTAGCCATAGTAAATAATAAATAAATAAATAAATAAATAAATAAACAAACAAATAAATAAATCAGTAGGTGAAGTGTTAGGTGATCTGAGTCTTCTAGGAATGGGGTAGAAAGAATCTGAGAAAAGGGGGGACCAGAACACCTGATTACAAATTACATAATGTAAACGGCTATGAGGATGGGTTATACTGTAGTCGTTCATCACTTTTACTCCCCATGTCTCGGGTAGCACTATAGTGAAGCTCTCTACTCTCCCATGACATTAAGATGGCAGTCCCCTGAAAAGACACAGAATGTTGAGTCCACACAAACTCTGGAAGTAGCCCAGAGCCCAGGTAGATTTCAACAGCCACTTACTAGCTACAGATTAACTTAGTTACCTCACCTGTTTAACAAGATTTTCTATGTGGCCCCTGTCAGCCTTGAACTACTGATCCTCCTGCCGCAACCTCACAAATGCACTACCATACCCTAAAATTATTACTGATAAATCCTATCTTGAGCACTACGTGACTGTGGTGTAGAGTACTTTAATAAGCACGGAGACCTGGTTAGTGCTATATGAGTGTTTGGTAGGTAAACATAAGCTCCTACTTCAGCACTGTCCTAGCCACTGAGGACCTAATTTCAGCTTTCACATACTATTTCTCACTTTGAGACAGATCAGAGGACCCACTCTTACTGACATGCTCTTACAGTGTTAAACATTATTAAAACACTGTTGAACACTGTTAAAATCAATATTAATTTTAATAAGTCCTTACTGTAAGCACTCCTGAATTTTGCTTCCTTGCATGTTCCCGAAGATGTTGGTGGATGGAGCATTCTGACTCCCTAATTGGCAGTCTCCAGACCCTTCCCTGGTCTTCTGACTACCTTGAGTGAAGGACTGTCAATCAGTAAGCCAATTAGACTGCCTTCAAGCCAGCACCTGCCACTTCAACTACTCTATGGACACCTTGAGAAAGCTACCCAGCAACCATAGCTGCTTGCTACCAAAGCACATCTATGTCTCCTGAAGGCACTGTCCCTGCCACTCCTGTGCCAGACGGTTTCCATCACAACCCTTGCTGAACTCTCAATAATCTCACAGTCTTTCCCACAGATGAGAACACTTCCTCTGGTGGTCCAGCAGGGCTGTGGTTGGTGAACACAGACCTACATCTGCATGTGGACTGCTATGATTGGTACAAGTGCAGTGTATCACTTGCAGGAGAGGGACAAAGTCATGAGTGGCGCAAAGACAGTCTTTCATTTACATGACAGTCTCATATGATTGGTACCAAACCCCCTTTCTGGTTCACACTGTGCATCAGCCAGGAGACAGTCTCCTGTGTTGCCTCCAGCTGTTGTAACATCAGACTCAACAAAAGCCTTCCCTGTGGGTGGTCCTTTTTTGCCTACACGCTGTGTGTGTGTGTGTGTGTGTGTGTGTGTGTGTGTGTGCATGGTTTCTTGAGACAGGGTCTCATGATACAGCCCAGGATGGCTTGGAACTCATTATGTAGCCCAGGTTGACCCTAAACTCACTTCGCGCCTACCTCAGCCTCCCAAGTGCTGGGATTAGAAGTCTATACCATCGTGCCTGACTTGTTTTTGAGTTTTGCTCTTCATCCGTCACCCAGCAGGCCTAGCTGGCAAGACAAGAATGGGCAGCAGCAAGTGACAGAGAAGGCAGTGATGACCGTGACAGCACCAATCGCTATGAGAAAGCAGCTGGGGCAAAAACGACAGGGACAATGTGGCTGAGTGCAGAAACGGCACCTTGATCCCAAAGGAACTCTCAAGAGCTGCCAGGCCTTGAGGATCTGGCCCCCTAGACCCAAAAACTACAACAGGAGCTGCTATGCCAATACCCTAGAATCCCAGTGCCCTAGACCTAGGAGCTGTAACGTGGTTGCTTCAGGATGAAGAGGACCAGTGCTTGAGGCCTGTAGGAGGCCTAGAACACTAAATGGTGCATCTGATGCCAACTGTTCAGTTTGCTGCCACCCCACTGGTACCAGAGCTGAGGACTGCAAAGACTGCCGAACGCCAAACCTGTGGCTGTTGCTGGTTAAGTAGCTAATGTGAGAGCCTAGAATCACAGGTTTCTGGCTTTCAAAGGGTTATTAGCTCTAAGCTTCTGGGTCTGCAGGTCCAGCTCTTACCTAGACCTCCAGTAGTCTCCAGAAATTGCCACCACTGGAAGAAGTTCTCTTCACTACCCACAATTCCTAGCTGAGTAGAGCAAAATCACCCCAGCCAGCTGAGAACAATCAGCTTGAGATAAAAACCTCTTAACAGAGGCAAATATTTTTCTCTACTTTAAGAAATCAAGCTTTTGCCTAAAGAAATGGAGTAAGTAATAAAGTCCCAAGGCACAGAGGACGGAACAAGACTGGAGCCCAGTTTCCTCAACCACATGACCTGTGGGCTAGTTACCATTCAAGCTAGGAACTGTAGACTGCTGCGGTCTTCTGGAAGCTTTCCTGTAACTCCCATGCCCATGTTTATCCCTCTCACAGTATCTGTCACTGAAGAGACACCATCTCCCAGTTGAGTTGCATTCCCTTTTCCCTTTATAGACCCTTGGCCAAGAAGAGCAAAGTTCTTTTCCTCCCAAGAATATCTGGCCTCTCTGCATCAGGATTGTGAAACAGAGTATCTGGGCACAGAGCCACAAGTCCATGACTCTTCAATTTTGAACCAACTGAAAGCAAGAAATTCATACAATGGGATAAAGGAAAAAAAATAATTTCAAAGATGATGCCACCATAGGGTCTAGAATTTCCTGAAGGGACTGAGGTGTCTGCAGACTCAGCCTCTGAGAGGCCTCATTGGAAGAAAATTTCAGAGTCCAGGTGATGGAGGCTTGCAGGGGAGAGTAGATATGGGGTTGGATGGATGGGAGGATGGGTGTGGGGGAGAGGTGGATGTAGGGGGGAATAAGGGGTGGTGAAGAGTGGCTATGGGGGCTGAGAGTTGTTTAGGGGGCATGCTGACTTCCCATTCAAGCCCCAGAGATTAACAAACTTCCTTAAAAAACAAACCCCTAGGGGCTGGAGAGATGGCTCAGTGGTTAAGAAAACTGACTGCTCTTGCAGAAGACCCAGGTTCAGTTCCCTGCACCCACATGGTGGCTAACAACCATTAGTAACCCCAGTTCCAGAGGGTGGGATGTGTTCTTCTGGCCTCCATGAGCACTGCAGGACAGGGATGCATAAATATACATGCAGGCAAAACGCACATAAAATACAAATAAATGAGTCAAGAAATGTTTTGAAGATTTCTTTTTTAGAAATAAGTAACTATACCTTTAAAAACATTTTACTTGTCTTTCACAGAAAAATAGTTAAATTTGGTACAATTTTGTCATTTTAAAAAAATAACCAGAGCGTCTCGGCAAACATAAGTACCCTTATTTTGAAAACTGCAAAGAACAGCACAAGCAACACTTCCCAGAGTCTTTCTACCAGTTAAAGACAGGCTAGGTCCTGAGGACCCTGAGCAGGAATCACTGCCAACAATGTAGGGTTAACACCCTCCTGGCACAGGCTTGGAGAAAGAGGAGGAAACAAAAACAACTGTGCTCAGACTACCAAAAGCACTTGGCATGGTAGCCAGGGCAGCAAGATCAGAAGACACACTCACCTCACTCCACAGCCTCAGCCCAGCCCCAGCCCACAGACTGAGCCCCAAGGAAGCCATTCTCCTTCCTCTTCCTCCTGAGCTCAGTGGATGCCTGTGAGTGCCTCCTCGGCTCTAGCATCTGGCCACACAATAGCATGATCCAATCCATGTCTTCATGAATTATCTAAAAGCACAATTTCCTAAGGTTCCTCTGGCCAATCACATCAATCGAGAAAGGCAAACTGCCATTCACTAAGTGCAAAGGCCACATGCTACACTGCATGGTTTCACACACTTGGGCTGAACAGAAGTTGCTAAAACACAGGGACTGCCCACCTTTCTACAACTTTCCCTGGCTTAGCGTCTTACTCCCCCTCAAGATCAAGGGACCCTTTCAAAGGGCTGCCACTTGGGCTTGAAAATAAGCATCACTTACACATGAAAAGACACGTGCTCCTAAGTTTTATTCTTGGAGTTTGAGAAACAGAGAAACTTAACTTACCGGCAACAGAAACTCAATTTTCTTTCAGGAGTCACTGAAAAGGGAAGTTTTAGCAGTTAAAAGGAACAAAGACTTTTCAGACCGGCAGAGCCACCTTCTCAAGCCGTACACCTGTGACCCGCCTGTCACTTGCACCCACCACAGTCTCCTTGCCCATTAGCAGCACCCCTGTACCACTAGCACCCCGGGACACACAGCACCCCCTGTACCACAACACCCCAGCCCACAGTACCCCTGCACCTGCAGCACCCGGCCCGCAGCACCCCTGTCCTGGGCACCAGGACTCTCAGTACCCTTGACCTGCTGCACCCCTGCTCCGCACCTACCAGGGAGAAGCACAGCAAGATGCGGGTCCCAGCTAGTGCACAGAGGGACTTTCAGGAAGAGGATCTGAAGCAGGCACCGCCCCCTTTCTGGTTAATTTCCTGTTAATTGCCCCCCCCCCCACTGAAGCCCGCCCGCTGACCCCGCCCTAGGCAGCCCAGGCTCAGTAGCCCCGCCCACCCCCACTGACTGGGGCTCCCCTTCTTCTCCGATGGGCCGGGGACCCAGGGCAACTTCCCCCCAGGAGAAGAGGAGGAAGGGAAGTGCTGCTAACTTTTATTTCGCGGAAGCAAAAGACCTTAGAAATTCATATTTGAATTTGGAAAACTCCAAAAGAGAAAAAACAACTTTTTAGAAAATTTAAATCTCGGGGGAGGAGTTCTCTCCTGCTGTGTCACAGGGTCCCTCCTGCTTCAGGGTCCAAAGTGGAACTAGGGATTCTGAGTGAATTGCACAATCGGCTTCCTTCTGGCAGGTTTACAGGGCCCTTGAGAGCATTGTCTTTAGAAGGCAGAGTTCTTAAGGCATAGACATCACTAAGGATTTTCCACACAGCCCCCACGATAACCTTTAAGAGTCCGTTTTCCATGGGTTTATCAGAAACGTGTTTCGCCACAAATTGCTGTGTATTTGTTTTGTTTTCTTATTTTTTTCTCTTCTTTTGGTGACTTAATTTTATTCCCTTCTGATTTTTCCTTTGTTTCCCTGTTTGTGTGGGTCATTTTCCCGTTTGTGTGTTTGTTTTAGACAGGGTCTTGCTAGTCTAGAACTTACTGTGTATTCTAGGCTGGAGGCAAACTTGAGACCATTCTCCTGCCTCAGCCCTTAAATACTGAGATTATAGATGTGCATCACTATGAGACCACCCCCCCCCCCCCCCCCCCAGTTCTGAGTTCTACCACAAAAGGAATTAAGAATTAAGTTTGCTGTAGAGACGGAAACTTTGGCCTGGAAACAGTTTCTTCAGAGGCACAATGGTAAACTGTCAGAAGATGGGTTTCGTCGGATGTGTTTTACTTAAAAACTACATCTACTCAACTCTCCTTCCTCTGCAAAGTGCGCTGGAAAGGGATAGAATTTGAGATGAAGTGAACCTTTTCTGAATCCCCCCTGCCCCAAGAGAGTGCAGTACTCTAAGGATTTAAAGTATTCTTCATTTAGGCCAAGGGAAGACAGCCCAAGTCCTGTGGACAATATAACAGGAAAAGGTACAGGAAAGCCTGTATTCATATAATTTTATCTTCAAAATGCCAGCAGAAGAGTTCTGGCATGATTTTCTAAAGAAAAGAACACCCAATTGATTTCATCTAATGATCTAATCGAAAATGTGTTCAAGCTATGAACTAATCAATAAATACTGAGTTTGTGCTATAATGCCTTAGTAATTATTGGCTATTCAGTACATACATGTATATGCATATATACACACATATATGTCACTGTCCTTGGTTTAAAATCAGCTCTTGAATGCTATAAATTTAATTCAATAAACATTTATTATTAAGTGAATGCACAAGAATTTAGTTGGCTGCTAAAATTTAAACCTAAGATAAATAACATCCAATAATTATATCCAAGGAGCTTATAAGAAGCAAAAAGTTAAGTCTCTATTAAACTTTTGAAATAGAAGATCTGAACATAGAAACAATAATAATAATAACAATAATAACTGAGCATGAAGCACAGCGGTAACGGGGAAAAGACCCTGAAGAATTGATACTATCTATTGTCTTCCTGTATCTACAACAGGGAAAAACGTGGTGGGAGAGCTTTGGCTGCCTGTCCCCAGCACATCAACTTAAAAAATGCGTAATGGAAAGGCAGAGAGACTTATTAACTGTGGCCACATGGGGTAAAGGAGAACTTGGTAACCCCAGGCCATCTCTGCAGTAAGAACATGAGCTTTAGGTTTAAATCGGGAAAGAACTGTGGCGGGGGGCACGAGACCTGCATAATTTAGCAGTCCCGGTCAAGGCATGGCCCCATTCTTCTAACCTACAGAGTGGTCAGAAGAAGTCCTTACTGCTTGAGGGAACAAAGTGGTTCTCAGGAGGTGATAACCTCTGCTCCATAAGTAATTGTCCTCATGGAGTGTCTGGGTGGGGTGGTCTGTCCTGGAAAGCAAGGCGGCTGGAGATGTAGGACAATATTTTATCTCTGTGCCTTTGGCCTTGAACGGGGATGATATGGGCTGAACAGCTACTCCTTGAGTGACCAATAAGTCAACCTGCAGAGGCAAGCAGGAGAGCCAAAGTCAAGGAGACAGAAAATAAAAGGAGAGCGAAGATGTCCTGCTTCTGTCCTGCAGCTACTTGCTGTGCAGGCATAAGTGAGGAGCAAACGCAGCCTCTGAGAGCCTGTTTTATTCTTCCTGTGCTCTTAGATTAATGTGGAAGAGAAGGGGTTACTATTCAGCTTAGTTTGAGTAAAAGAAAGGGTTCATATTTTCAACCCTTCTCACTAACACTTTAACCCTAGGATAAAATCTTTCAGAGAAACTCAATCCAAACTTTGAGACAAATAATCCCCTGGCAAATATGAAGAAACAGTTTAAAAGGTCATTGATTTGGAGGTGGGGAGAGCAAAGGTCATTCAGCAACGAGGCGCTACAGTGATAAAGAAAGCAAAGCTCTTGTAGGAGAGATGGAGCCAGAGGACATGAAAAGACAAAGCTGGAAGTTCAGTGCTTCCACCCTTTAAACACCACAGAGGACAATGACAATGACCTGCTGTCAGCAGTAGACTAGGCCTCTTGCACATGAGGGAAAACAAGCATCTATCACCCCTTCCAGTGATCTTGGATCTCCGCCCCCCGCCCCCGCCAAATTGACAGGATTTGCCCCATCTTCCACCCTACTATAAAAGAGGACCCACTTGGAGATTTAAATAAACATGCACGAAAACATGTCTTCAATTTGAGAGAAGCAAATTGGGAAATATAAGCAACATTCTAAATGCACAAATGCTATTATAGAATTATACTGTACAGATTTTGTCATCCCTGGAGATCAAACCCAGGACCCCATGTGTGCTAGACAAGTGCTCTACCTCTGAGCCATGTCCCCAGCCTATAAAATACTTTTAAAATGTATATTAGAGTGTTTATTTCTCCCAATAGCCCTATAAGTGAATTGCTATTCTGCCTATTCAGTAGGCAGACACCACTATCCAGACTGACTTCTGAAATAAATTCTGAATCTAAGATCTACAAGACAAAAAGGTATTCACAAGAGAGGGCCGAGCAGAAACAACAAAAAGACAAAATTACTGAAGGTGGGCAGTAGATTACAAAGAGTGTAAAGATGGAGACGTGAATCAGAGGACCAGACCAGAGTCCAAACATTGAACCGTGCTTATTTGGTCAATTGATTTTCAACAAAGGCCTCAAAGCAATTTCATGGAGAAAGAAAAGCCCTTAACCAAGGGGATATGGGAAAACTGAATAGCCACATGGAACAAAATAAACTTCAACCCCTTGCTCATATCATAAACAGAAATTTATTCAAAATGAATCAAAATACTATAAAGACTCTAAATGAGAACACAGTTTTCTTCATGATGCTGGTGTGGGTAAAGGTGTTATAGACAGGACAACAAAGCGTTATCCATAAAAAAGGATGTCTATGTCAATTATTACCATGCAAAAATATATCATTAAAATACAAAATATGAAAAATATGTGAACAGACATTTCACAAAAGAAAATATATTGCTGGCTAAAATATACATTCAAAGATGTTTAATGCCATCAATCTTCAGAAATATCAAAATCAAAATCCACTGGTTTAGTTTATCTTCCCAACCATCTCTACAGGTGTGTTGGAACAGGCAGGCCTCTGTAACCATCACATTAGTGTTAGACAGGCTGCCTTGCTGCCTGAGGTAGTTTGAAAGTACAGATTGAGAATACCGGCTTAGCTTTAAGATTGTAGAATTATCTGTGGCTTACTGAAGAAGATTAAGAAAAAAAGGTTTGTTTCCAAACAGTGGAACAACACCACTCTTGGCATTCTCCAGAATTAAAACCATTCTAATTAGTTCTGTTTGGTGTGGTCAGATTGGATGAGGCTAAAAGATTCAACAGATTTTGTGTGGTTGGTAGTATAGATAAAGCATGCCGAGAGATTGCAATTCTCTAGCCTCTGTTTCATCCACCTCTGCATGTCTTGCTTTCTGTACTCAATTGCTTAGGCACAACATTTTTCTCTGAGTTCATGATTAACTCTGCCCCTTGGAACTGCTTCTACTTTCTAAAAATTAATTTTGTGTCCATTAAAAGAGAAGTATAAAGGCAGACAAAATCAAACACTAACAAGGATGTGGCAGATGCAGAATTCTCATACCATGAAACACCAACTGGAAAACCATCTCAAAGTTTCTTACAATGTTATAGATTTATCCTATAATCCAAAAAGAGTATTTCTAGATATTCACCCAAGAGAAATAAGAACATATGGCCACAAAGATTGTTCAAGAAAGATCTTAGTAGTTTTATTCATAATTATCAAAAATTTTTGCTTTTTTAATATTTTACTATTTTTATTTTATATGCATGAGTGTTTGGCCTACATGTATGTAAGTGCACCCATGTTATGCAATGCCCAAAGAGGTCAGAAGAAGTTGTGGGATCCCCTGGAACTGGAATTACTGATGGATGTTAGCCACCATGTGGGTGCTGGGAACCAAACCCAGAACCCAGGTCCTCTGTAAGAGCAGTCAGTGTTCTTACCCACTGAGCCATCTCTCCAGCTCCCCAAAACCTTTCTCAAAAGTCAAAATATCTATGAGTGAAAGAGTGGAAAGGGCTGAAGAGATGGCTTAGTAATTAAGAGCACAGGCTACTCTTACAGAGGACCTGAGTTCTGGGTTTGGTTCCCAGCACCCACATTGTGGCTAACAGACATCCTTAACTCCAGTTCCAGGGAATCCAATACCCTCTCCTGACCTCTGCAGGCATTGCACAACATGGGCGCACCGACCTACATGCAGGCATTACATTCAAACACATAAAATAAGAATAAGTAAAATATAAATTAATAATAATAAAGAGTGGAAAAACGAATTATAGTGTACTTACGCAAGGTTCTACTAACTGCACTACAATCAAAACCAAGCCACTGATCATGTGATAGCTTAACTCAATCTCAGTCTTCTGCTACGTAAAAGAAACTGGACACAAAAAGTACGATTTCATTTACATGAAATTTTTTAAAACCAAAGGTATTTATAATAGATTAATCAGAAAAATGGCATTGCTAATGGAATGAGGGCAGAGAATGGCTGGGTAAAAGAATGTCTCTACAGTTATGATAAAAAGCCTTTGTTGGGGTGACTGATCAGTAACAGAACTCTGTTGCTTATGTTTCTGGAGACCAGGTAGTCTGAGATCATGGTGCCAAGCTACTAGTGTCTGGAAAGAGCTGTTCTCCTAAGACAGAGCTTCACACAACTATTTGAAGCTGTGTGTGCATCCTCAGGAGGAAGGAACAGGGCATCTCCCCAACCAGTTCTATAAAGTCACTAATCTCCCGTGATTTAATCACTTTCCAAAGGTCCCACCTCTCAATACCACACCGTGGGAAATAGGTTTCAACATGGATTTTGAGACCCAAGCATTCAGATCATAGCAAAGCATAAAAGACCTTTCTGGAATGATGCAAATGATGGGAGTACTGGGTACAACACCAAGACAGATTAACTTTTAAAGTTCATTGGGGCTGGAGAGATGGCTCAGTGGTTAAGTCAATTCCCAGCACCCACATGGTGGCTACAACCATCCGTATCTCCCATTCCAGAGGATCCAATGCCCTCTTCTGACCTTTTCAGGCATTGCATGACATGGGTGCATTTACATACATGCAGGCAATACACTCTCATACAGACAATAAAAATAATAAAGGGCTGGAGAGATGGCTCAACCCTGGTTGTTCTTGCAGAAGACCTGAGTTCAAATCCCAGCACCCACACAGCAGCTAACAGCTATCCGTAACTCCAGTCCCAGGGGATCTGACAGCCTCTTCTGACCTCCGCAGGCATTGTATGACATGGGTGTACTTACTTACCTACATGCAGGCAATACACGCATACACATAAAAATAATAAATAAAGCCAAGGAGCTAAGATTACAATAGTCACATTTGCATCAAGCGTCCTGTCAGCTTTGTCCTAGGCTGAAACACTGAGGGAAGCATGGGTCAAGACAGCAGAGAGGAATATTGAAATTTCTGTGTGTTTGCCTCCTGTACTGACCCAATAGATACTAGTGTTTGTTTCCAGAACAGAGAAATGCAAAAGTCCCAATTTCATGCCAAAGGTTCTCATGCAAACTATCAAGTAGTGACCCCCAGTCTTGCCAGGATTCTCTGGCAACGTTTCAGGCATCACAAAGACATACGTACAATTTAGGGGATTAATGTTGACTTTTCCAAGGTCCGCTACTCTACTGGTTTGTGGATCCCAATAACAGAAGTGGCAAAAAACAAAACATGCAAGCAAAAAAAAATGTCTATATGTAGACATGTATTTATAAATGTATAATATTTAGTATAGAGTTTTTATTTATAAAGTTTATATATTTATGCACATATATGTATATATAACATGTTCATTTGATCATCCCTTTCAAAGTAAAAACTAAATCTACTGAAGCAAACTTGAAAATATTTCAAATTTAGAAAACAGGCAGTGTTATTTGCTGTCTCTATAATTGTTTTTGTTTCTTTGATACCACATGAAATTATTGTCTACAATTACCGGAATGTACTAACAAAAGTTACCAGCTTTTTTCTCAGCTTCTTAGATTGGAGCTTCTATGAGCGGAGAGAAATCACTTGATAAAATTCTTAAAGCCCATTTTTTTCCTGCCAAACTTGTTTAAAATTCTTCTTTTTCTCAGTTTTGATTTAGTAACTTTAGATCTGTGCATTATGTTGTGTTTTGCCGGGAGTTATTGACTTCAGCTAAGGAACCGTGAACAGTAATTATTTTGCATGACTAAGTTCTGGTACACCATTGTCAGACAGGCACTTTATAGTACCACGAGTTTCAAGATTTAGAACAGAACTGTCAAACAAGCAAATGCTGACACCAAAGACTTCTATTTTCAAGCTACAGGCATGAGTTCTGTGATGTGCAATAATAGACTGAATCCGTGTGTGCCGTGAAAGCTCCTTATTTGACAGTCCTGGAAACGAAAGCCTATTTCTTTCTAGAAGAAAAGCATCAGTGGTAGCAACAGTACAAATTTTCAAGTATAACTGAGGTATGGCCTCTGTGCTGGAAAAGGGTGACAGGTACTGAGATTATTAAATATTATTAGGGAATTTTTGCACTGAGAAGAGAACAACTCGTCCCAAATTGAGAACTTCTGATTTGACACATGTCATTGGATAGCTTTCCGATCAGTTAAAAAAAAAAAACTTTTATGGGTAAATTTATATTCAATTAAAAAATTTATAATGCACCAAATACTTATGTCATGTTATAAACTTGAGAATACAACACTGAATTACAAATATTCATAGGGA
>NW_008338734.1:81601-98246 GCF_000622305.1 Nannospalax galili | reverse complement strand
GTTTTAAGCACTGTGGAATGTAGGGACCTGACTCAGGAGACCAGGATAAATAATTTCTATTTAAAACTTCTTCTAGTCTTTAAAATCTCTTGAACACCTCAATCCCCCCTGCCAAGTGTTTTCTCTTCTGCTATTTTAAGGCTCAAAATGATACCTTGGGACAAGTATTATCTTTCATTCATAGACCAAGAAACTGAAAAACAGAAATCAAATAACTTTGAAGTACCATATGATAGTTAAAAAAGAAATAGAACAGGCATTTACATACTTTCTTGGTGAGTCTTTCTGGTCCCTTCTCCACACCACTTTTCCACATGTAGGTTCCAGCAAGGGAGATGCACCAGGGAGCTTATTTGGCCCTCACCCAAGCAATCACAGACCAGTGCTAAGAACCTTACAACTGGCAGGTAACCACTGAATTGGAATTACCCCAGCCTCTCCAATAAAAAAAATCAGAACCAAGTATCTGAAGGACTGAGCTACAAACTCCTCCTACCTGATTTGAAAACAACCAGATTTGGGTAACAGCAAAAGAGAACCAAACTCCCACTCAACATAAGCAGGCTACAAACTCATATGAGATATATATGAGTTAGGAGCTAACTCCACAGGACCAGGCCCAATTTCAAACACACAAACAATTTGAAAGATCAAGATAATATATCCCATACAAAGACCATCAGTCCTATAGACATGATCTCCAATGAGAATTACCTGCATGAAACTCAGGAAACTGTATTTAAAAGAACAATTAAAAACATGATCAAAGAATTCAAGGAGACAAAGAAGACATGAACAAATACCCGAAAGAACTAAAGAAGACAAAAAGAAGCTTCTGACCGAAGTTCGAGAAAACACAAATGGCTGATTAAATAGCAAAGACAGCTCAGGATTTAAAAAGTGAAAACAGAGATGGAAGTACTGAAGAAAACTCAAGCTGAAATGAAGATGGAATTAAAATTTTCACTGACTTAATTAGAAAACGCAGTGAAAAGCCTTACCAGTGGAGTGGATAAAATAGAAGACAGACTATCAGACTATCAGGACTTGAATACAAAGGAGAGGAACTGGAACACTGAATCAAGTAAAATGATAATTTTTAAAGATTTATTATTATTAATTTTTATTATTTTATTATTTTTAATTATATGTGTGTGTCTGTGTGGGGTTATATGAAGGTGAGTAGTGTCCATGGAGGCCAGAAGAAGGTATCAGATCCCATGGAAATAGAGTTATAGGCGGTTATAAGCCACACGATATGGGTGCTAGGAACTGAACTCAGGACTCGGGTCCTCTGGAAGAGCAGTATATGTCCTTAACTGCTCAGTTATCCTTCCAGTCCCTAAAATGATCAATTTTAAAATTGAAAATTGAAATAACTTGATGTATTCTATATGACTACAATGTAATGAAGCTTGAAATCAATAGAAAAAAAAAACGTCTCAAGCAAACTCTTGGAGATTAAATAACACTGGGCTGCAGAGCTGGATCAGTGGTTAAAAGCACCGGCTCCTCTTGCAGAGGACCTAGGTTCAGTTCCCAGCCCCCACATGGCAACTAACAACCGTCTGTAACTCTAGTTCCAGGGAATCTGACACCTTTTTTGGCCTCCGAGGGTTTTGCATGACACAGGCGTACTTACATACATGCAGGCAAGATACTTATAAACATAAAATAAAAATAAAAAAATAAATTTTTAAAAACTATTGGATGAATGGGTCATAGAAGATTAAGAGAGAAATAAATGAAAATGAATGCGATATACCAAGGGCTCCAGGACTAGACCTGAGAGGGAAATTTATAGCACTAGGTGCCTACATTAAAAGATCAGAAAGAGGGGCTGGAGAGATGGCTCAGCAGTTAAGAGGATCCAGGCCCTCTTCTGACCTCCATGGCATTTCCTGACAGGTACACTTAAACACAAGCAGGCAATACACTCATATACATAAAACAATAAAATAAAATAAAAATAAATCAGAAAGAGCCAGGTATAGTGGCACATGTCTTTAGTCCCAGGCAGAAGCAGGCCGATCTCTGTGAGTTCAAGGCCAGCTTGGTCTATGTAGTGAGTTCCAGGCCTTCCATGGCTACACAGTGAGACCCTGTCTCAAACAACAACAAAAAAGCAGAAAAAGAACAAATAAATAACTTAATGATGTACCTCAAGATGTACCTTTTGTTTGGAAAAACAAGAACAAACCCAAAACTAGTAGATGAGAAGAATTAATAAAAACTAGGGCACAAATTAATGAAATAGAAATTAACCAAAAACTTACAAAAATAAATCAATTAATCTAAGAGCTGGTTCTTTGAAAAAATAAACAAGACTGATAAATCCTTAGCCAAATTAACCAAAGAAAGAAATGTGCAGATAAATGGATGGAACTTGGAACAGTCATCTTGTGTGAGGTAACTCAGACCCAGAAAGACATGTTCTCTCTTATTTGTGGATTTTAGCGCCAATCCTTTATGCTTGAGTATATAACTTGGAATAAGATTAGAAGTCAGGAAAGTCGCAAAGGACCCCTGGGGAATGGGGAGAGAACATACGGGAAGGGGAGAGTAGGAGACAGGTGCTATGAAGGGGGGAAAAGAAACATTAGGGGGCCTTTACCTGGGGAAGGGGAAGGGAGGGTAATGCAGAGAGAAGGGGACAGAGGAGCGATAAACACTAAGGGTATTTGAAAATAATAAAATGATTAAGAGGGAAATCTGATCATAAAATTAAAGGGAAATGTTTTTAAGCATATTTAAAATGCATATAGAATATATACAATGTACATACACACATGTGCATGCATAACTAAAGTTTATATATATATATATATATAGTTTAATTGGAGAGATAATGCTCCCCCCAGGAGCCATAGACTATATGAAAGTCCAGTGCCAGGCAAGAGACACCTTCATACAAGTTGTTGGTAGGGTGGTGGGGTACAGGTCCAAGAGACCCCCAGAATGATACAGGCTATTGCCATTGCTCTTGGTTGCCTGCTAGAACTTGAAAGTAAAACCCTATTGCTGAAGACATCATATATCCAGGTCACTGGACTTGGAGAAATCAAACCAGTACTGATCTGAAAACCTCCTTTAAGGAAGTTCTCATAGATTTAGAAGGTGCTATACAAACTTCCAGGGGAGAAAAGTTATCCACACTCCTACCCAGCTGTAAATCCTGAAAACTCAATAACGACTGACCCAGTAAGACACCCTTGATGGTGGAACTAATATCACGAGGGTAACCAACAGATACCTGATTAGACTTAAGGCCCATTCAATAGAAGAGAACTCGTGCCTGGTACTATAAACCAAGCCAAAAATCCAAGTCTGGAGAGGTCATAGACCCTCAAAATCCTACTACTAACATTTGGCTAAATTAATGTAGTTTCCATCTTTATTTATCCTTGTATCCACAGATAAGTGTAACTTTCACCACTCATCAATGAAGCTTCATTTTGCAGCAGATGGAAGCTATTACAAGAACCACAAGTGGTCAAATTACAGAGAATAAGTGACCCTGGAGTGTCCAATAACAAATGGGACATCTGTAACACAATCCCTACACCTAAGGCTTAGGCGACATTATGAAGAAGGGACAAAAAGATTGCAAGAGCCAGAGGAACAGGATGCCTGCTGTGAAATAGTATCTTCTGGACAGGACCAGAATGCTGCATCCATGCACTTTCAACATTAAGACTGCCCGCACAAGACCTGCATAATACCACATGCCTATCGACATGCCAATATGGATGAGGGTAAATTTCACAAGGCTCCACTTCTAGATGAAGAGCTACAAGTAATCAATGGCTGATGAGGGAGGGAGATCAATATTCTTCAGAGACAAACCCTCTGATATGTGTAGTTATATTTAGATATGTAATTATTATAAAAGAGGTCATGACCTTGAGGGAGGAACATAGGGGGACATGGGAGGAGTTGGAGGGGGAAAGGGGTGCCATGAATGATGTAAATATAGAATACTCATAAATTAACTTCTCAAAAAATTAAATTAAAAAATAAAATAAGGAGTAAAAGATGGCATGATGAATCAAAAAGTGATGTGCTAGGAGAGGGTGGGTCCCAACTTCCATCTGTGTAGCAGCTCTAATCTCAGCAGACCACCAGAGAGTACCGAGTTCTGGCCTCCCTCGGGCAGAGGGCCTGAGAATGCAGGGGACTGCCTGAGAGCACTTGGATCCTGCGTCCACGTGGCATATTTCCATAGAACCGAAGGATACAGAAGTTGTGAATTAAAACGTCCAACTTACATACTGTAACTGAGAAAACTTAATAAAACATTATCAATGAAAACAAAAGATAGAAAAAAGAAAAGTGATGTGCTAAAGCAGCCTGGTCCCGATGTATGAGGACCGGACCGAAGGCACAGTGAAACTGAGGAAGAATCAAATGGAGCCAAGACTGCGAAGAGCCTGCCCTGCCCTGCCCTGCCCTGCCCTGCCCTGCCCTGCCCTGCCCTGCCCTGCTCAGACCTTTCGGCAGCACCGTGCCCATCAAGTCCCTCATCCACCAAAATCCCTTTCTCTGAAATTTAAGAAGCTTAACGATTCGAGAAGTTTACCTTCCCGATCACATCTCTAGAACTATCTTCTTGCCTGGTTTGGCCAACATCTAGATTGTTGAACTCTTACCTACACTAGTTTGTACCTGCCTATGCTGTTGTAGCAGTGCTAAAAGATTCATATTACTCAGGGCTCGTCCTGTGAAGAGACTATGAAGGATTTTCTGAAAATCAGCAAGCAGATATTCTGAAAGCAGGCATTTGTTTCTTAGTATATACATATAGGGGAAATGGTTGAATTTCCATTTGTAAATATTAGTACTTTGCAAGCTCCTGGAACCCTCTAAGGAAAGTTGCTACTAGAAAGGAGAGAATCTAAATAGGTCTGTGGGCCAGCAAGATGGCTCAGAGGGTAAGGGCACTTGACACCAAACTTGGTGACCTGAGTTCAATCACCAGGACCAACATGGTAGAAGGAAAGAACTGACTCCCCACAAATTTTCCTCTGACCACCCCACATGCACTGTGGTATGTGTGTGCCTACTCACATACACATGCAAACACACACATTCACACACAAGATAAAGAAGATATTTTTAAATAATATTTATACATAGATCTAGATGAGATAGAGATTAGAGAATGGAAGATTATTGGAATAGAAAGTCAGAAGACAGAGCTAGAAAGTCTTCCTGGGGAGCAAGAGAGAGGGTTGACAGAGTGGCTGGTAAATAAGACAGACTTCAAAGAGCAGATATGATTAATGGAAATTTTCAGGACTTTTGTAGACTATTGTGTCCCTCCTTTTTCCACGCAGTCTTCAGTAGTCTCCAACTTTCTCTAAAGACTTAGGGAGTTGATTTTCCACTTATGAATCACGAGAAATATTAAGAGACGGGCTTCAACAAACAAGTTAAGGACAGAGGATGGTCTGAACCACAATCACATCTTGGCAAAACAGCTAATATGGTACTGAGATACAACAGGCTGTGGTCACAGTTGCAGGTCCTTTTAGGGCAGGAAAGTAGAAACAATTTTGTCCAAGAACTCAATTGGTAAGAGCTGGAATCAGAGCAGATTTTTCTTTTGTATACTCTTATCTATTTTTTTCCAGAAAAATCTCATGCTGCGTCTTAAGATAAAGTCTTTATTGGGAACTTTGAATCTTTTTTTGGGGGGGGAGGACACTTTCACAGAGGGAAGCCTGTATATAGAAGTCTTTAGGTGACTCCGATGGAAACAATTTTATTTTCAGTATGATCTATAAATGCCAACTAGCTGCAAAGGATGATGTTCTCCCTGTCTGGCATCTCTTTGTAAGATCGCCATTCTTTTGCTGACTCTCCTGGGTTAGGAAAGGCAAGGAAGGGATTTTAATTGTTCACCCTGACTGTTTAAAAAAAGATAAGTTCCTCGGGGCTGGAGAGATGGCTCATCAGTTAAGAGCACTGACTGCTCTTGCAGAGGACCTGGGTTCAATTCCCAGGACCCACATGGAGGCTGCAAACAGTCCTTAACTCTAGTTCCAGGGGAATCTGAAGCCCTCTTCTGACCTCCATGGCATTGCATGACACTGGTGCACTCACATACATGCAGGCAATACACTCATACACATAAAATAAAAATAAATATTTTTTTAAAAAAATAAGCTCCTCCATATTAGAGACAAGACACCTCCCTTTAAGTATGAAGGCTGTCTCCCCCATACTCCTGTAATCAAAGGCTCAAGAGTGGCAAATAGTTATTAGTTATGGGACTATTAGAAAAATTATTGGTAGCATGACTGTATATAAAATTCTTGATAAAACAGAAAAACAGGAAATGAGGTAAGAGTCTACGTGTGTTGCTTAGTTTGGAGGTGGCTAGCTTATGCACATTCCCCCTTTTCCTACTGCTCTGCTTTTCTTTTGATCAACATATCTGAAAATGTCTTTTCTCACATCAATCTAAAATGCATAGAACCGGGGCTGGAGAGATGGCTCAGCAGTTAAGAACACTGATTCTTCTTGCAGAAGATCCAGGTTCAAATCCCAGCACCCACATGCCAGCTAACAATTGTCCATAACTCCAGTTCCAGGGGATCTGACGGCCTCTTCTGTCCTCCGCTGGCATTGCATGACATGGGTGCACTTACCTACATGAGAACCTACCCTCATTCCTACTTCATCTTAGTTCTGAAGCTCTTACCCAGTTAAAATAATTTCATTTTCACATCCAAGTACTAACCATGGTCAACCCTGCTTGGACCCAAGATCACACAAGATCTGATATATACAGGGTGATATGGCTCTAAATAAAATTGAATTCATTCTCAAGTTCACTACCAAATTATACTTGCCTCTTTTGTGGCATATTTATGTTACCATGCAATTTGATTACTTCTGTAATTTGAACCTTCCTACTATATTATCTTAAGTGAATTTTTAACTTTTTATGAATATGAGTGTACTGCCTGCAAATATATATAAGTTTATCCATGTCGTGAAATGCCCCTAGAGGCTAGAAGAGGGTGTTGGATCCCCTGGAACTGGAGTTACAAACAGTTGTTAGCTACCATGTGGGTACTGGGATTTGAACCCCAGTCTTCTGCAAGAGAAGCCAGTGCTCTTAACCACTGAGCCATCACTCCAGCTCTCTAAATGACATTTTAATGTAAAGTATGGTTTTAAGTTTGTTAAAACAAATATATTACGTATATATACAATATGTAATATATGTCCATATAAATGTAGGACTAGGAATATGGTTATATATAATATATATGGGTATTATATAATTTCTATTATATATCCATATACATATATGAATATGAACATATATTCAATACAATATAACAATTTATAACATGTGTCCATATACATATATGGATATGAACATGGCATCTATTTTTGAGATATTTTATTTATTGTTTTTTATTTTATGTGTATGAGTATATTGCCTGCATGTGTGTAAGTGTACCCATGTCATGCAATGCCCACAAAGTTTAGTAGAAGGTATCAGATCCCCTGGAACTGGAGTTACAGAGAGTTGTTAGCCACCATGTGGGTGCTAGGAATCAAACCTGGGTCCTCTGTAAGAGCAGCCAGTGCTTTTAACTGCTGAGCCATCTCTCCAGCCCCCAGGTATAGTATTTATAGTATATCTATGTAATATAATTTATAAAATATTATTGATAGCTTGACTGTATACAAAATTCTTGATGAAACCAAGAAAGAATATTCATAGACATAGAAGAATATGACTGATGTATTTCTTCTTATACTTATCTATTGTGTTAAAATCCATCATTATACATTATTTATAATACTCAAAACAATAATAACTATATTTGGTCAGAACTTCTAATATTCTGTTACAACCTTTGCCAATAGCAGTTCAGGCATTTTGTTCACAAGAGCCCCTCACATGATAACAACAAAACTTAGAAATCACTGTCCTCTATAGTTATTGTTAGAAAAGTAGTACAATGTTGCTCACATCACTGACAGACCGGTACTACCATGTTGGTCACACTGCTGACAAACCAGTAGTGTCAGTTCACGTGGTATTCAATTTTTGCTCATCGAATTCCACTTTCAAGTGAAATCTTCAACTTAACATTTAAAATCGTTTATAGCAATACTCGGGTATCTCATTCAGCCTTAAATCTTTAGTAATTGGAGCCAATGTACTTCCTCAGTGAGGAAATCTCTGAAGAACTTTCATAGAAGATTGGGCTCATTCAATCCAAGTCTCACTTTTACTGGAGAAGAAAACGAAGCACAGAACAGTTACAGTGACCTGCCCGAGTCCATTCCATTCGTACTTATGACACACATTCTCTTCATCTAGGTTTCTGGCTCCTGCTCTCATTCTTGTCTGTAAATACTACAGGACATTACATTTCTCTGCCAAGCTCCAGACTTGCCATCTGTCCAGCTGAGACCCAAAGTCTCTACACTCTGTGGACACCCTTATCTCCAGCATCTTCAAACCCAGAGTGGCTTCCCTGAAGTCTGTCCCCCAGTAGCAACAAGCTTCACCTCTTAGGGCTTGTCCTCCACTGTTATTGGGCAATGTGGTCATCACCCATTGCTCCTTTCTTATTTTTGGTATGGAATGTTACCCCCCAAAGACCCATATGTTACAGTGTTGGTCCCTAGCCATGGTGGTACCGGGAGGTGGTGGAACCTTTAGGAAGTAGGGTGCAGGAGGTGTAGGAAGTTAAGCTACTGGAAGACATGACTTTGAAGGAGATACTGGGACCCTGGCCCCTTCAATCTCCTCCCTCTCTCTTAGCTTCTTCATGATGTACCGTGCCACCAGAGGCACAGAGAAATCAAGCCAATGGGCCATAGACTTAAACCTCTGAAACTGTGAGCCAAAATAAACCTTTCCTCCTTGTAATTTGTTGACTTCAGATATTCTGTGATAGCAATGAAAAGCTAATAAATATACCCTCCTGAAGGTTTTTATATCTTTATGTCTGTTGCATACATGGCCTGATTTTCTAGGTGAAGGCATTCCAAACTCCGCATGCCTGAGCATCACATCTGGATTCTTCCCACTCTGATTCTGCTTTCTCCACTTCAAGTGGCCTACAAGGAAAGGTACTTAAATTCATTCCATCTTGGTTTCCTAAGAATGAACACAGATGACATGGCTTTCTTTGTCTTTCCCTTCCACACCCTCAAACCAACCAGTTAATAACAAATGACTAACATGAACTTTATGAGAATATCATCTGTAACAGTTTCAATGGTTCAGAAAAAGGAATGATCACTATTGATGAAAACAAATTGTGAAAATGCTTTCACCACTGAATGGACAATTCCCAGAGAGTCATGCTGGCAAAAGTAATCAGAAAAGCTGGAGGAGTTGTATAAGGAAGATTTTCAGGGTTATTTTTTTAGCAGAGCATGGGATTAAACACTTTCTAGAGTACATTAGCATAACTTTGCCATAAATATATCAAGATTACTAGTTTTGATATCATGTATGATGTCTTCATCCTCCTCTTCGTCAGTCATTTGATGGGCTTTAGGGAAAGCCATCAAGTAAGTAACCATTCACCTGGCAGGAAATATCAGCCAGGCTTTTCTCTGATTGGTACAGTCTCACGTCTGTCTGATACTAGATGTCCATGGTCCTTTGATTGAACAGCAGGCCAGCTACTTGCAGCTTTCTGTGGATCTCGCAGTTCCACTTATCTCTCCCTGCCTCACATTTCTGTGTATGTGTTGGAACTTCGTATGCGTGAGGATGAGACTGTTGAACCCAAACTCAACTAAAAGGCTTTGATTAACTCACATAATTGTGCCTGTCAGGGTTTGATTCAAGTTTCACAAGATGAATTGGGGACTTTTCTCCATTTTCCTACTTTGTTTACTTGGTGTCAGCTACATCCTGGTCAGTGTCTTCCTCCACATTGTGAGATAAGTCTGCCTCCAAAAAGCATATTATATCATGGGCTTAGGACTTCTGGACTCTAATTTATTTAATTTTGTCAGGTAGACATCTATAAATATAGTTAGATGGAAAGCACTTGAATGTTGACTGTTTCTAGCCCCCATAGTTGGGGACAGGACGTCGAGTTCACTCCGATATTGAAAGAGAAATGCGGGAACAGTTTTAGGAATCGGCTCTCAAGGGAAGTCTGGGTGAATTAACATCATGGAGATTATTGTATTATATCTGTTTCCTTATCTTTAAGGGGAGAATAATAAACCACATTAAATAAGATTGTTATGAATATCAAATTAAGTGACAGCTTATTGATAAAGGGTAACACGATACTTGGCAGCAGTTCGAAGTTCAATTAATATTAGTCCTTCTCCCTTCACTAATCAGACTAACCAACATTTTCATGAAAGGTGTTACCTTTCAAAAACTAGAATCAGGGGCTGGAAAGTGGCTCAGTGGTTAAGAGCACTGGCTTCTCCTATATAGGACCTGGGTTCAGTTCCCAGCATCCACATGGCAGCTAAAAATCATCTGTAACTCCAGTTCCAAGGGATCCGCCGCCCTCTTCTGTCTTCTGTGGGTATCGTATGACAGGAGTGCACTTACATGCATGCAGGCAAAACACTCATATGCATAAAATAAAAATAAATAAACCAATTTTAAATCAAAAACTAAAGTGACGGGACTGTGTTAATTTGTGGTATGTATCAGCAAAGGTTGTATGTTACTGTATTAGTTTCTTTTCTCATTACTGTGATCAAATACCTGACAAAAGCAGCTTAAGGAAAGGTTTGAGAACACCATCTGTCATGGTAGGGATGCCATGGCAACAGGATCTGGAGAAGGCAGATGGTCATCTGCATCTCCAGTTAAGAGACAGAGATACATGCTGGTGCTCAGGTAACTTTCCCTTTATATGTACTCTAGGATCCCAGCCCAAAGAATACTGCAACCCACTTCAATTAACCTAATCTAGAAAATCCTTCTCAGGCATTGCTAGAGCTTTGTTTCCATGGTGAGTCTAAATCCTGTCAAGTAGTCAATCAATATTAGCCATCATAGCTACAAGGGAGATCTTTGCAACTTAAGATATTGTTTTGAAAGGATGCAGACATTAGAATAAGACAAAGTCAAGTGTCGTGGAACACTGGTGACACTTCCTAAGACTTCATTTGACACCCTCCTCCAAAATCAGTACTCATGGGCCAGTACAATGTTGGTCACAGAATTTTCTATAGTAGGAATTTAGGAACAATACTCTGTTTAGAAAGAAAAAAAAAGTGTGGGGGGTGGTGGTGACACACACCTGCCATTCCAACACTTGGGGTTGGGTAGGGATAGGAAGATCAGAGATTCAAGGTCATCCTTGGCTATACAGTGAGTTCAAGGACAGCCATGGCTACCTGAGACCCTATTTCAAACAAACAAACAAACAAACAAACAAACAAACAAAAAGAATTAAGAAATAAAGGAAACAAGAGACAGAGAGGGAGGGAGGGAGGGAGGGAGGGAGGGAGGGAGAGAGGGAGAGAGAGAGAGAGAGAGAAAGTGAGGGAAGACAGGAGGGAGGGAAGGAAACCAGGGACTTTTCCTAAAGTTGGTTGCATAGCACATGATTATTTAGTCACACATGTATTTGGATGCATGTATAATAGTATGTACTATTAAGAGAGTACTTCCGTGTACCACCCCCGCCCACCCCCTTTCATCAGCTGATTACTTTCACTGTCACATACACTGCATGTCTCACCTAGCAATCTCTCCATTCCTTCTCAGAACCCTATGCTAACAATAATAAATCTCCCCATTCACACCTACTCTGAATGGCCACTATACTATAGAAACAAGTTTACTTTCATTTTCATATGTCTTCCCATCCCTAAATCAAAACTAATTAGCTTTGTTTTTCAAATTGCTGACACTCAGGGTGTTCACTATAACAAACCTGTGTATGATTAGTAATCTAACGGCTGGTGCTGAGCTTGGGCAAATATTTATAGGGTAATCATATTGGATAGGGTTGAATAGCAGCCTCTTGGATTAAATGTGAGCTTCTGCTACGCAGTGCTGCAAAAATGTGCTAATTTAATGGTTCAGTCCATTGTTCCATCTGCTGACACAAGCTCCGTAGACGCTGATACAAATAAAATCAGGAATATTAGGGCACAGTGCGACTCCTTTATTGGCACTCATGGAGGTAATGCGCCAGAAGAATCCAAATATCACTTTGTAAATATAAATTATGTGATAGGTAAATGGAAGCTCATAGAGGGAGAAGATCAAATATATGCACACAGGGATGAGCCTAAAGTAAGTAGTCACTAGATAAACAGTTGTTAGGTGATTAGTACCTGAGATATGAGGGGAACAATTTTGCATTTATTTACTTTCAGGAACAGTAAACAGATTTTAATTATGCAAGCCAGTTTTACTGTTACGGGAATTTTTTTTTTTCTGTATCAAGCTGTGTTGATTAGCTCTGGTTTCTTGAGGTTACAACAAATAAATCTAATAGTGAATTCTTTGGTTTTGTAGTGCTGGGGATAGAAACCAGGACCTCGTACATGCCAGGCAAGCACTCTCCCACTGAACTATATGCCTAACCTCCCCCTCCCCAAAATTCTTAATATTTAGGTTTGAGCTGGTAGTGTGAAAAGAAACTCAGCTCTTGGGAAGGAAGAGATTAAAGCAGCAGGGATTTGGGGGGAAGGGGTGTTTGTTTACTTTAAACAGATGATATAAAAGGTGGTCATGGCGTTAGACCCCTTAATGAGGACAGGAGGCTCAAGAGTCATCTTCAGCAATTTAGCAGGTTTGAGGCTATCCTGGGATACATGTGATGATTTTGTCTCAAAAAGAAGGAAGGAAGGAAGGAAGGAAGGAAGGAAAGAAAATTAAATAAATGATGTGGTTAAGCAATGACCAATTTGAGACTATTACACCCCTGTTTAGTACTTCAACCAGAGGGTAGGGATTTACAAAACTAAATATTTTTAATATTAATATAAAACTGACTGTAAGAACCTGGGTCATCATTCCCTTACACATTCCTTACCTATAATGTTATAAAACTTTCACCCTGATAAAGACTACATATATAGTGTACACAGGTAAAAGGACCTTGAGCTTTATATTTGCATTGAACAACTGCAATTACACTAGTTTTTAAATGCAGCTTAGCTGTCTTTCTCAGGCACCCCATCAGCTAACTATATTTAGATGTGAGGAGGAGGCAGAGTAATTCTTAAAGAGTGCTATGTTTCTTACAACTGATTTGACTGACAGTCCTTAAGTGATATTTCTTTCAAAGCAAATATGATTCACAGCCCTTAGGTAGAGTGTGTGCACAAGCTAGAAATATTGATCCATCCATATCCTAGAAACATTAAAACACAATAAAAAATTTTAACTTAATTCTGAATAATGCAATAGCCAAAAAAAGAAGCATGTGAACAGTACACACTGACAATGGTAATGTACCTGTAATGTTTTATAATGTCAAGGATTTAATTTAAACTCAGAAAGGCAGAAGCTGTCTTTCCAGGGCGAACTCACTCTCTTCAGCTTTGCCGTGACAGTTCTCAGAACAGAAGGTGCCTAAGAAACTATTTAAAGATACAAATAAATATGCATCATTTAAACCACTGAGTTCAAGGAACTCACCTTGCAAGCTACCCTAGTCATCGACACAAAATTTAGAAAGCAAACAGCAGCAACTGGTAAGCAGTTGGTGAAACATCTGTTTGGTATTTACTGACATTAGGATGAAGAAATGATCCTCATTACACCACATCAACTTTGAAGAATGCATGGTGTAAGAGGCAGGTTGCAAAAGAGAGCCTGGGACCCCAGGACCTAGTCGATAAATGCCCCCTCCCTCATGTTTGGAACTACCAGGAAACCCCTTTTCCTACCTGCCCCCAGCCAGCCTCCTTGCTACAATTATTTCTGGCTCCCACAGAAGGAGGCAGAAAAATAATCAATGCTGCTATAGGTTACAAGACACGAAGTTTTCTTAAATTTGACTCTGGGGGCTCTGAGGGTCCCACAGAGGTACCAGCAGGTGGACTTCTCTTCCTTCCAGCAGTGGTTGGTTCAATGACAAGTTTGCCAACTACGCTGCTGTCAGTACATTAAGAGTATTTTTCTCAAAAAGTTTTCTACAATCCATTCTGTTTCCATTGACAAAGTACATATAATCCTTTCCTTGGGCGATGAAGAGATGCTTCCACACAGTCACATTACGGGGGGGAAACTAGCAAATGAGAGCGAACCAGGCTAGAGGCAGAAAGCAGAAGACCATTTCTTCAGGGCTCCTGTTTCCCACGCCTGCCCTTCTGCTAAGCACCACTGCCTGATTCTCTCACCTACTCCCTTCCCGGTATCACTAGAGTTTATTTGCCTCCTCCCATGCACATCAAAGTAGAGGTTGGAGACATGGCTCCATAGTTCACATCTGTAGGCTAACACTTACCCCATACAGTGAAATCAGCCCGGTACATAGGCATAGATCATCTGGGTGTTCATATTTAAGAACTCGGCCCTCTATCTTAACCAGTGAGTTTATTATTATGACAATTGACCAGTGTAAATAACTTTTCCCGAGGAAAGGTTCCTAGTCCTAAGTCTTCTTTATTACCTAGACTCTCACATTGTACCATGGATCATTTATTACCCACCAGAATTTATGTTAAAGCCTAATATGATTATATTTGGGATAGGGATAATTAGGTCATGATGGGATTAATGTGCTCATAAGAGGCATCAGACATGATTTTTCACTCCACCATGGGCAGACATGTCAAGAAAGCATCCATATTCAAACCCAGGAGAGGTACCGAATCATGAACCAGCTCAGCTAGCATCTTGACCTTAGACTTCACAGCCTCCAGGACTGACAGAAATAAGTGTCTATTGTCTATGCCTCCTCATTCAATATTTGCGATAGTAACTCATAGAGACTAAGACACCTAATTTTATCACATCCATGCATCTGGGTTCTTGACATCAATTTCTAAATATCTGAGTATCAACCTCTTTGGATCTCCAAATATGAGACTCTCTCTGGCCTTGGTTTATAGACTTTCCCTTCTACTCTTTGAATCCTCTTCCAATTGCAGAATTGCAGATTCCTTTTCTTTATTTATATGCTGCTTCCCTCACAATTGAAGACAAATTAATACTGTGTCTATAATTCTATATTAGAAACTCTGAGGGTGTCACACACTCTTAGTCCCAGTCTTCCTTGGTTTGTTCTGTCGTATATCACAAGTGTAAGTTATTATATGAGCAACTGAAAGAAAAATGAAGGTATGGACTTTTTGGTAAGGGAGGCTCAGAGGTCCCTAAAACAATATAACCTCTTGTCACTTCTCTTTGTCATCTACCAGAATGGGTAATAAACCCTTGTGACCAAAGATACCACACGCTCTGGATGTAAGATACACAGAGATCAAACTGAAGCTGAACTGAACGTCTCCTCCCTGTTAGCTAGCTTTTGTGATGCTGGAAGGCGCTATACAGGCTGCTGCCAGAGAAAAGGTATCAATGGCTTTGTACAACTGTGAGCCCTATAAACTACAATGCCAACCTGCCAGGCAAAATGTACAAAAATGGTACAACTGTGATGGGAGTAACCAACTGTATGAGTCACTTTTCTGTTGCTGTGATAGAAACACTGACCCAAGCAATTTATAGAAGGAAGAGTTTATTTGAGCTTATGGTTCCAGGGGAATTACAGTCTGTCATGGCAGGGAGGCATGGTGGCTGGAGGTGGCTGGAGCAGGAACAGCTGAAGCGAAGCTCTCACATCATCACACAGGCACAAGAAGCTGGCGGATCTGGCAAGGCTTAAGAATTCTCTAAGCCCACCCCCAGTGACGTGCTTCCTCCAGTAAGGCCACACCTTCTAAAACCTCCCAAAGACAGTGCCACCATCTGGGGACAAAATGTCCAAATACTTGGAGCCTATGGGGGACATTTTCATTCAAACTATCACACCAACTGCTCTCCAGTTCGATTTGAAGCCTGCTCCAAAGGATGGAATACACGTCAGGTGCTATGAAGTCAGTCAAAACTTCATGCTTGGGGAGGGCCTGGGCCCTAGAGGGGAAGTCACTATCGGCTTTTAGCCAAATTGACATGGCATCAAGCTGCCACAGTGATGTTCATATCCATAAATAAATGCTGTTCTCAACCTTAATCAGAGGAACTTTCCTTTGCAATGAATGATGGTAAATGTGGGTTCATGGGTGCTGAAAGAGTGAAGCATAGGTGCCCAGTCCTAAATAGGAGCACTTAGAGTTCCCCTCTGAGGAATAGGAAGCAGAAAGGATGCAAGAGCTGGAAAACAGAAAAGCTGTGGAGGGAAAGGGGCTGTGAATATTCTCTTGAGGGCACGACTGCCATTGCAAGAATGACCTCAGAGCTGCTGTGGTTGCCTGCACTGGATTTGCAGAAGACTGAGCCTGTCAATAGTCAATCATGGACTAGGGAGGGACTCATGGAGCCTGATTCCCTGAATCACTGTCTATTGATTAACTTGGGGAAGGGTACAGTCTTTATCTTTTGTTGTGAAACAAAAAGACAGGAATGTGGGAAAGGGTCTAATAGGGAGGAGAGGCTGATAATAAGGTGGGAGATAAAGAAGGTGGGGGGTGAAAGTAATCAAAATACATTTATATA
>NW_008338734.1:56211-81583 GCF_000622305.1 Nannospalax galili | reverse complement strand
TATATATGTCTGAACTTGTCAATAAACACATTTAATCAATAAGAAAAAGAAAGAAAAATGAGGGCTGGGGATGTAGTACAGTAATACAGCACTCACCTGGCGTGTGTGAGGCACAGAGTTTGAGGAGCCCTGGTACTGGAAAAGCATGGATGATAATAGTACAGTCTCCTTTACTGTTGTGAAATACCTATTAGGTGTTAGGCACTGTGCTTTCAATCAGTATTTAGAAACGAGGAGGTAGAGTAACTCTTTTCGTTTTCAGGATTGACAGCCATGGACAAAGGATACTTCAATCCAAGTTGGGTAAACGCAACTATACTTGCTCACTGGTTGGTGAACAGCCGCTGACTTAATGTTCCCAGTGCCCCTCCCCTCAAAGCCCAGGCTTCTAAGGCTGTCCTGCAACCACCTCCTCCTCCTTCCCATGACTCAGCAATTCAAAGCTTGATGCTGGCAGTATTTGGCCTGCACTAATTCTGCTTGGTTCCTGCTGTACTATGATGTCTGCCAACTGCCTTTTAATATCGGCGGCCCCACTCTATCAGTATTAGCAATGATCTACATTGAAACTCACTGACGTTTACTTATCCAATGTCACAGAGAGATGTTTCCCAAACTTGTCTGTCGGTAGAAGAAGAGTTTTGTCAAAACTACCCAACTCCTGTGGCCTGTCTCTGGAGATTCTGATCCAAACTCACCTAGTTCAAGTGTACAACCAATATTTTCAAGAAGATGAGTTCTAAAGTTAAACAAACTTTGGAAACACTACACTGGGGCATTATTTTCCCCAGCACAGAATTTGAAACAGACTAGGAAAAAAAAAGGTAACAGCTCCATGTTTTCAAAGAACAAGTAAAGAGTTTACCACAGAAATACAGGAAACATTTTGAGCAGAATAGAGTACATGTCTCCCATAGTGGGCTACTTACTGGCTCTTTTAGGTGTAATGGTGAAATTCAAAAGTAGAATCAGGGGCTGGAGAGACAGCTCAGTGGTTAAGAGCACTAGCTGCTCTTGCAGAGGACCAGGGTTCAGTACCCAGCACTACATGGTAGCTAGCAACCATCCATAACTCTAGTTCCAGGGGCTCCAACACCCTCTTCTATGACCCACCGACATTACAGGACACTGGGTACACTTTCATATATGCAGGAAAAACACTCATACACATAAAATAAAAATAAATGAAAAGTAGATTCATTTTTTATAACCTCAAAGAATCCTTAATGACATTAATCACCAAAAGAAAGCAGCCGTGCAGTTCACAGATGCAAAGGACAGAATGAAGGCTAAACTAAAAATAGTTCCATGAAACCCAGAAGGGGGGCACTGAGCTGACTATGGAAATTTTTCAGACTCCAAAATCTATGAATGTTCCCAAGTAACACTTTAGGATGTGCTTTGCAAAACGACCGGTGAATAACGAACTTAAAGGGAGTCAAGCGTGCAAGGCTGTCCGCAAAGGCCCTGATGCCGTGTGCCTTGTCATTTGTCACCGTTCTGCAGTGGGTTTTCTCTCCATTGTTTGACAACTTGGCTTGTCACATGAGCCCTCTCGGTAGCTTCTCTCTCCTGACATTTCCCTCCCATTTCTAATGTTACCAAGAACTAATCATGTAACATTAAAAAACATGTCCAGGAAAAGACAAGCACCACCCATTAACTGCACACAGAAGTTTTATTATGCAATAATTCTCTTTCCCATGAAAGACCTGAGGCAGGGGGACTAGAGAGGGAAAGGCAAAGCGGAAAATAGAAAAAGCTATTGTCTCTAGTCTGCTCTTTTAATGGGGACCGATTCATTAAATATTTCTGAGGCCATCAGAGCCATCTGATTCAATAGAACCTTCTAGAAGCTTTCCATGACATGTAAATCATCAGCAAGCAGGCAAAAGCTCCAAGGGAGTTGAGATTTATTACCACAGGACCTGGCCCAAGCTGGGTTGGTCCTCTTCCAAGTGGCAAACTCTGCCAAAGGCTTAAACACCTGCTGCAGTTCTCAGCACACATATTCCCTTAGACAACGAAGAAACAGCTCACTGGGTAAACCAGTAAGTCAAATAAAGTTCCAAACGCACCCTCAGCAGACGCTGATAAAACAAAACATTTAAATGAATTTGGCGGAATCCTTCCAAATGACACACCTGACAATGTAGGAAACGCACAGCAGTGGGAGCCGTGGAGAGATTAAGCAACCGAAGGCTTTTTCTTCTACCAACCTAAAAAGCCACGGTCGTCACCACTGGCATCCTCACCAACTACAAATAATCTGGCTTCCTAACCGAAGGTGAAGAAAAATAAAGCAAAATAACAAATAGAAATCAAGAACAGCAAATCTGAGAATTACCCAGAATGAACACGTCAGAATGAGAAGCCTCACCCTCCTCTTCTCATTTCAGTGAAGACGGAAAGCTTTCCTCCAATTACTTGTTAGTTTTTTTATTCTCTTTTCCTTGCAGTGCTTAACACCTGCATGAAAGTCCCTGACTTAAGAGGTCGGGCTCAGCTAATGAGGTGTGTCAACACAATTGGAAGCCCATTTCTAAATGAAAATTGCCCTGCACTGAGATCCCAATTCCACCAGGCTGAAGAGAGCATTTGCAAAGCAGCAGGGGAGGCTGCTAGCTTTTGCTTTGAGAACAGGGCCTGGGAGGTTACCCCTGGCTAGGCGAGTGAGAGGCTGACCTAGAGCTATTGACTAACATGGTAATTCCCATCCAAATTAGTCATATTTCTCCAGGTTACCTTGGAAGATGGCGGGTAAAGGCTGATATAATCCCTCTCCTAATTGTAAACCAGCACCAGCCTAATTATATTCCATTTACCCCCAGATACCCTAAAATCATAGGCTTTCTGTTCGCTAATTCCTCTTATTCATGGTTTTATGACTCCAGAGGAGGCTTTGGGGAGTGTGAATTGAAAAACAGTGCAGTGAGTTCGTTCCACATAGACATTAACTATGAAAATGTAATGACATGGAAGAGACAAGGGGGTGGGAAGAAAAAGCTGTGTATTTAATTGAGGCCAATTTCAGTCACGACTGAAGGAGAATTTGAAACCTTGCTTAGCAAGCTCAGGGGTCAAAGTCATAGTTGCAAGAATATAGATCAGGGCGACAGCCATGTGGGCTAATTCTTCATCTGATAAACAATCCTTCTACAACGAATTCCATGCTCCCTGTCCTAGGGTGTATCTGGATGTATCCTATCTTTTCCCTAGCTCTTTTGTAAGATCTATGTGATTTTTTATTACATCTATGTCAATTTTTTTAAAGTAAGACCTCACTATGTAACCCTGGACGGTCTGGAACTCAGTATGTAGTCCAGGCTAGCCTTGAACTCATGATCCTCCTACCTCAGTCTTCCGAATGCTTGGATTACAGGAGTGTGCCACTGTGGTGGTTTGAAGAAACAGACTAGGCACAGGCTCCAAGTATTTGGACAGTTAATGGAGCTGTTTGGGAGGTTTTAGAAAGTGTGGCCTTGCTGAAGGAAGTATGCCGGGGGGCGGGGGGGGGCGCTTTGAGAGTTCTTAAGCCTTGCTGGATTTCCAGTCACTCTCTGCTTCCTGTGCCTACTTGAAGATGTGACCTTTCCACTTTCTCTTCCAGCCATCTCCTGCCACCACTGCCTCCCTACTATGATGGACTCTAATCATAAGTTCAAGTAACCTCTTCCTTTTATAAGTTGCTTTGGTCAATATTTTATCACAGCAACAGAAAAGTAACTAATACAGCCACCGCATACAGCTGATTTTGCATCATCTTAACCCTAACCTGAGGAGACACCCATGCACCAAAGCTTATTGGGAAATGCTGGAGATTCTCTGACATTGGGAACTAACAAGTAGATCAAAGAATTCAGGTGGAAAACAAGTTCATTTAAGTTGTTTGAATCACGTTCACTCCATGCCCCCTTCAGCCACCTTTATTCCAGATGATATGAATGGTTCTAGTCTGTGATAGAGAAAACTTAGAAAGTTATACACTGATATGCCGGAAGAAGGAAGTGTGTGCACACATGTGTGCACAAGCATATGTGCATGTATATGAACTGCTGTGATAAAGATTTATTCATCTGCATCATTCTTGATGAATAAATGCTCCTACATGCTTTAGTTTTCTGTGGGTTTTTGGTGGGCATAACTAAAATCATGTTGAAGTTATTGCCAAGATCATACAAATTTTGTCTCTTCAGTCTTCTGAAGGTCACACATATAAAAAGAGGTTTGTGGAACTGGAGGGATGTCTCAGTGGGTAAGAGAGCTTGCTGTTCTTGAAGAAGATCAGAGTTTGGTTCCCAGCACCCATTCGGGGCAGCTCACAACCACCTGTGACTCCAGGTCCAAGGCATCTGATGTCTTTTTCTGGCCTCTGCAGGCATCTGAATACATGTAGCATACATAGAAGCACATAAAAATAAGAGGTTTATGGTACAAAGATTAAAGGAGCACTTTCAGGAAAGGACAGGCATTCTTGGTCTTCAGCGGGGAAAATGTCCAAAGTCGATTCACTGGGTTGGTGCTGGCTCACAGGACAGGGGAGAAGCAGGAATGGAAACCATGCCGATACCAGGTGACCAGGGCTCTCAAAGAGAAATCCGTGCTCTTCTGGAAGTGAGAAGATCTGACCCACCTGTGCAAGGTCAAGGAATTCCACAGCCAGTTCTTGTAGGCGAGGACTCTGTTTTACCAAAACCAACACCATCTCATCTTACCACTTTGTAGGTAAGCTAAGAACAGTGATGCTATTTTATTTTGGTGCTACCCTCAAAGCCCGGGAAGAGTTTCTTGCATAAGATTAACTCTTCTGCAGCATTACTTGAGTTGGCAATAGAGAGCAAATTTAATAATTTTCTATGAAGATGATTGCTTTAAAACAGGTTATATGTAATTTGGGTTTTTGTTGATGTTGTTGTTGTTGCTGTTATTGTTGTTTCTACTTCCTTATCCAAGTCAGGGAACATTGAGAAATTGAATTTAAATTTGAAGACTGCTTTTGTAAATATGGAATCAGAGAAATGGAAATTGTACGGCCTCAAGAGATGGTGCTCTCATTGAGCTGCGGAGCCTGGCGAGTTGTTCCTCTTCAGTGAAGGGTTATGTTTGCGAATTTAATCATGTGCTTGTGCTCCCTTGTCAAGTTCCCCTCTTGCTTTGAATGCTGCTCCTTCCCACAGAGCACAATCATTCTTACCCTCCTTCCTACTTTTATGGATTGAAAAAAACTATTTAAAAAGCTCTCCATTTTTATTTAATCTTTGTGGGATATTTTTTCCTCTGCTAATCCCTAGAACATTCTCCCAACCAACTGGTTGATTTTACTGTTTAGCCTCGGACCCTTCCTTCTCCTGCCCAGGGACTTTAGTCTCATTCAACGATGCACAGTGGTCACAAATAAAGTAATGGATTAAGTGCTAAATGGACAACATTCTAAAGATGTTGCCTGGTCTGGTGAGATGGCCTCAGGGGTAAAGGCACCTGCCATTCTGCCATTAAGACTGATGACCTTTAAAAAAGTGCCACATCATTGGTGAGAACTGATTCCTGCAAATTTTCTTCAGATCTCTACACACGTGCCAAGGCAGGTGCATGTATACACATGCACACACACAGACACACACACACACACACACACACACACACACATGCTAAATGATAACGTGTAATAAAATTAAAGTAAAAGATATAGTTGTTGCTTTCCATGGATGAGTCTGTTGGGGTAATATGAAGTAGGCACAGGCTGAAAACAGACCCGCCAGGGAATCACACCCACCATGACATTTGCTAGTCACTGTGATCCTCATCTATGACTGGCTCATCTCCTTGGTGACAATCCCCTTATCTATAAAACAGCAGTATTAATTATTGCTAAACAATTGTAGGGTTGTAGTACAAATTAAAGGAATTAGTATGTTGAAATAATACTTAATGCTTGATCAAAAACATTTTTGCTATTATTATACAGAGATTTTTCCAGTTGTTAAAGCCTTTAAATTTGTCCGGGCATAGTGGCACATGCCTTTAGACCAAGCACTTTGGAGGCAGAGGAAGATGGATCTCTGTGAGATCAAGGCCAGCCTGGTCTACATGGTGAGTTTCAGGCCATCTGGGGCAACAAGGAGACCCTGTCTCAATAAGACCAAAAAACCAAAAACCTTTATATCTGGGATGGGGGGGGCTCAATTAGTGGTGTGCTTGCTTGCCTAGCTTACACAAAACCCTGGGTTCAATGCCCAGCAGTATATAAACAGGGTATGTATGATGATACACATCTGTAATCTAAGCACTCAGGCTACAGAGGTGGGACAGTCAGGAGCTGAAGGTTAGCCTCAGCTACATAGAGAATTTGAGACCAGCCTGAGATACATGACACTATTATAAAAAGTAATTAATTGTGCTGTAAAGTTGGATCAGGCATTAAAAGAGTTGGATCAGGCATTAAAAGCTCTGTCACAGGGCTGGAATTTGGATTCTCGTACACATGCCAGGTTGCTCACAAATGCTTGTAACTCCAGTTCCAAGGGAGCCAATATCCATGGGCACCTGTTCTCACATATTTGCATATATACACATATAGACACATATAAAGAATAAAACTTTAAATGAAAAATAAACTAACAAAAGTAACAAAAAAATCCCTATATTTGCTTTTTATTCATTTTTCTGTAGGTACCCACAACATTTTGTATACTGTCCTCATGTGGGTGAGCTTTGTCATCTTGCTCTCTGACTCAGTTAATCATGGATATGTAGATATACAATTATTACTGTATTATACTAAGTATTCTTTTGGATTCATTCATATTCATTCACTCATTCAATAACTACTTATTTACTGAGTGCCTCCTCTGTGTCAGGCTTTAACATTTGGAATATAAAGATAAATAAGATAGAAAGGTGGTATCTGACATCACGAAGCTTGTAGAGCAGACAGCATACTAACATAATAATGAAAAGATAATTAAAATTGTGATACCACAAGTGAAGTGTCTTTCATTTTCTCATTTCAGTTACACAATAAACCTAGAATCAGCTACGATGCCCCTGCATGACTTCATACATGTAGTGAGATTGAATCTCAGTGAGCAGGCTTTTCAGACATGGAGGCCAAGCAGGGAGCTCACACAGCTGGGCATGAATCGAGCTCACTGACAGTCTGAGCTGTAACCAATACTTTAAACACTTCTGTTTTACACTACTAAAACATAGCTCCCTCTTCTTTCCTCCCCCTCCTCTTCTCCTCCTCTATCTCCTCCCTCTCCTCTTTCTCCCTCTCCTCTATCTCCTCCCTTTCTCACCCACCTCTCCTTTCAATCAAATTCTAGTCTCACTCCCTCCACACCCCTTAATGATCTACAGGGTTTTGATGAATTACATTTTCTATTTCAACAAGAAAAATGCTCATTCTGAAAATTGAGCTTAAATAAGGAAGTCGGGACACTACAAAATCCAGAGCTGCTGTGCTGGTGCCTCTGACTTCATAGCACAGCCAGGCCTGTGGATAAATGTGGTCTTAGCCAGGAGAGGATAAATGATAGATGATTTGGAAGAAATAAATGACAGGGTTGTTAAAATGTTTTAGGGCAAGGGCCATTCAAATAAATGCTATTGGGTGATTTATTTTCCAAAAGGTGTTATAGTCACTACTGAAACACACCTGCATGCCTGTCAGAAATGTGGCTGTAAAAAATCTGTATATAAAAAATTTACACTGCAGCAAGCTGACCCAAGCCTTTCATTTGCTGAAGCTACCACCTTAGCTCCAAGCACATATTCCCTGCATTTTCCTAGACACCTGGACGTGCCATGGCTCCTGAAGCAGGACACGTGCAGCAATCCCTCCATCGCCTTTCATGCAAATGTCTAAGCATCTGAAATTTCAGTTAAGCCAACATCTCAGCAAGTGCTTCCATTTTTTCACGACCACCTGTCTCAGCCTCACTGAGCTCTCCAGTTCCAATCCTTCTCAATAGCACATGTGGAAAATCTTTTCCCAGAATATTCCATGCATCTGCCTCCCTCTTTACCATCTGTGTGATGACTCCTGTAGTTCAAGTCTTCAACAGGACTCAAGCACAGTATCTTAGCCTGTGTGTTCTGAAAAATCATAGTCTAGGGTAAAACGTAAGTGCTAACTCCTCATTGAGGGGAAGAGTGAGGGGAGAGAAGTGAGGCAGGGAAGGAGGGAACTAAAATATAGGAGATCTGTTTCCAAACTAGTCCAGACTTTGCAAGGAAGCCCAGGCAATTACTCCATTCCACAGACAAAATGAATATTCTGCAGAAAAATCGCAGTTAAAGTAGAAGATCTGTTGAACCTGTCTATTGTCTCCCACTGATGTGGTGAAGCCCACACCTCCATCTTAGTTATTATGTCCCCTTTCGACTGCCAATAGAAAAGTTGGAGGCTCCAAATCTCCACCCGAGCAAGGCCCCTGCACTGAGCTTCTATGGCTTTCCTACAGCATTCTAGTGATGTGATGAAAGTTGTTCTGATGCCCACACATAAATTGGCGTAGGTGGGAGTCATTAGTGGTATGAGGAGGTGGTGGCTAGTCCACAGACCAGTGTGGAGGGAGAACTTTCTGGGGCCAGTTGGGACATAAAACAAGATAAATGCCTGATCATCGTGTGGGGAGGCTAGAAAGCCAGGTCACTGAAGAAAGACATATAAACTGAGTCTGATAATTCGAGTCAGTGTCACTCAGTTCTGTTCCTTCCCAGAGGAGAACTACTAATCTAGTTTGCTAAGATGGAGCCTGTTGTTATCCCTTAAATCGTTTAAAACAGATGTTGTAGTTACTTTACTTGGCTCTGACCAGAATCCTGGAGAGAACAGCTTAAGAAAGATGTATTGTAGCTCACAGTTTCAGAGGGCTCAGTCCATGGTCACTCAGTCCTGTGAGCTTGGGCAGAGCATCATGGAGTGGAAGTATGTGGTAGTGGAACTTCATACCTTGCAGCAGACAGGAAACAGACAGCAAGCAAGGGTCTGGGACACAATCCCAGCAGCTTGTCTCATCTAGGTCAGACTCACCTCCTAAAGTTTCCACTACCCCCCTGAATAATGCCACCAGCTGGGGACCAAACATTAATAAATAAGCCTGGGGAGGCTATTTCATGTTCAAAATATTCCAGGGACACACATTATATGCCCAACTGCATTAGATGATTGTGTAGTCATATTAAAATTTGTGATCTCTCTCTTCACTTGCCCATTCTGGTTTCTTCACCCTTGTAATGGGTTTCTGCTCCCCCTGGAGTGGCTCAGATCTTCACTGTGAAGGAATGTGAGCTCCTATCTCCTTACTCTTCTCAAGCTGATTGCCACAACTGTGTGCTTAAAGTTACCACAGCACATAACAGAACCAAAGAAGATAATGAATCCCCTTCTTCCATCCCCACTGTACGATGGAAACCCTGACAGTCTTCAGGGTCCCTCTCCTGTCCTCTAGTGCTTACTGATCTGCTGGCATGGAAATCTCTACAGAGACAGACAGTGCTTATAACTTTCTAGTGAAACCCAAGCTTTCCAAGTAAGAAGTAACAGAAAAAAAAAAAATGGAAGTTTAGTGAGAGTCAACCGATCTTACCTTGATGTCCTAGTTTGCTTCTTCGTTGCTGTGATAAAACACTGACCAAAACCAACTTGGAGACAAAAGGGTTTACTTCATCTTACAGTGCATCACTGAGGGAAGCCAAGGCAGGAACTCAGATTGGAACTGAAGCCAAGATCAAAGACAAGCACTGCTTGCTTACCGGCTTGCTTCCCTGGCTCGTGCTTAGCCAATATTCTTATATAACCCAGAGCCACCTGCCCAGGGGTGACACCACCCACAGTGAGCTGGCTGCTCTTATATCAATTAATAACTAAAGAAAAGCCTTACAGACAACATACTCACAGAGACCCATAGGCCAATCTAATCGAGGCAATTCTTCAGCTGAGATCCTCATCCCAGGTGTGTCAACTGATGCTATGGCACCATTTTATTTATTTATTTATTTATTTATTTAGAAAGAATCTTGCTATGCAGTTCTGGCTTGCCTGGAACTTGCTAGGCAGAAAGACCAGGGTGGTCTCAAACCCACATTGATCCTCCTACCTCTGCCTCCCAAGTGCTAGGATTCAGGCTGGGGCCACGACCCTCTGTTCCCCTTTCTATTCCTCATACTGGTTGCAAGTATAGCACAAATATATTAGCCTGGCCTCTCAACCATTACTCTGACACAGAGCATTCAACAGGACATCCCACATTTTATTGAGCTTTCTACATAAAAGTTAAGAATCATATGAATTTCACAGGAATGACCCTGATGGTCCTCTTTTGCCAAAAAGGAGAGCTCTTGGTCCAAGGCAAGGCTGTACAGTATGCCATGTCAATGAACAGGGTTTTCTGTTGATTCTGAAACACAATACTGCCATAGATATTGAATGCAGGAAAGTAAGCCTACCATATTCACACTATATTGTAGTTATGACAAATTGCTACACTTTGGTGGTTTAAAACAATGCAAATTAATTATCTTAATAGTTCTGTAACTCAGAATCCAACAAAGATTTCACTGAGCTAGTTTATGAAAGTGTCACCAAGTATATATCTTTCTGCAGTTCTCTGGGAGGATATCTGGTGGGGTTTTGATTGTTTGGATGGGAGTGGTTGTTTGTAGATTCTAAAACCTGCCCATATCCCTTTGCTCCTGTTCCCCTGCTTCATTTTCAACACTGCACTGAGCTCTCTCACACTACTGTCTTTTCATCTCTCTCTTCCAATTCTCATTTCCATTTTAAGGACTCTAATAATTAATATTAGATCCAGCTGAAAAAAATCTAAGATACTCTCTTTTAACGTCAGCTGACAAGCAACTTTAATGGCATCTATAAACCTAATTCCCTTTGCATATAACTTAACATCTTCACAGGTTTCAGGGACTTGTGACCTTAAGTAACAAAGATTTGCTTGGTGGGCAAGGGGAGCTTTATTCTGCCTGTCATGCCCACAAGCAGAATAATGTTCAAGAAGTTGAACCACATACAATTGCCATTTAGATAAGACAAAAAGTCTCGCTGTGACTATGAATAATTTGCTGCCATCTGTAAGATGGAAAAGATCATTGTAACTGACCGTGGAGTTGGTCGGTCTCTCTCAAAAAAAAAAGTGCTAATCCAGAGCTTCATGTTAGTCACTACTGCTAGTGAGTGTTTCAGTGGAGACACATCTCTGAGTGTGCCTATGAGGTCATTTTCAGAGAGGTTTACTGAGGAGGGAAGACCCATCCTGAATGTGTGAGGCACCATCCTATGGGCTGGGGTCCAGGACTGAATAAAAGGAGAAGAGAAAGCGAACAGCATCAGCATTCTGTTTGGTGAGTGCCGACACTGACCAGCTACCTCACACTCTGCCACTATGCCTTCCCCACCCTGATAAACTATGTCCACTCAACCTGTGAACCAAAATAAACCCTTCTTTCTTTAAGTTGCATCTGTCACCTATCTTTAAGCAGCAACAAGAAAAAGAGCTAATACACATACTATCTCCGTAATCTCTTTGGATGCAATATTCTGCTGATTTACTGTGTGATCCAAGGTGTGGGAGTAGATTCAGTAACGTACCTTGGACTTTCCTATCATCATAAACTTTACTCCACAGGTCAGAGTACCAGTGATAAAGTTCTGTAAACAACTCAGCCTGTCTATCTCAAATATACTTTGGGAGAATTGGCAGATAATCACAGGTTGGATACATGAACCCACATGACCCTCTATGAGTCAGCTTTAGACCCACAAGACTTACCCTCACCTTCTATAGGCCGCCATCCTACCTGAGTGGCTATGAGTTCACATAAAGTCACAGTTCTAATGACTGTAGCATTTTGTATTACATTTTCCTGATTCTCAGGCAAACAGGCATGTGTCCACGGTTGAAGGCTTAGAGTAAAGTTTACTGGATTCAACTGTGGTGATTTTGTGGAGCCGTACCTCAAGGAGATTCAGCCTCCCTTCCACCAATGGGTTCTAGATCCACGAGCTGACTTAGATTTGTAAACTGAGTGATGAACTTCAATTTTCTGATGACAGCAACTCACTTGTACTTGCTGGTTTGATTTTTATTTGTAAACACAGATTTCTCCCTTAATTAGCTATTCCTCTATCTCACGCCTAGAAATACCATGAGTTCTTATGGGTAAAGGAACACTGCTTATAGCAACTGCTTTGCTATGTTTGCCTCGAATTCTAATTAAACTCACCTTACCTCTGATTCCTAAGTACTATCAACTGGTGTCGAAATCATTGAATCCTAATATCACTGTAGAGGAAAGAAAACCAAGTTCTATGACACGCCGTACTGCTAACCACAGCCTGTAGAGAACCATACAGAAGCTTCTCAGAGATTTTTATGTTCATCTCTCCAGAGACTTTACATAAGCTTCTCAAAGGTCTTCCTGTTTGCCTAAGTATAAGAGTAGGATTTGGAGGTAAAATGCTAGCCCGGAACATAGAGCAAGAATGTAAAACACAAGGAGGGATGGTCCTCCTTCAGTGAGTTTATCATCAAATGTTAGGAAAGAGAAGAAAGGTTAGATCAGGAAAGAAAGGAAATCAAAACTTATATCCTGAGCTTTCTGAGCTTCATTTCCCATACCCAAAAAATGCTTCCCTCTCACAGGAATGAGGAAAACACAGTTCAACCAGCTGCAGCTGGAAACGGTTAGCAAAGGCATATCCGCACCACTAACTAGGCCTTACATGTAGCTGTATTTCATGATCGTCTTTCTTCTTTCCCTTCTTCAGACAGATTTGTCATTGTACTGGTACAAATGCAAATTTTCTACCTGTGGTAACAAGTTCTCTGCTATCATCTCAAATAATTTTATCTAAAATGTACTTCTTGGTAAAGATTTCATTTTGCATGAAGGGAACAAAAGTCTTTAGAATCAAATTCATTCTCAGAGAGTGCTCATGTTGAAAATCATTCACTGAAACTGAATAGAAATGCAGTGTATTGGCATCCCCAACAAAGGCACTTGCATTATTGTTTAAGTAGGGCTGTCAATCTCATTACACAGTAAATAAGGTTATAATGGGTTTGCATAGTCATGGCCACTGATACAATGAACAGAGCCTTCCTAATCTACATTTAAATGTTAAGAAGACCCTTGAACACATGTACGCACACACACACACACACACACACACACACACACACACACACACATAGTCACAATGAGGGAAATAAAACCAGAAGACATTCTTCAACCATGCCTTCAATGGCGCACATCTCAATACTTACCCTGGCTTCTGCCTTGGTTCTTCAAGTTTCGCACTCCTAACTCCATCAAGGACTCCTTTGTTCTTTATAATTGTAGCTAAGTGCTGAATTATGTTAGCTGTTGTAAGAGGAGGGAAAAGTCCAAAAGCTGAGCACTTCAAGAAACTGTTACAGTCAGAGAGGATGAACGCAGAGATGTGAATAAATGGCGTGCCATAAGACAGACTAAACCAATAGAAAGAAACTATGCTGTATATTCAAGTGAGGAAGAAGCCATGCATTGTGGGAAGAGTTGAAGGGAGACCAACAGGAGCTGGATAAAGGGACAGTTAGCCACAGATTTTGAAAAAGACCTAGAGACAAGAGAAGAGTCAAGATTGACTGGAGTTAAGGAGACCTTTGAGAAAAGGGCATAGAAAGCTATATTCTAAAGACGATTAGTTTACTGTTTATGTTTTATTTTTAATATTTTATTTTTATTACTTTATTTTATGTGTATGAGTGGGTTGCCTGCATGTATATAAATGCACCTGGGTCATGCAATGCCCACAGAGGTCAGAAGAGGGCATCAGAACCCCTGCAACTGGAGTTATGGATGATTGTTAGCCGTCATGTGGATGCTGGGAACTGAACCCGGGTCCTCTGCAAGAACAACCAGTGCTCTTAACTGCTGAGCCGTCTCTCCAGCCCCAGTTTACTATTTATGGACTCCCACTGAAAGTGGGAATGGCAGTGAGAAGTTCTTGCAGTACTGGGTACCAACCAATCCTCCAAATCGCCCTTCAACAGAAACGTCTCTTCGAAGCCCTAATCACCTCTGGCCCCCTGTTCCTGCCTATTTATTCAGCATCCTTCACTGGTTCTTTGACCTCACCTCTTATCCGCATCTCCCATAAGGATTCTTACCTCATAAACTGGATGGGCAAAGCATAGTTCAGCAGGAAGTGGTGTCACTCAAGCTGATAGTCACAGTTGCTGTACTTTTAATGGCATTTTAGTATAGCATTTGTTTGTTTCTTTGTCCCTTTCACCACAATCTACTGAGTGACTATTATAATGCTTTTCCAAAGTGTCCATGCACACCTCAGATTTTCAATAAATACCAATTCAGTGAGTAAAATTCCTACCCAGCAATTCAAAGATATAGTAAAATCTTCCCTGACTTCCTATTAAGCCTCCTGACAACATACAATTAGTGTTGCCATGGCCTGGGATAGGTGCAATCTAATCTAGGTGCTGTTTATTTAACAGAGCCACCTTTAGCACATCTTTCCAATTTCCCATCAAGCCTGGTGGTACCAGTCCATATTCCCAGTTTCTCTAGTGACTGAGGCAGGAGGATCACAAATGCATCCTGGGAAACTTAGTGAGACCTAGTCTCAAAATTAAAAACTGAAGAAAAGTAGAGCTGGTAATGTGTCTTGGTGGTCGATCATTTGCCTGGCATGCATAAGGCCCTGGGTTCCATCTCAGTATTGAGAAAAAAAATAACAATGTTTCAGAAATTTGGTTACTGGTAAGACTAAGGAAAACCTCAGGCGTCTAAACGCACTGGCTTTTAGTTACTTGGTTTCTTCAGGAATGTTGGAGATCAAAATCCCATTAACTCTTCTAGAGATGATGCCGGGATGTGTGGGTCATGATTACCAGGAGCACAGAAGCAGTTCAAACCCATTTGAAACTTCAACCCCCACACCTGGGCCTGCACAAGTATCCAGTGGCTGACCTTTGGATGCCAGAAGATCAAAACTCCGCCCACAGAATATGCTAACCCCGCTGCTTTGAAGAGCCATGAGGCTCAAGTGCCCAGTCCACCAATGAGCTTACTTTCCTAGCTTGTCATCAGTCACCTTACCACCCTTTCTCTTTATCTCACAACCCCTTGCCCAAAGCCTATGGGGAGATTGGGGATTTGAGGTTTGTTTTATCCCCACATGGGTGGGATAGACACCTGATGAATAAGCTCTTTCTCTTTGTATATCTCACTGTTACTGTAATTAGACTGCTGGGCAAAACATGCCTGGTGCTGTAACAACAATCACGCCTAAGAACTTTCCGTCTGCCTAGCAAAATCATGAGATACTATGACATGGCAGGATGCCAAGGGACTCACAGAGCTTTGGCCAGAATGAGAAGTGCACCAGAAATCAAAAGGAAGTGGTCATTGCATTTTCCTATTTGCATATCCAAATCCAACTTGAAAACTGATCTGATGAGGTGATTTAAATGCTTCTTTAGGGTCATCATTTTCCAAGGCTCGTTATACAGTTTCACATTAGTCTCCAACTCTTCCTATCAAAAAGTAATAGACCAAAAACTAACTAAGAATGTAAGTAATATTTAGGTCGCTGTAGGAAGATGTGCTCCCCCCACCCGAGTTAATTGACTGAACCAGAAAGCCTAATTAGTGTCCAATCACTTCACACTGAAAAGAGTCCACTGTACATTAGGACAATCTCATGTTAACTAGCACTGTGCATTAAACCTAGATCATGTTCACTAGCAAGGAAATCATTTTTAATGGAAAGAATTCAATTTTAATGTTCTGTAAATGGGCCATTTATTGGTATACAAGAGGGTCAGAAGAACTAATTAGAGACCATTAGAGCAAGTGTAAGTAATATGATTTTCCCAGGTTGGCAATCGGGATTCCAAATCCCAAAGTAGAAAAGGAAGGTGAGGGCAGGATATCCGAGTCTGCGTGCCTGTGGGGTTATCTGAGTGTCCCAAAGCTCAGCTTAAATACCAGGTTGTGAAAATTTGCTTCAGTAAAGTAAGTTGAACTTACATTTGCCCTTTTGATTTTTGTGGGATCTGTGCAGCTGAAAGCCTACTTAGTTACATAGTTTTAAAATTAGCTCCCTAGCTTTCTATTTTCCTTTTATGTACTTCAGTATAAATACTGAAAAGCAAAATCTTTACTTTTTTTTTTTTTTAACACCATCCGGCCTTCATGACGGTAATTATGTGGAGTGCTTAATCCTTACTTTCTTCCTGTTTTCATGTAACACAAGCTACCAAATTTCCTCAACGTGAGACCATCCTAACAATTTCTTTTTTTTCCCCAGCAGTTGTGAAAAGCTTTGTGAAGACAGAGAGTAATTTTGGAATTCGATAGTGAGGCCCCTGAGGATTTGAAAACTAGCTCAAAATGCATTGTACAATTGCTCTGGGCAAGTAAAGTTTACCCCAACTATGAACATCTGGCTTGCGACTATATTTATATAATGAACTCATCCTCTCCCACCCTCAGTATTTACCTTGAGATCTCCTCTCTCCCTCAGGGAAGGTTCCAGAGCATAGCAGAGCCATCCTGGGCCAATATGGGCCAGGTGGGAGCCCCCTCAGTCTCCATTCACTCTTCATGGAGATGGGGGAAAGGAGAATTGTGCTTACTCCTCAAATGACTTTTGTAAGGGAGTGTTTGATGATCAATGTAGATCAGGCAGCGATGTCTGTGGGTTTTGGTTCATTCCAAGAGACAGGAAAGAATTGACCATCCAGGAAAGAAGACAGTTCAGAAAAAGCAACAGCAGACATTTCTTTATTAAGCCTAAGTTGGACAGCTCCCTTAGAGCGGGAAGGAACCCCAGAATTGGAAATCCCATAATTATGCTTGGAAATGGCCCTTTATCTGGTCCTGGAGGGTGACACCTCAGACCCTGTTCTAGGGTGCTTCTCTATTGCTGGGACAAAAACACTGACCAAAACCAGCTTGGGGAGGAAAGGGTTTATTTGGCTTATAGCACAGTCTATCATCAAGGGAAGCCAAGGCAGGAACTCAGGGAAGGAACCTGGAGCACAGACCATGGAAGAACGCTGCTTACTGGCTTGCTCCTCTGGCCTGTGCTCAGCCTCCTTTCTTAAACAACACAGGACCACCTGCCCAGGTTGGTACCACCCATAGTGGGCTGAACGCTCCCACATCAGTCAACAATCAAGAAAATGCCCCACAGACACGTCCACAAGGCCAGTCCAATAGAGGAAATTCTCCAGTTGAAGGTCCCTCTTCCCAGGTGTGTCAAGTTGAAAACTAAAGTTATCCAGTGCAACTGACCCCTTGTCAACTTGACGCACACACATTGCTATTAAACCACGGCCTTCCCATTTCTTATCGCCAATATTAGTTATCCCCAATATTAATATTACAACAACATAAGACAGTACAACTGTAAAAGTCCCACAATCCTTAAAAATTCAAACACTTTAAAAGTTCAGTCTCTTTAAAAAACTCTCTTAACCATGGGCTCCTTTAAAATATAAAACAAGTTGGGGCTGGAGAGATGGCTCAGCGGTTGGGAGCACTGACTGCTCTTGCAGAGGACCTGGGTTCGATTCCCAGCACCCACATCGTGGCTACGAACCATCCTTAACGCCAGTTCCAGGGGAATCCGGTGCCCTCTGCTGACCTCCATGGCATTGCATGACACGGGTGCACTCACGTGCATGCAGGCAATACACTCATACACATAAAATAAAAATAATAAATAAAAATGTTTAAAATATAAAGCAAGTTAAATTCTCTCTTATTTCAGAAGGGAAGAATTGGGCACACAAACCAAAGTCCAGCAAAGTAGGACTTGGGCACCTCCACTTCTCTGGCTCTGCCATCCACAGCATACACAGCTTGTCTCCATAATCCCTTCAATTCTGGGGGTCTTCACCACAACTGAGATTGCACCTTAACCAATGGCCTCTTCTGGCCTCTCCCTTGCAAAGCCTCAGATTGTCTCCATGTCCCCTTCAGGCCTTCAACACTACTACTATGTAGGAGGCTCTTACACATTACCATGTCCTGCTTCTAGCTTAAGATGAAGGCTCAGCACCCCCATGCCCCATACCCCACCCCATATCACAGCTTCTGTGTGCTGACCCTGAGCAAATACTTCTCAGAATATTTCACCACAGTGATGCTGGTCTCTTGTTACTCACAGCTGATTTTTCAGCCCCAGCTAACCAGCAACAATTGTCCCAGTAAAACAAAGGTTTCACTTCAGTGGTTCTGGTCTCTTCTTAATCACAGCTGATTCTTCAGCCCCAGTCAACCAGAAACCACAGATTCTCAATTCGAAATATCATAGAAACAGCCCAGATAATTTTGTTTCCCTGGAAATGTCACAAGCCAGGCCTCCATCATTCACATTTCTCTTCGGCATAACTGTTCCAAGCTCCACAGCAACAACTCACTAAGCTCTGAGCACTCAATGGCTTTTCCAGCCCAAAGTTCCAAACACTTCCACAATCCTCAAAAAACAAGGTCAGGTCTGTCACAGAACACCCCACAATCCTGGTAGCAACTTTTGTTCTAGTTTGCTTCTCTATTGCTGTGAATACAAAACAAAACAAAACAAAATAAAACCACCACTGACCAAAACCAACTCGGGGATGAAAGGGTTTATTTGACTTACAGCACAGTCCATCATCTAGGAAACCGAAGCAGGAACTCAGAACTGAACCTGAACCATAGACCACAGAGGAACACTGCTTACTGGCTTGCTCCCCTGGCCTGCTCTCAGCCTGCTTTCTTATACAACACAGGCCCACCTGCCCAGGGGTGGCATTACCCACAGTGGTGTGGGCCCTTCCACATCACTCAACAATCAAGACAATACCCCACAGACATGTCCACAAGGCCAGTCCCATAGAGGAGATTCCCCAATTGACAGTCCCTCTTCCCAGGTGGGTCAAGTTGACAACCAAAGCTATCTAGCACAGACCCTAACTGTATTTTGGGGCTGGTCCCCTTAAACAAAGCGGGGATGCTGATAGGTCCCCCCACACACACTGTCTCATTTATTCCAGATGGGTTATAAGATTCTGAGCCCATCTTTGCAGTTCAGTTGAAGGGGCCTTACTGAAGTTAAAAATAAATAAGCAGTAAATAAATAAATAATAAAGCCTTCCTACCAGAGTTCATAAAATCTACCGAGTTTTGTCCCCCATCTTGTATGTTATCTACGACCTCTTTCCCTAACTCTCTTGCTGTCAAAATGTTTTTCTACATTTCTTCCTCATCCCTCGTCTTCAAGACTGTGACTTCTGTTGTTTCCATGTAAATTTCTTTTGCTCAGTCTATAGACTGTATACATATCCTCTAAGCAACATGGTCAGCAACACCCCACTTTTCCTGTATCAATCTCACTTCTGGTTTTCTTTCTATTGCTGTGATTAAACACTCCGTCTTAGACCTCCAGGTCACAGTCCGTCACTGAGGGAAGTCAGGGCCGGAACATGAAGGCAGGTACTATGGAGAAACGCTGCTTACTGACTCACTTGTTCTCTGGACCACTCTCTGGCTCATGTTTACCTAGCTTTCTTGTAAAAGCGCATACCCACAGGAATAGGATGGTACCACCCACAATGGGCTAAGCCCTCCCTCATCAATCACCAATGTCACAGACATGTCCATAGGCCAATCTGATCTGAGAAACTCCACAATTGAGGTAGCCTCTTCTCTGGTGACTCTAGGTTATGTCAAGTTGACAATAAAAACTAATTTGCACAATTAGTGAACTGAAGAGATTGATTAAGGAAGAGCTGTCTTTTTATTTTTTTAAAGCAGAGTACTGAGGATATGGCTCACTGTTAAAGCACGTGCATGACATACAGAAAGCCAAGCACAGCAGCAGGTGTGAACTGGAGCTGGCCTGAGCCTATGAGACAAGTTGTACATGCTCCAGACAACAGAACCAGACAGGTGGGGCTACCCAAGCCCCGTGGAGCTGAGAAGACCTTAAGAAAGTCCCAAGTATCAAACACTGAGCTGCAAAAAATTGGATTGACAGTGCTGGATTTTGGTTCTTCCTTTTTAAAATAAGAAAGTATATAGCTTGTTTTTTATATTACAGTTAAGAGTCTACAGTTAAGAGTCTGGATCTTAAAAAAGAACTTGTGCTTTCAAAGTGTTTCAAACTTTTAAAGACTGTGGGACTTTAAAAAGTTAAACTGTTGGGTGGGGAGGGGCTGGAGAGATGGCTCAGTAGTTTAGAGCACTGGCTGCTCTTGCAGAGGACCCAAGTTTGGTTCCCAGAGCCTACATGGAGGCTTACAACCAATTATGCATCTATGACTCCAGTTCCAGGAGATCTGGTGCCCTCTTCTGGCCTCTGTAGGCATTGTAGTCACATGGTACACTTACATACATGCAGACAAAACACTCATACACATAAACATATATAAATAAAAAATTTAAACTGTGTTTCACATTATAATATTAACATGAAATCTTGGGGACAAGAAAGAAAAGGGTATGGATTAGCAGTGATGTGTTTGTGTGTCAAAGAATGAAAGCATTTTGTTATACGTATCTCTGACATAGTATTCTTATATAGAATTGATTAGAAAAAGAAAACCCAACATAAAAATGCGTAAAAATGGACATTTCAGGGCTGGGGGGTATGGCTCAGTGGATAAGAGTCCTTGCTGCACAAGCTTGAGGACATGAGTTCAAATCCCCAGAACTCATGTAAAAGAGTAGGCATAATGTTGACCCCAGCACCATGGGGCATAGAGACTGCCAGCTGGGGCTTGCTTGTTGGGGAACCCTGCTGTTAAGGTTGCAGTGGAGCTCAGCACTAAATGGAGGACTCCTTTCTCAGCAGGGGCTTCCTGCTCTCTGCCTGACCTTATTTGGAGAATAACCTTCGGCATTGTTTCCTGCATAAACTGCCCCCAAGTTTTTTCTACATGATAGTTAGGCATTTCTCTATAGCCAGATGATAGGGTCCTCCTGCCACATTCAAATAAAGCATACTATGAACACCTATCAGCTGAAGCTTTGGCTACCATCTCCACCCTATATTTTACCCTGACCCCCACTGAATAAATGAGCTGTCTCACTGAAGCTGACTCCCTGAAAGTCTTTTCCATTGTGCTCACTGGCCGTTCTGACCCTGTTAGTCACCTCTGGTCCCTTTGTCATTGCGGATCAGTGGCCAACAGCCCACAAGGGAAGGGAGAGACCCATACTTGCTAGATGCCAGCCTAGTTCCAGGTTCAGTGAAAGACCCTATCTCAAGAGGAAAAGGTAGAGATTGATAGAGTAAGATACCCAACATCATCCTCTGGCCTCTACATGCATGTGTGGATACACACACACACACACACACACACACACATTTTACAAAGGGAAAAATTGGACATTTCATAAATAGAAAACACAAGTGACCCTATGCATGTAAAAATCTGCCTATCCTTACAGTAATCAGAAAAACACACACAAGTTAAAATCACAGCAAGAAACTAGTTTTATGAAAATTTATGTCCATAAATTTAAAGACTACAAATTCAGCCAAAAAAAAAAAAAGTGATGAGCTTTTGCACACTGTTGGTGATGGTTAAAGAGTTACAGCCTCTTGGGGAAACGTTTAGCTTGATGTTAGTAAGGAAGCTTATATAGAGGCATATCCTGTGATACAACTAATTCATTCCTACAATACTTACCAGAGAGAAACTAACTAATGAGGGAAACAATCTTTTATGCAAGGGAACAGCCCTAAACAGGTAATGCCCTCATTGTCCCACAGCAGGGTAATAGCATAATAAAGTAAAACATACGGGTGAAATAGATTACTATTACATACATCAATCCATATAATGATATAGTTTCCTAGGAAGGTACATGAGTGATGAGAGCTATCCAGTAAGAATGAGGCCAGGAGAGGGTTCCAAGGTACTCATAACCACTTCGTATTCTATACCATCATCTCAGGGGTATTCATTTTTATTCTTTATTCAGCTGAGCCTTAATTTTATGTGTGATATTCTTCCTAATGAGCAAATACCTTTTAAAAGAATCATAGTAGTTAAGTTTTAAGATTTGTTTTTATGTTCCGTGTGTGTGTGTGTGTGTGTGTGTGTGTGTGTGTACCATGTGTATACCTGGTTCCTGAGGAAACCAGGAGAGGGCATCAGATCCTCTGGAACTATAATTACAGATGGTTATGAATTGCCATGTGGGTGCTGGGAACTGAACCCAGGTCCTCTGCAAGGCCTACAAGTGTTTTCACTCTCTCAGCCATCTCTCCAGTCCCATAAATTTTAATGCTCTTGAAGCTATCCCAGGAGTCTTCAGACATCTGTGTGATTTGTTTTAATGAGTCATTTAAACCACTACTTCTCTACATTATTCTTTCAACTCAAGTGACATCTTAAACAAAACCAGTGACTGAGCTAAGGAGATGGCTCAGTGGTTTAGCCCTTGCAAGCATGAGGACAGGAGTTTGGAATCCCAGAAACCACATAAATGCCAGGTGTTCCAGACAGTCAGCCTGTACTTGCAGTCTCACAAGGCACAAGGTGGAGACAAAGGGTTCCTCAGAGCAATCAGGCTAGCCAAGTAACATGATTAGGGAGCTGTGGATTTGACTGAGAGAGTGCCTCTGTGAATAGTGTGGAAAAGCAATGGAGGATAATTCCTGACATCAACCTCAGGCCTCTACATGTACATGTGCCCAAACATGTGCCTACACATATGCAAACATGCATAAATACATGCATGTCACAGAGAGAGAGAGAGAGAAAGAGAGAGAGAGAGAGAGAGAATAGAGACTGCTCATTGGTAAATTTAGATCCAGAGATTTTAGAAGCAAGATAGAACAATTTAGAACAAAATCACCACCAAACCAAATTGCCTATCATGGTGTCCCTAACACTTCACCTAAGTTATGTTACATAGTATCTGCTTAATAAATATTTGTTGAGTGAATGGATAGCACTATAGAATGAACTCTTAAATTACAATTAAACAACCTTTATGGGTTGAGAGTTGAGACTGGACAACAATTCCTTCATATTCTAGCACATGAGATATAGGAATAAGAAGACGAGCAATTTACTCTAAAGAAGTAGGACATCACATCTTAATATCATTACCTTGGCAAGGATTTGGTCTCCTAATCATGCATGCTGCAAGGGAGTCTGGAAAACCTCATCTCTAAACAGATAGATGTGTGTTCTTTTAAACTCTAGCAAAAGTTTGTATTCAAATAGAGAAGAAAGGAAGTCACACAAAGCTACAAATCTCCTTATTACCTCCTGAAGACACCCTGTGTCGGGGACTTACTGTTTACCGTTTTCCATGGAAATTATTAGTTTTAGCTTTTAATCTTCTGGTGCACAGTATGATTCTGGATGCATCAGCCTGCACATTTTCTCTCCATTCAACCTTTAAAACTGTTTTTCTTGTGAACACACACAGCTACTTTACTTGGTTTAGCTGCTCACTGTACAATGTTCATTATGGGAACATCATAAAAGCTGTTTATCAGTGGCTTCCAAAGTCCTGAGCTCAGGGGGTGGGGCGGGATGAAGTCTAGGACAGAGGGAGCTATGTTCCAAACTGAGGTCTACACTGAGAAAATGACAGATTTGGGAGAAGGAAAACTTAGTTTCCATTTCCTTTCTTGACATTTCTTCCTATTAAATTTCATTTTCCCCAAAGTTTTGTTTTTCTTCGTTGTTTTGCATGTTCTCTCTAAGCATTATCATCTGTTCTGGTGAACGGAAGTGTATGAGCCCAGTAGCAATTTGCAGTTCATACCCGGGTCTTCCTTCACGACTCAGACCTCCTCTTTGTCCCCTCCTCCATCCCCCTTTTACCTTTCTCTCTGGATCTCTTGCTAAATAAATACCACCACCTCCATTTACTCACAAGAGCAATTCAGCTCTTCCTACTCCCTGCTTCCACACTGAATTCTGCATCTTGTTTTTAAGACTGGGATCGATCTCAAACCCAATCATAATTTTGAAAAACAGTGTATGGGGGTTTGACTGAGCTCTGTACTTCCAGTCTCTGTGTGTTTGTTGCTATTTGTGATAGGGCTATTTTGTTCTCTTTCTAGGGGTGGGGTGGGATCCAGAGGGAATGGTCATGTTTCCTGTTCCAGACCTAAGGGTAGCTGTGGATCATTCCCCTCTGTGTGTGTATGCCTGGAGACTTCTCTGGCACACCTGCTCTAAGCATGGATAAGCACTGATTGCCTTGTGCACTTCTGTGTTTCAGCCACTTTCACACTTTCAATCTCAGGCTTGAATATAGTTGACAGAGATAGGACTAATTAATTAATGATATTTATTTTTTCAAATGTGGAGTAGGGTTTCATGGATATTAATGCAAATTTATGTAAAGGTAACCAAATTAATGCTGCTCCGATAGTTCTTTCAATGGGATCAGAGCCCTGTTCTAGACAGAAACAAGTTAAAATATCCACCTGTCTGAAGGAAGCACTTCCTTCACTCGGAGTTAATGTCCCTGTGTCTCACCAGGCTGGGACACTACTGTAATCCTAGCACTTGGGAGGCTGAGGTAGGAAGACTGCAATGAGTTCAACATCAGCCTGGGTTATGTGGTGAAGCCACTGCCCCCAGATAATAAAAATGGGATCTTGATCTGTTGCAGAATTGTTAAAAGAATTAGATATGCTTTAAAATATAATATGCAATGAAAATATAAAACCAATGAGAATCTTGTTTTTGAAAGAACAAATTAACAAAACAGGTTGGCATTGAATTGTCACACAACTTGAAACACATGTGAGACTCTTTGAGGACCAGCTTTTCTACAAGCAAACTACCCACAAGAATAATTCATGAAGCACTTCTTCTTCTGGGTTTCCCATAGGGCCTTAGTCAAGCCAATTTCTTGTAGGCTTCACTAATACTACCCAGAAGTTTACCACATTAGGTAGGCTGAACTTTCCTGCCTACACCATGAAGCACATCCATGTCCTAAATCCTAAGACACCATTGCCTTAGATTGTTTGCATGAGAACGGATATAAAGTAACCAAAAGCAAACAGTACAGCTTTGGAGACCTCAGAAACCAGTTTGGGTAATTTATGATTTGTATGGTGATTTATTTAAATATATCCTTCTTACTAGACAAATAGACTGTTTTGAGGGTTGTTTCTATTACAAAAAATACAGTGTGTTTATGTAAGCATGTGTGTTTATCTAAAAAATATTTTTTTTAATAGGGAGAAAGAATTCAGCCTCAGAAATAATAGCAGTTTGAGTGACTGGTTCCAGTCGGACAGTTCTATACGTCTATGGCTTTTTGCTTAATGCTTACATCATCCCTTCTATACATGATCATTTTGCTTGCT
>NW_008338734.1:53033-54582 GCF_000622305.1 Nannospalax galili | reverse complement strand
TGGATCCTTGCATCAGGAGCAGAGACTTGGCACTATATGGAAAATTTCAATACAGCTGAGGTCTGATTCATTTATCAGGTGTTAAAGTACAGATAGATTCTCCACAAGAAAAACAAAGAGATGCTTGAGAAGAGGAAAGGGAAAGACTGTCTTAAGTGTGCCCATTGGTGTAACTCATCACCATGAAGCCCTGTAAACAGTCACTCAAGTTCATGCAATCATTCGACAACAGTGGTTGATCACAAAGACTGTCTTAAGTGTGCCCATTGGTGTAACTCATCACCATGAAGCCCTGTAAACAGTCACTCAAGTTCATGCAGTCAATCATTCGACAACAGTGGTTGATCACAAGCCCTTTGCTAGATGCTGTCCATGAAAGAAGTAAAAGTCAGTTTATTTTACAAAACATGAGGAATGAGTAGGCAAAAGATACACAGAACATCATAAGGCAGCATCCCGAGGCACGACATTATAGGAACGTGGAGGAAGCAAATCCCACCTGCCATTGATGGGGGCTTAAGTACATCTTTCAAAAGATACACAGAACATCATAAGGCAGCATCCCGAGGCACGACATTATAGAAACGCAGAGGAAGCAAATCCCACCTGCCATTGATGGGGGCTTAAGTACATCTTGCTGGAATGCAGGACATTAGAAATCAATCTTGAAATATGAACAAAACTCAATGACCTGGAGAGGGCAACATTTGTGAAATAGGAGCCAGAATTAGACAAGGACGGAAACTAGCACCAGAGGGGAGAACTACAGGTTCGTGTTGATGAGCTCAGGGTGTTGCAGAGTGAGACCAGGGAAAGGATAAATGAGACAGGCCATGTGAGTCTTCTCCAGTAGCAAAGACTTGGTTCTGCAGTGTGACTTGGTGCACAGAAGATCACAAAACTCAATGACCTGGAGAGGGCAACATTTGTGAAATAGGAGCCAGAATGAGACAAGGACGGAAACTAGCACCAGAGGGGAGAACTACAGGTTCATGTTGATGAGCTCAGGGTGTTGCAGAGCGAGACCAGGGAAAGGATAAATGAGACAGGCCATGTGAGTCTTCTCCAATAGCAAAGACTTGGTTCTGCAGTGTGACTTGGTGCACAGAAGATGATCAACTGAGTGGAGAAGGTACCAGAATAACAAAAACTGGAGGGCAGGGAAGCAGCGTTATGATAATTATGGAAGGAGATGATGAAGCCTGATGCCTAGATGCAGAAACAGAAAGGTAGAAAAGAAACCATGGTCTGATGGGGCTAGGGAGATGGGTCAGTCAGTAAAGGGCTTGCTATGAAAGCTTGAGGACCTGAGTTCAATCCCCAACACCATGCCAAAGACATGGGCGTGGCAGTGCATGTCTGTAAGCCCATCACTGGGGACGGGGAGACAGTCTAGCTGAATCTCTGAGCTCCAGGTTCAGTGAGAGACCCTGTCTCAAAAAAATAAGGTGGATAGTAACTGATGAAGACACCAAATGTCAGTCTCTGTCCTTCAAAGTCACACACGCACGCACACACACACACACACACACACACACACACACAAAAA
>NW_008338734.1:29546-52996 GCF_000622305.1 Nannospalax galili | reverse complement strand
AGAGAGAAGAAAAGAAAGAAAGAAAGAAAGAAAGAAAGAAAGAAAGAAAGAAAGAAAGAAAGAAAGAAAGAAAGAAAGAAAGAAAGAAATTGTGATGGTGACATGGAGAAACAAACATGGTAATTGGGATCCTGGGTAAACTGTGTCACGTCTCTGGCCTATCATCCATGTTTACTTGTCCAGGCTATTCTATTTGTTTTCTAGTGTTAACTCACTTTTTATGAGATAACTTGTATCTATACGATATACAGAGATGTGCTGGGCACCTTTTGGCCAACTGCATTTCAATCTGAGTCTGTAAGTGCTGGCTGTGCGGTGCTTACTTTAAAGCCGGCTGCCACACTAATTCTGCAGTGGTCTTCTGGGCCCATGGTTCCCTTCTCTTTACCTTTCCATCAATGCCTGTAATGGATTGAGGTAGGACTTAAAGTCTCTGTCCAATCTGATCATCCTGCAGCACAATTCTGATACGAATCGGCATTTTCATTACCTAAATCTCAATTTTCGGTTCAAACTACTTGTGTATAAGACATAGCATTTTCTGCCATTTAGAATCTCTGACTATTCCGTTTACCTGTGAGCATGAGTCAGGAAGATGATAAGGATCAAAACATAATTTTGGTAGCTATTTGGACAGATGGAACAATGTCAACATGGCCTTTCCATTTTCATTTTTACTAATCTGCCCTGACATATAGATTTTTTTCATTCAGTTAACAAATATTCATTGAGATTTATTTTGGGGGCCCTAGGAATGCTTCTATGGGGACAAAACATAAAAAATGCCTGCTTTGTAGAACTTGATCTAGTTTAGTTAAATAAAGGGAGTGAATACATAAAGGGAGGGAGGGAGAGAGGGCGGGATGAATGAATGGATAGATGAAACTTTGAGCAAACTAACAGTTATTAGACTGAGTTCAATAAAGTTCCTGTGATGTAGAAATTTCATTATTAAAATCATAAAAGTCCCACCAAGCATGGGCAAGTTTGTCACCTTCCAGTATAGAATGGACAGTGACAAGCTATTTTAAAGAAGTTCAACGTAAATCTAATTGAGAAGATTATCTCAGTAAAGTCTCGACAGCAGTTAAAGAAGTTGGACCTGTGGATATCTGGAAGAAAAGCATTCTGGACAGAGGAAAGTGCTGAGGGGAAACCCTGAGTTCTAGAAATGGTCACTCTGTGTATGCACAGTGAAAGCTCATGTCACAGCACAGGATCAAGAGTGATGTGTGTGATTTTTGTGGTCTGATGGTAGGCACATCCACCTTCCAAGCGTGAGATGTGAATCAAGAGAATTCAAATCTAGGAGCTTCTACTTTCCAATCATCTCACACTGGATCTCTCCAAACTCTCCAGCAGTGTAACTATTCATTATCAGAAAACAGAAAAATAACAGGCTTAAACAGTGACTGGAAAGAAACTGAATAAAATTATATTTGTACTGAACATCTAGAAAAACAACAGTGTAAACTCAACAAACCAGAAGAACTTGGGCTCAAAATTTATTACGGTTTCTTTTCAGCCTTCTTTGTGTCATTTTGGCTTTGGCAAAAGTAAATAAACCCAACATGAAACCAATCGATACAATTTTCTTTCCACATGTTTCTGGCATTTATAGGCCTTAAAAAAAACTACAACACTCAATGAATATTTGGTATGACCTTAATAATCCCAGGTTTAGTCTAGTATCTCATAGGAAAAATAAAAACGAGCATTTTTCCCATTTTAATTCTTATTGACTGCTTACTTGGATAATTCACACCAAAGAAAATATTCAGCTGATAAGGGCTCTTTGTTTCAGCAAGCTATGCAGTCATATTAACTTTCATATTCATTTTGCATGTTGTAAATAGAATCTACCCATTCAGCCATTCTGAACCAGATTTACAAGGCCCAAGTCTTTTCTTTCTGATCATTTTCTCTGTAAGAATACACTGTGGCCTAACACATACCAAGATACAACAGAAGTCTCTTTCCTTTCATTTCATTTTTTAATCCCATCCTAAGCAATTCCTCCAAGGACTTCCTCAGAGTTATATCTATAGATGGGTAAGGCAATTCACAATGCAATAAAATTTATAGCTCATAAAATTATGAATAAGCCAAACGTTAAAAAAGAAAAGTTAAACTAGGTTTAAAATGATTTTTATAATATCAACCACATGAATTGACACAGAAAATGAATTGCAAATGCTGAGAATGTAAGAACTAAATGCTCTGTGCTCTCTGGGTGTTAAATAGAGACTGTCAGCACAGCAGACAGATTCCAGGATAGAGTTGCTTTCTCTCTATAGAGGTGGCCAAAGTGGGGTCTCACGGGGATTTTTAAGATTTATTTTACTACTCATTTATGCATATGTCTGTGTATGGACATGTGCACATGTGTGCGGGTGCCCATGGAAGCCAGAAGAGGGTGTCAGATGCCCTGGAGCTGGACTTGCAAGGGTTATGAGCTGTCAGACATGGATGCTGGGAACCAAACTCAGGTCCTCTGTAAGAGCAGCAAGCATTCTGAACTGCTGAGCCATCTCTCCAGCCTCCAATGCAGATCATTTTCTTAATTTTTATTTATTTATTTTGTGTATATGAGTGTTTTGCCTACATGTATGTAAGTGCACTCATGTTATGAAGTTCCCATAGAGATCAGAAGAGGGTGTTGCATCACCTGGAACAGGACTTATAGACAGTTGTGAGCCTCCATGTGGATACTGGAAACTGAATCCCAGCCCTCTGCAAGAGCTGCCAGTGCTCTTAAACTCTAAGTCATCTCTCCAGCCCCAAACAGATTTTGTTTCAAGCACATTAATTGGGTATGACCACAAATATACGAGCAAAACTTTTTAAAAGAAATGTCTGGAAACTAATTGATAAAATGATATGAGTCAGCCCAATCACTGCAATTTTTCTGTCAGAAAAATAATAATACAGCAAATAAATAAACTAAGTTTCTCTTTCTCTTTTAAACTGTAACACTCATGTGTTTGTATTTGCATGTATGTTTAAGTGTGTGGGCAAGTATTTATATGTATGTATCTATGTGTGTTTGTATATATGTATAAGTGTGCATGTGTGTTTATGTGTGTGTATGTATCTGTGTCTGTGTGTGTTTGTGTGTACGTGATTATATGTATGTGTGCTTATATGTATGCATGTGTGTATGTATGTTTGCCTGTATGTGTTTGTGTGTCTATATATGTGAGTATGTATATATATGTATTATGTGTCTATGTTTATGTATATGTGTGTATATGTTTCTATGTGTATGTCTCTGTGTGTATGTGCCTGTGTCTATGTGTCTATGTGTACATGTATATGTGTATATGTTTGTATGTGTATATGTGATTATATGTGTGTATGTGTATAGTTTGTATGTGTGCATATGTATGCATGTGTGCATGTGTGTATACACATGTGTGCACATGTGCATGTGTTTATATCTGTCTATGTGTTTGCACATTGCATGTGTGTGATTTGTATGTGTATTCATGTGTACATGTATATACCTGTATAAGTATGTGTTTGTATGTGTGTGTTTATGTCTGTGTCTCTGTATCCAATGTGTGCACATGTGTGTGTAGGCCAGAGAACAACCTCAGCTGTCAATTTTGTGTGTCATTTCTCACTGGTCTGGCTTGTCAAGTAGGCTCAGCTGATTGGCCAGACCTCCTGTCTCTGCCTTCCCAACACTGGGATTACACACATATGCCACCACACCAGCATTTTTTTACATGAGTTCTGTGGATCAAACTCATGCTCATGCATGTGAAGCAAGCACATCACCACCTGAACCATCTCCTAAGCCCCATAACAGTCTCTCTTAAGAGAAGTACCAACACTTAGTAATATCAGAATAGCTTACTTTTTCCATCTTACCTACTTACCTGTATCTGAGTTAGTCAGCTTTTCATTGCTGTGGCATAATATCAGACAAGAATGACTTGAAGGAGGAAATGTTTATTTCACCTCATGGTTTCAGGGGTTTCCATTCATGGTCAGTTGGCTGCACTGCTTTGGATCTGAAGTGAGGTAAAACATCTGGGCAGTACAGCATGTGCCGAAGGAAGCTGCTGACCTCACAGCAGACAGGAGACACAGCAAGAGAAAGGAAAGGGCAGGGGAAAGTTGTGTGCTTCAGAGGCATGGTCCTTGAAGCCTACTTCCTCCAACTAAGTCCCACCTCCCAATAACCCCTATGAACATATCTGTGAGGCTAGATCATTCATGATCTAATCCCATCTCAGTATCACCCCCATCTAGGGGCCAACCCTTCAACATATGAGTTTATAGGGAACCTTTCATATCCAAACCATAAAACCATGGATACTTAGCCACAATGTTATCAGAGTATAGAAGGGTAAATAATGAAAACAGACAACATTACATATCTAATCCAGAACTTCTGTGGTTCTGGACCTTCCATGTGGCTTTGTCTTGGATGGTCTTCGTCTGATTATACACACCTTTCCAGGATGACCTCAGTTACATCACTGGCTGTCATGACCGTCTATGCATTAACCACTCCCAGATGTAGGTCATTATCACTCATATCCTTCTGCCCAAGCACATATTCCTAGCATCTTCTCATTTTCCCCCACTGACCTGCATGCCCAAATTCTAACTAAATATTCAACCCTAACCAGTTTTTCCTTCTAAATTCTCCAACCCACTTACAATATCATTCACATAAATTCATGTGGGATGAGGGTGAGGCAGCAGGAAACTAAGTCACCATGTTTATTTAAATCCTTCTAGTCCCATCCCAATCAATGAACAAATTCGGACAGCAATACCTATAACATGGTTCCCGAGCTTCTATCATTCTTTCCAGTTCCAGTATTTCTGGGTCTCAGGTACATCCCTGGCATTTCCGCCACATTCCTCTCCATGTCTGGAGACTGACCTCTGTGAACTCTATCTCTGAATCCACATTTAACCCGTCCATTTCTGCTTCTATAGCCTTAGGGCAGGTGGGGAAGAGGGAATCTAGTAAGCCATAGTGCAACACAAACATCCCATGATTAGAAACTTTCACAGTTTGTCCTTCCCCACACATGATAGACTCTCACTTTCTTCAGGCCCTGCTCAAACATCACCTGACTGTCTCCTCATCTCAAGAGAAAACATCCTTCCTAGCTGCTGAGCACTTTGAAAACACCTTCAGCCCAGCACTTAATGTGTCAAGGAAACTGTCCTTCACTAAAGATATCAGCACCATGGTGATTCCTAAATCAAGTAGCTACATTTCTGTCTCACCAACTTGACATTTGACTACTTGGTTCTTCCAAACTCCATCAAGGCAGCCCATCCCAGCCCTGCACACTCCCATAAGCAACTCTTTTTATTCTGTCTTAAATACTGATATCCTAGTTTTCTTCTCTATTGCTGTGATACAACACTGACCAGAAGCAACATGGGGAGGGAAGGGTTTATTTGACTTACAGCTCCCAATCCATCATCTAGGGAAGCCAGGAAAGTAACTCAGGGTAAGAACCTAGAGGCAGGAGCTGAAGCACAGACACGGAGGAATGCTTCTAACTGACTTGCTCCTCTGTCCTCTCTACTCAGCCTGCTTTATTATACAACCTAGGATGAGCTATCCAAGTGTGGAACCACCCACAGTGGGCTGGACCCTCCCACATCACCCAACAGTTAAGAAAATTCTTCATGGATCTATACCACTAGTCAATCCAATAGAAAAAAATTTCCCAATTGAGGTTCCTTCTTCCTAATGTGTCATGTTGTCAAGTGAAGCCATTCAGCATGATCAAAATCCTCCCATGCGCCTTATTTGCCCTTGTCTCACCCCCTCTCCCTATTGTGTGGCCTCAACTACTTCTAAAGCTCCTTTTAGAGTGCATTAGTAGATGACTGAGTTGGGATTTTTGGCCCAGTCTAGCCTCTTCACCACCAAGTATGAATCTTTTGGGTATCTCTTTCTGTCTTGTGGTTACTCAAAAGCAATATATCAAACCTAATCCATTATCCCTCTTACCTCCATCCAATCATCTATTACCAGTTTTCTCCAATAATCTGTTCCAGGGTCTGGCACTGTCAAACTGCATCAGAAATCTAGAAGCCAAGACTGAGTTTTCATCCTCCTTGACAAAAGAAAGTTATTTTTTTAATCAGGAAGAAATTATTGTAAACATTTCCTCCTCAAGGACTCATGTGTATACTGTGTTCCATTCCCCAATAAGGAATGCTCTTTGATAGACTTGTATCACTTATCACTGGGTTAGTTCTACACCCATTTTCTGTGACCTCTTGTCCATCCATTGAGGCTGGAAAGGAAGGATTCTCCTTACTCTCTAGAATGTAGCTCTGACTCTATCAGTCCTCAACAGGAAACTTTTAGTGACTTTCTACTGTGATTAGAATAAAACCCAATCTTGTTATGACACATCAGGCTGTCCATGGTTTACTCCACCTAATTCACGTCCCACCTTTCCTCGTTCCATCACACTCTAGCACAATCCAAGAAGAATGCACCTTCTCAAACTTAATTTGGTTTCCTGTATCATTTCCTTTGATCCTGTTTCCAGAAGGTATTTCCCTGCTGTGTGAGTCAACTTTTCACTGCTGTGACAAAATTCACTTTTAAGGAAAAACCGTGATTTTTGGATCATGGTTTCAGAAGTATTCCGTCCATGGTCAGTTGGCCTATTGCTTTGAGCCTACATGGAGACCAAGCATCATAGTGGGCTCACTTCATGATGGCAAAGAAACAAAGAGAGAAGTTGAAAGTGTACAGAAACCAAAGAGCCTATCAAGGCCTGTTTCCAATGACCCAGCTTCCTTCCCTTAGGTCTCTTAGATGTTTAACATCTCCCACTTCCTAGTGATGCACAAGCCTTCAAAACAGGGCCACTGGGAGATATTCAAGACCCAAATTATAGCACCTCTTTTCTTGACTGCCACAACACTACACCCTCCATTTAGATTTCATACAGGTGTAACTTCTTCCAGACACGTATTGCACAATCTCATTAGGGTGTACACATCCCATCTCCCACAGTGCTCTGTTTAAATATGGATGAGAACAGCTGTCACTGTTTGATAACTGTACTTATTTTTATATCTGTCACTGCCCTCAGGTAATAAATTCTATGATGGCCAAATATGTATTTTTCTCTTTGTGTCTACCAACTGCAGTGGTATAGTTTTTAGTACACAATGGGTTTTAAATAAATTATCCTCAAAAAAGTAAGTTTTTGACAGAGTGTCATGATAGGCCAGCCTCAAACCTAGAAACGTACCCATGGATGATCTGGAACTTCTGATCTTCTTACATCCATTCCCTGAGTGCTAGGATTGCATCAGTATGTCGCCATGACTAGTTTATGCTACACTAGGCATAAAATCTAGAGCTCTGTACATACCAGGCGAGCACCCTACCAAATGAGATACATTCCCAGTCCCAGAAGTAATCTTTCAACTATGTACATGCAGTGTGTGTAAAATATCTGATATACTTATTGGAATAAGGGGAAAGTTAAACCTTTATTGTCAGGAAATGCTTGACACAGAGCAAGTATTCAACATGTTTCATTTTGATTGGCTCTGTATGGTCTAGATTAAGTGAATTGGTGCCAGAATTTATGGGATATTCATGCTAACCCTCTGTTGTCTTGTCTTTTTTTTTTTCTGAGACAGCGTCTTCCTGTAGCCCCCAGCTTGGAACTCACTATGTAGAGAAGGCTGGTCTCCATATCACAGAGATCTACCTGCTTCTGCCTCTTGGGTGCTAGGAGTAAAGGAATGAACATGTTATCCTGTCTTATACCAAATTATTATGTAAGATATCTGAGAATCTATTTTGGGAAAAGCACTATGAAAAGCTTTAAAGTGGTACATCTTGGTCTTTTTGCTCTCAGATTTTTGTAGTCTAAATATGCACATAGGTGTCTTTGCAAATGTGCTATAAGAGTCCATCATGTGGACCAGACAGACAGGACCTTACCAGTCGTATTAAGCCTTCATCATCCCCCTGAAGTCTGCTGCAGAGAGGAACATTGTTCTTATTTTTACATGTTGCTTTCCTAATACAAAAACCCTTTTCTGAAATCTGTGTCAAGAGCTAGGAAATGAGTTCGCAAAGATATCTCACTCTCTGAGATAACTTGGTCTAATTTCCTCATTAGTGAAAATGAAATCATCATAAAGAATATCTGCCAACAATCTGATGTAAAAATGTACATGCATCATGAAAAATAATTGCTGTTCAATTACTACTGAATTATAAAGCTCCCGCACAGGTGCAATAATGCCAAGGCCCCTGAAAGCATAACAAACTGCCTAGCCTGGGTAATTATGTATATTTCAATAAAGTCCCTAGAATAAAATTTGCAGAGTTTCAAGAAACAATGAAATCAGGACCAAAGATCTATTTATAGCCATGCATTTTTAAATTTTCTATTCTTTCTTTTGTATATATTTTGAAAAGCCAGGGATAATTTTTTTTAACTCTGGGGTCTGAGAAGTCAGAGAAGCAAAAGCCCTTCCTCTGCCTTATAATGTTCCCAGAGGGACGGTATTGCAGAGGTAGAAATCTAGACGGAACCATAATAACTGCATTTAAAAGAAAATAGTAACATCATACTTATGCCCTGTGCTTAGTTTACATGTATGAGAAGTAAAATTGATAGGAGGATGAGTCTATTAGGAAAAGACATATTTCCTATAAATATCTGGTGTTTAGTAAGAGAAATTAGACTCAGAAAAAAAAAAGAGCCTTAAATATCATCTAAGCCACAGCCCTTAGTCACTGCAAGAAACAGATGTACTATGAAGCGAATTTTATTGTTTAAATGTATGTGGATGCTGTGGAAAAGTCTAGAATAGCATTTCTGCAATATTACAGACTTGACTTGTTGATTCACCACAATTTCTACCTTTCAAGATGGTCAAAAGGCAACCCTCTAGGGTAGATTTTTTTTTCAACCCAACCAAGGTGCATTGATTTTGTCACAGAAAAGCTATTAATTAAGTTCTCCTTGACCAGTCCCTTGACCACTGTCCTGGTTTCCTTTCTGCTTCTGTGATACAAAAATTCTGACCAAAAGCAGCTTGGGGAAGGAAAGGGTTTACTTGGCTTACACTTCCAGGTAACAGTCCATCATTGAGGGAGGTCAGGGCAGGAACTTGAAGCAGGAATCATGGAGGGGCGCAGCTTGCTGGCTTGCTCTCCTGCTCAAAATCTGGTTTGTAACCTGATGTGCTCTCCGGCCTGCTTTCTCTAGCTTAGCTAGCTTTCTTATACAGTCTAGGACCATGTTCCTTAGGGATATTGCCACCCATAGTGGGATGGACCCTCCTGAATCAATTAACAATCAAGACAACCCCCTCCCCAAGACATGCCCACAGGCCAATCCAATTAATGAAATCACTCAATCAAGGCTTTCCTTTGAGATGTCTCTAGGCTGTGTAAAGTTAACAATTAAGGCAAAGAACAGTCACTCAGCTCTTCAGTCAAACATAAGGGTCATTGGGGGCGGAGAGATGGTTCAGTGAGTAAGCGCATTGGCTGCACAAGCGTGAGAACCTGAGTTTGGATCCCAACTCACATAAAAAGCTGGGTGTTCATGCATGTGCCTCTAACCTCTGCACTGTGGAAGACGGAGACAGGAGGATCACTGGGGTGTGCTGGCCACCAGTCTAGGTCTAGGAACATCAAGAGATGCTTATCTTATGAGAATAAGAGGGACAGTAGTCGAACACGACACCCAACATCCTCCTCTGGCCTCTACACATGCGGGGACGTGCATAACCATACATACACATACGTACACATACATGTGCATACATTCCTACACATGGAAAAATTAAAATAAATTAATAAGAGCCATTCCCTAAATACATTCTGCAAGAGCATTACATCCTTTTAACTGCTTAAACATATCTTTAGTCACTAAATCCCCTTCTAATTCCATTCTTTTAAGGGTTACTCGGAATCAAACATAGGACCTCATATATGCTAAGCAAGAATTCCACTTCAGCCTATAGCCTTAGCCCTCTTTTTACTTTTTATTTTGAGACAGGCTCTCACTAAGTTGTCCAGGCTGGCCTTAAATTCAGTCTATAGCCTTGGCAGAACTTGAAATACTCCTGCCTCATCCTCCCAAGCAGCTGGGATTATAAATTAAAGCTACCAGGCCTCGCAATACTTTAAAATTTCAAGTATCTGGTTAGTGTCACATGGTCTACCACTAGAAGGCAGTAGACATGTACTGACATAACTAGCAAAATGCAGGCACTATTCAAAGCAGAGGACACATATGAATAAATATGAAATTGCCCCAAGTCTCAAAGAACTAGTGATTAGCAAGAAAAATAGGCTTGCAAACTTGTATAAGTAATATGAGCATTCAAATAGAGTTGTGGACAGTGCCTTAAGAACATGGATAGGCTAGGATGGTAATGCAAGCCTTTTATCCCAGCAGGCAGCTCAACAGGTTGTAGATTCTGTCATGGTGGGGAGGCATGGTGGCAGAAGGTGGCTGGAGCAGGAGCAGAAGATAAGCTCTCACATCTTCAAGCAGGCACAGGAAGCAGAGAGTGACTGGAGATCTGGCAAGGCTTAAGAATTCTCTAAGCTCACCCCCAGTGATGTGCTTCCTCCAGCACAGCCACACATTCTTCTAAGACCTCTGGAAACAGTGCCATGGACGGGGGACAAAATGTCCAAATACTTGTGGCCTATGGGGGACATTCTCCTTCAAAGCACCACACTTCCTGAGCTTGCCGAGCTTCCCTGTGGGATGGAATGTTTCACCTCCCTCTGTGTCTTAAGGTGCTTTCCTCCAAATGGAATGTTCATCTTGGAGGAAATTGCTATGCAATGCCATTCATGAGTCATACCATCCATGTATATTTCTAATTTTTTTATTAGTGTGTGTGTGTAATTCATGTGTGTGGCTGCTCATGCCTGGGAACTGACATGGAGGTCAAAGGACAACTTTTGTGAAGTTGAGTTGGTTCTCTACTTGGACCTTTATGTGGGTTCCAGGCAGCAAACTCAAGTCACCTCACTTGCAAGTAGCAAATGATCCACTGAGCCATCTCACCAGCCCTCCTCCCATAATTAAAGTTGCAGAGGAGAAAAGGAAATGGTCAATCCTAAGCTATGTGTCATCTCTTCAGTCAGAACAAAAGGGGCTGTATTAGTTACTTTTCTTGTCAATGTGACCAAATATCTGAAGCAACTTCACGGAGGAATTAGGACTCACTCATTTTGGCTCATAGCATTAGAAGGTTCAATTATTCACCATGGCTGGATGGTTGGCGGGAACCAGAGAAGTTCATGTCATGGCAACCAGCATAGAAAAGGAAATACAGGAGGGAGTCAGGGCAATATATAGCCCCCCAAGGACATGCCCCCAGTAGCCTCGTTCCTTTTAGTAGGCCCCACCTCCTCCTTTTCCAGGGGTGCTCTCATGATCATCCCACCTTGATCTCCTGTAATAGATGGGAGCCATTCCGAAAGTAGGCTGAACACACCTTTGCCCATGGAAGGCTTCATGTATACACATTTTCCAAGAATAAGGACACATATCATCACTTTCAGCTCAGAAAAGTGCCGATGTTCAAGAGATAAACTGAGTGATCACTCTACACAAATGAAAATAGGACATTGTGTTGGTTTCTCTTCTCTTGCTATGATAAAATACTCTAACAAAAAGTAATTTAGGGGAGAAAGGGGTTGTTTTGGCTTACAGTTCCAGTGGGATAGAGTCCATCATGTCCAGGAAGACATGGCAGGAGTCACAGAAAGCATGGTGGCAGGAACAGGAAGCTGGCTGACACATCTTCATCCACACACAGGAAGTAGAGGGAGAGAATAGGAAACGGGCAAAGACTGTAAAAGTCTCCCCCAGTGACATATTTCCTTCAGCAAGTCTCCACCTTCTAAAGGTTCCATAACTTCTCCAAAAAGTTCTACCAGCTGGGGACCAAGTGTTCAAACACAGAAGCCTACAAGGGATATTTCCATATTCAAAGAACAGTAGACATTATTGTCAAAGAAGACACAGGTGGTGCTGAGACCGTGAGAATATCAGCCCATGCAACCAGACTGTTAGACGAAGTCAAAGCAAAGCACTTTGCTCCCAGTCTCACGGGGCAGATGAGAATCATAGTCCACAACCTTCATCCATCTGTGGGTTTTGACTCCAACGTGAACCTAATGCATGGTACATTCTTGTAACCTGACCCAATAGTTCTATTCCCTTGTCTTCCCAGATTCTGGTCACTAAACCCTGAAATGGTGAGACATTCTCTTTCACTGCTGATTTTGTTAGTTTAATGGTGCCCTCCTGCTTTCCAAAATAGAAGGCTAGCAACCATTCACCCAGCTGGAGGGTCAGATTAAGACCAGATCCAATATTCCATAAAGCATGTGTGGGCTGGTTGCTGTATTCCTGACTGCTGGTTAGTAATCAGTGAGTCTAATGGAGCCTTTTGATTTTGATTTCCTCAGAGAGACTGTTCTACAAGCATGGGGTCAACTTAAAGGAAGCAGAGTTTTATTTAATATTTCTCCTTTCATTAGTGCACTTAAATTACTTTCTTGTAAACTCTGCTTGTTACCTAAATGTACTAGCACTTTTGTTTCCTAATTAACTTTCTTATCAGAATTCCAACCAAAAATAACAAGAAATGTAATGATGATAAGGTATCCTGCCCCCTCAAAACAGAGTTTCTTTTGCGCTTTATCTCTTGGTACTGTTCTGGCTTGTTTAATTAAAATATCAGAAATTATTAGACTCAAATTATTTCTTGATCTAGTGCTCAAATTCCCCCGAAGAACTGTATCTTCTGCCTCTGTATTTAAACCTTTATCTGTATGAGGCAGATGAACTTCCAGACCCGTACAACTGGATTCGTGTAATTCAATATAATTTTGGAGGAAGCACCTAATTTAGTCTCTAAGTAATTAAACAAACAAATCAGATTTGTCTACACTGAGCCTTGAATGTTCAAACACTCAGGTCTCCCCCCTCCCTTGGGTTTCTCAATCATCAAAATAAATAGCATTGATGTGCAAAAAACCTTAGAAAATTTTAGCATGGCGATGTGAAATTCAAAGCAGCAATCTTACTTTTTTTTTTCATTAGTGGATGGGGGTAAAAAAGTCACTAAGTCCATGCCACTCATATAAGCAGTATTCAGGGGCAGTAGTCATGCCTGTTACAGACTTCAACATAAATGATGAAAAACTAGCTGTCCACGGTGGCCCTGAGCATCGGAAAACTCTGAGACATTTCCAGGCTGGAATCTGCTTGCTTCTAGTGGAGCTGTGTGAGAGGTTGACCTTCTTCGAAGTCGTCTGCAACATGATCCCATTTTGCACCATGAAGCTTGGCTACTGCAATCACCAGGCAGCCATTCTAAGCTTGTGCTTTGTTGGAACCCCAGTCCTTACCAGTGTGTTTGTGGAATGGCTTGCAGATGTCTTCTTAGAAAGGAACAGACTGATATATATATCCTTAGGTCTACATTTCCTAGGTGAGTGTCCCCTGCCAACTGGATTCTTCTGCTTGCTTAACTGAATGCTTTTTTGTTAGAATTGCTTGGTTTATATTACCCCCACCCTGTTCTTAACATTCAATATGCTAGATAAAGAATGTTATTGTTTCCGTTTATTTCATTCTATATATTATTTAAGATGTGACTACATGTGTGTGTTGTTTCACAGATCCTCTAGTGACTATATCATTACAATATTATATTTTTGGTAATGATTTCTTTGCACATCAATTTTCTGTACACCTTACAATGCCCTTGCTTCACTCTTTGACATCCGAACCTAAATTTGTGACAAATTCTATATGAAACATGAAATTCATTTGCCTCACAGCTAAGATGAAATGTGTTTAAAAGGTTGCTGAAGTTCATGTAGCATAATTAGGAAATGTGTTTATCAAAAGGCATTTTTATAATGAATCATGCAGTCATTATATTTCATATGAAGGCATGACTTTTGTATTTTTAACTGTGGTTTAAAGATGAGTGAATTCAGTCTCTATGCTGTGCTTGTTTACATGGAGAAAATAAATATACTACACAAGTTTGGGCATGGAATGATGGTGAGAAATGTTAGGGAAATATTGAGACAGCTTGAAGAGCTTCATAAGGGGTAAAGAGCACTGCTGGTGGGTAGTCTGCAAGTGTGTGTGTGTGTGTATGTGTGTGTGTGTGTGTGTGTGTGTGTCTGTGTGTCTGTGTGTGTCTGTGTCTGTGTGTGTATACACTCACATGCCATAGTTCATATATGGGGATCAGAGGACAGCTTTCTCAGGAGTAGGTCCTCGCCTTTTGCTTTGTTTGAGGATCTTTCTTATTATTTCTGCCATTGCAATATCTACTCCAGGCTAAATGGCCAGCAAGCTTCCAGCTGATTAGCCCATCTCTCCCTCCTATTCAACATAGAAGTGCTAGGATTACAAATGTGCTCTACCACATCTAGCATTTTACAAGGGCTTCAGGGATCCAAACTCAGGTTGTCAGGCTGAACAGCTAACACTTTTATACTGACCCATCTCCCTCTCCCTAGTATGCAACTTTAAACTGAATCATCCAGAGAGGCTGGAAAACCCAGCTGGAAAAGGGTTTACTTCAATAGACAGGATGCACAACCACAGTGATTGTTTAAGCGGAGACCAAAAAAGTCTCGGGATGATGGTCTATGCAAGAGAGAAGTACCAATTAAAAGGGGAAGTGTGATAAAGGGACAGAAATTACCTCCAAGGTTTGAGCTGAGGAACCTAGGCAGGTAGTGTGCTGTGGATGTGTAGTACATGGCGCAGATGAAGTATATGTTGTCTGGAAGCAAATGGAAAAGGTGAGGAAAGAGAGCAGGTGCTGGGAATCACCAGAGTTCAGGCAGTGGTAAATGGCCATTCCAGAAATTGATAAGAGCATAACTCAGAGATGTAAGTCTCAATACTTGAGTTATGTGAAATAAAGACTAAGTTTCTGAGTGGCAGATATTCCTTCAACGTTCAGAAAATGTTTCTTGCTAATGGCTCTGTGACAGGGTATTGCTTTGAGATCTGAGAAGGAAGTAAAGGCAAAACCTTGTGCTCCTGCTCACCTTTCAAGTAATGGAAGAGAAAATCAACAGATGAATAGATACTCTGGCAGGTGGTTCTAAGTGCTCTAGGAAAGTAGACCTGGGTCAGGGGGCAGAGGGAAGGAATATTGGTACATGTACTACTTCATCCTGAAAGATGTATGCTTTTGTCTTGGCAACATGCTACACCAGACATACTTGGTAGCTTTCTTGTTTGATGTGGTAATTTCTTTGGTTTTAAAAACTATTTTATTTATTATTTTTAATTTATATGTACAAGTGTATTGCCTGCAAGTATGTAAGTGTACCTGTGTCATGCAATGTCTGCAGAGGTCAGAAGAAGGCCTAGAACTGGAGATCCCCTAGAATTGGAGTTAGGATGGCTGTTAGCCACTATGTGGGTGCTGGGATTCAAACCTGGGTCCTCTGCAAAAGCAGTCAGTGCTCTTAACTGCTGAACCATCTTCCCAGTCCTAATGTGGTAATTTTTATCAGTCTGAATTCCAGGGAAGAGTACAATACGAGGTCAGAAATCTTAACCTTGGAAAATTCCAAACAAAAACATTAAATCAACTCACTTTCTGTTCTTTTTTTCTTTTTCCTGCCAGTATTGGAGATTAAACCTTGGACTTCACACATGCTAGGCAAGCACTCTACTGTTATGCTAGAGCCCCAACTCTCTTTTTAGCTTTTTGAAATAGGGTCTCACTAAGTTGCCCGGGGAGTTCTTGAAATGACTGCATAACTCAGTCAGGTCTTGAACTTGGAATCATCCTACTTTATCCTCTAGAATGGCTGGATTATAGGCCTGTGGCAGGACCACGCCTAACTTCATTTTCTTACTTTTAGTTAGTTCCTGTATCTCTATTCATAACTGCTCCTAAATTCCAACCTATCATGAAGTATCAGAGATTGTGATACTTCCATTTGAATTGCTACAAACTTAGTTTAAAAAGATGAAGCTCTCCTCTTCCTGATCATGGCCTATTAACGGGGCTGTCAGTAATCTGTCCAACTCCAGACCACATACCATCTCGCCAACATTGACTTCCTGAAGAAAAGAATTCATATATTGTTCCTATGATCTAAAAAATAAATTCCGAATTTATTAAGTTAGCACATACTACCTTCATTTCAAATTTAACCCTTGAAAATGCTCCGTCAGTGATTGCCTCCAATTACTATGAACTCATTGGCCATGACCCTGTATTACCCTCATGTACACTTTTCTCTATGCCTGAAATTCCCACTTTCTTCATCTTTTTACTCTGTATCTGAGATTTTAAAACGTCTGCTGTTTTGTCAAGACCTGTGTGGTGTTAATTGCTAGTCTCTCTGTGCTTAGCCATGCTGTTATCAAATGCAGATGTGACTGCAGGGACTGTGGAGATAGATGTCTCAGTTGGTAAGGTGCTTGCCATGTAATCATGATGTGAGTTTGATCCCTAGTATCAAGGTCAAAATGCCAGGTGTGGTGGTGACAAACTGTAATTCCAGCCCTAGGCAGATCCATCAGGCCTTCATGTGAAAGACTTTTCCTGGGAATAGACTGCACACACACACACACACACACAATCTACCCACAACAGATAAGAAACCCACAACAGATCCAAGTAATGATTGCACTGAAATCCAACTTAGTGAGTCAATGAGTTTCTATTTGGGTTACTAACAGGAAATGGGTGAGGGGTCACCTATGGGAGCTGAGATGACTCAAAAGCAGCTTCAACACCTACTGAAAAGCCAACCCCAACATGGATGATGATTCATGAAACCCGCATCTCTGGAGCTTTCTGCAGAATTTTCAGGCAGATAGACAGGCCAGAGAATCTCCTCTCTGAAGCCCACTTGGTCAAAATCTCCTCCCAGAGCAGTCCTTCACCGCTTTTATAAACCTGGAGTGGGGACCTGGTAACTCTTACAAGTTTCAGCTTTCCCAGACATATTGAGTTTGTTTACCTGGTGAGTCTCATGAGCTCTGACCCCCATCCTCAGGTCCTCCTGGAAGGAATGTTTCAATTAGGAGGAGAACGCTATACAATGCTAGGCTTCATGGTGGGAGCTAAACCACTGAGACAGCCGGACTCACAAAACAAAGTAGATGGCTCCTGTGGAGTAACACCCAGCCTTGTCCCTTGAGTTCCACCTTCATCTATATATGGGTGACTCAGACATGCATGCATGAACACACACACACACACACACACACACACACACACACACACACAATCTAGATAATTGCACCTACCACTGTATCATGTAACTGTCCCTCAGAAATTCTTTCTTCTATGATGGACCCACTTGCTCCTGCACTGAAGGATCAGGGCACCCCTCCCCTCCACCACACAGAAGATGTGACACAGCACAGTGCTCTACACAGAGCTTACAGATGCAGCCAGACTATGGACATAGGGCACAACGGCACACATCAGAGGATACTTTTGTCAGATTTATCACAGATTTGCATTTTTATCATAAAAGTTGTACTGCAGACAGAAATGAAATTTGAGCTAATAAAATCAATGTTTAATGACATTTTCTTTTAAAAATGGAAGTGTCTTTCTAACTTACACTGAGGTTTCAGATGGTCTGAAAGTAGATTGTCCTTAAACAGATGGTTGCTGCATGGAGCAACAGATCTGACTATTCTGGATTTTAATGTTTGTTTTTGTTTTGCTTGTTTATTTTTTGAGGCAGGGTTTCCCTGTAGCCCCAGCTGGTCTGGAACTCAATAGATAGACTGCCCGCCTCTGCCTCTTGAGTGCTGACATTGAAGGTGTGTGCAACCACACCCAGTCTAATCTAACCATTCTGTTTGGACAATCCTTCCCACATCCAAGCTTCACATAATGCTTCCAGAGACAAGGATTAAACAGTAGAGAAAGAACAGGTTGTTGCACATCAGGCTGACCTTGAAAGAAATATAATAATCGATCATATATATTCTTCCTATTAATAAAAACCACTATAGAGAATGTGGAAACATCATATCCAATTTTTATCTAAATGGAATGTATGAGCTAACTCAGGAAACTAGCCACCTAAAACCACACTATGAAAATTCATACCAAAAGGGCTGTCAAAGTCACAGAAACAAAACAAAACTAAAATGGAGAAATTTTTTGTCATTTTGACAAAAAAAAATTCATGGTGCTTGGGATATAGCTCAGTAACAGGGGGCATGATGAACATATGTGAGGCCCTGGGTTCAGTCACCAGGACCACAGGAAGGAAGAAAGGGAGGGAGGAAGAAAGACATCCCAGTTTTTTTCAAGAGGAAGCAATATAGGATATGACAAAGCTTTACAAAATATAAAAGGCCTAGCAAGCACATGCATCTGCACCATAATGATTATTAGATAGGGAGACTCATCCAGCATGACCACTGTGAAGTAGACATGCAAAGGAAGTTCAGACTTCCTCTGTCACTCTGAGTCTGCCTCCTTCCAACTGATCTGCATGACCCAAGTCACACGCCTATCCCCCAGGTTTCTCACCACTCTGTGTGTGCCAGGAAGGCTCCAGGCACACATAAAGTACATAAGGGAAAAGAGAGGTAGAAAAAGAGAACAGGCTGTACTTTCCTATTATAATATTCTCAAAAGCTCTCGCCAGATATCTGAGACCATATTTCCATTATCATACTAAGAACAAATAACTCATTAATGTGCTTTTCTCTTGCAAGGCCAGGGAAGGGTAGAGTGATAGAGATAGCTTTATTTTGTGTGTGTGGTGACATCCTGTTTTGAGAGGTTCTTTCTGTTTTGTTTTGTTTTGTTTGAGGCAGGGCCTCATGTAGTCAGGCTGGTCTGGAACTTACTAGTAGCCAAGGATGACTATAGGAATGACTTTTACAAAATGGACAGAATCTGGACTAATGACTTTTAATTAACTTTGCCAAATGCACTGAGCCATGTGCTCTTGTGATGTGGACCTCTGACCTTGATTTCTTGGAACTTCAATTTGCAGCTCCATCCAAAGATAATGAATGAATGTGGATATGTTTCAGAATTAACGTACCAAAGCTCTGAAAGGCAGTGCATGCATCCTCACTGAAAACAGTGACAGTGGAAGACTGCTTGACATTGTGTGAGACTTTCTAGAACCAGGCGTGAACGGCAAGATTGTCTGATAAGATAAGGGTGGATCCAAGCTTATAGTACCTGAATTGAAGCTGGAGAAACAGTTCAGAATAAAAGTATGGGTGAGGCTTGACTCCACAGCACAGTGCCAAGAGACATTTCAGGTTAAGGGTGTCCTCTGAATTCAGGCCCACTCTTAAAATCTAAAGTTAGAGCTGGGTGTGGTGACACATGCCTTTAATCCCAGCACTTGGGAGACAGGGGCGGATCTCTTTGAGTTCAAGGCAAGCCTGGTCTACATAGTAAATTCCAGGCCAGCTGGGTCTAAAGGGAGTCCTTGTTTCAAAAAAAAAAAAATTTCTAAAGTTAAGATTCAGGTATTAACTGTCATGTGGCATGGTAATGGTCACAGATGACCTTGAACTCCTGATCACCCTACCTCTACTCCTGAGTGCTTGGATTACAGCACCATGCCCAGTAGATAGTTTTTCATATGATACATTGCTGAAGTATTTTGATGTTGTTAAAAATGAACATCATTGTTATTATGCATTCTTGGAGAAAGGATAGTTTAAGTTTGAAGGGGGAAGAAACAGAACTTTGGATTAATTAAAACACATAATGAAGGAAATTCTCACACTTAGAAAAACCAAGCTATCCCACAAGTTGCAATGAGCAACATAAATATTTTAGCAACAATGCTCCTTTCAGAGGAAAGCCCTTATTTAGATGCAATCTGGTGATTCCTCTTCTTCTCTCTCCACCAACAGGCACTGCGTTGTTATCTGTGGTTGGTTTTCCCTCGGAAGATTTCTATGTAGGCACTTACTATGTGGTTAATAAAGTGTCCACAAAGGAGCGGAACAGGCTGTTTCACGCAGCACTTCTGAGCATCTCCCTGGGCACAGGAGGAATAAGAGCTGTCGTTTGCCCACCGGGGGCTTACAGTCTTCATAAGTGTGGATCAAAGAAGCCAATGTCCTTTTTTAACTGGTAAGTGGCACTGAGTAGAAGAGGAAACAGAATTATGACATGCTTCCCTTATTTGGGTTTTTTCATTTGGTCTGTTATTGGTTGAGCTGGGTAAGTAACATGGTGATGTCTGTGACAATGGTTCATTCAAGAATCATGGTCAGGGCTGAATGACTCAGCAGTTAAAGAGCATTTACTGCTCTTCTAGAGAACCAGAGTTTGGTTCCCAGAACCCATGTCCAGCAGTTCATAACTGCCCATAATTTTAGCTCCAGATGATCTGACTCCCTGTGACCTCCTTGTGCATTTTCATGCATGTACACACACACACACACACACACACACACACACACATGCACACAGACACACATACCACATAAATAAATAAATACATTTAAAAAGTCATGGTCAGATACAAACCAAGATCATCAATGCCCCAAGACACACTGATTAATTAATCCTCCAAGTAAGAAGACATGCATTGTTTTGTCATGATGAACAGAATATGGCTTTGGAACCAAATGAACCTGGTAGACGTCTCACTTCCACTTAACACAGGCTGACTGACCTTGACCAAGTCATTTCCTCTCTAGTTTCATTTTTTTTTAATTTCTAAAGACAGTAATGGTTCAGCTGCAGGTGACTCCCTTCCCCCAAAAAACATGTAGTTGTATTAGTTATATTGACATTTTAATGAACAGGTCTGTCAAGGCTAAGTTCACAGGCCATCGTGAAGAGGAGAAAAAGAAGAGCATGTAGTTCATGATTTGTTCAATGCACACCCTTGCTCCTCATCCTCTTCTCACCCCAGCACCTGAAAGAGTTTATGCTTTGTGACACCCAAACTGTCTTTTTCTTACGTTTTGCCTCTTCCAATGAATTCCTATCATTTATCAGTTTATGTGGTTTATGTGATATGTGTATAGCGTGTGCATGCATGCATGTGCGTATGGAGGCCAGAGGTCAACCTCAGGCTCTATTCCTCAGGAACAGTCACTTTGTTTCTTAAGACAGTCTCCCATTGACCTAGGAGCTTGTTAATTAGGCTAGGCTGGCTACCTAGTGCGCGTCAGGGATCTGCCTGTCTCCACCTCCCCAGAGCTGAAGTTATTTGTGTGGAGCACCACATCTGCAGGTGCTTGGGATTGAAATCAGGTCCTTGCACATGTGGGACAAGCATTTTACCACCTGAACCATTTCCCCAGACTGTTTATATGTTTGAAAAAATCCAGTTTCTATTATGAAATAGAAATTCAAGAAAACAATTGAGCATTAGAATTTAAGGAAGAACCACTGTTTAGAGTTTAGTATGGAATTTCTTTTGAGATTTTGTTGCTCACCAGTGGATGTCAAATAGCCATAATATGCTGCTCTACCCAATATGATAAGCTACTTCATGCATTTTAACCTACAGGATAAATTAGTGTTTTAGGAAGGTGTTGTTCAGATCTGAAATGCCTCCCCCAAAGCCCATGGGTTGATGGTCACCAGCCTGAGGTACTATTTGGTGTAGGTAGAGCCTTTAGAAAATGGGACTCAGTAAAATAAGTTAGGTTACTGCGGACATTGAAGGGTATTTTGGAATCCTGGTCCTCTCTCTTCCTTGCTACTGAGCGGCTCCATTGAACCGTTCACTTATGCCACGCCAGGATGCGCACCTCATCACTTCACAGGTCCAGCACACTGCGGACTCGCTAAACCTTGGAAACTGTGAAAGAAATCATATTTCCATTTTTGTAAGTTGCTTGCTTCAGGCATTTTTGTCACATCAACTGAAAACTACCACAGGAACATCATCTTTTATTTCTTTTGTGTGTGTGTTCATAAGCGAATTCCTGACATTTTTCTAAAATATTCTCTTTCCACTGTTAGTTACCCATGACCACTGTTAGTCATGGGTAAAATCAAGAAAGACATCACCAGGGAAAAAAAAGCACATTTAAAGACAATTCATCTTAAAAATACTCAGTGAAAAATATTTAGAGTCAATATTGTCTGCGTATATGTAGCTATCCAAGTCAGTTCTTCCTCCTCCTCCTCCTCCTCCTCCTCCTCTTCCTCTCTCTCTCTCTCTCTCTCTCTCTCATATTAATATTACAAAACACTCAATCCTGTTTTGGATTAAGTCCTAATGTCAGGGAACAACACAGTTTATCAAAGGTGGAAGGGACTTTCACTTCCCCGTAGCATATTCATAGCAAATTTGCCTCCTTGACCTGCCCAAAGGAGAAGGAAAAAATCCTTCTTTTTTATTCTATTGGGAGGTCTTAATCCTTAATTAGCAGCATCATTCTGATTAAATAAGACTCTGGAGGATTAAGACTGGAGAACAAGTGGTTGTTCTGAAAGATAGCTCTGGAGAATTTATTGTGCTGTGGTCTTAGTCATTCAGAGTTCCGTTTAATCAAAGTGACATTTCTCAGCGTTGATTACAAAGGAGACACTATATGAATGAAATGTTTCCTTTGGGAAACAGAGGGGACTCCCAGGAGATTTGTGCTTCAGGGCTTTGGGTAGGAGGATGGGGGTGGGATGAAACGAATTTCTTCAGCTGTGAGGAGCCAGGCCAAATTTAGGAGGAACACATTTAGCAAGCGCTTTTTATTATTCTCTAATTTCACTTACATCTCAGATGAGCAGAGTCATGTGCTGTTTTTAAAGTCTAAGATAAGAGTGTCTAGAAAGGTAAATGAAGAACTGGAATACTATTCTTAAACATGATTAAAGACTGGATGTTCAGCTCCTTGAAGGCTAGATATATTCTTAGCTTCCTTGCTTCCGCAGTTGAAATAATAAACAACAGAACAAATTTTAAGAAAATCCACTTACTACAGTTTGTAGAAATGAGTATTACTATGAATGATGTCTAGCCCAGAACCAACTGCAAGGGTTGGTAGCAAGATGGACAGAAACTCGACTGACAGTCAGACAGCTAGCTGGCAGAGCCCTGACTTGGTCACTTAGGAGGGCCATGACCTCCAGGAAGGTCCTTAATTCTCAGAGACCCAGGTTTCTCAGTTACAATATGGGAATACCTCAGAGGGTTGTGGTGTCACCTATACACAAAGTATCCTAACAGAAATTCAAATGTTGATAGCTGTTATTATTATTATTATTAAAAGATGACTAAGTCATTGGCTAATACCATTATCTTAATGCTAGGAAACAGGGAACCCATTTAATAGGAGACCATCTTTAAAATGGGCCAGCCATTAACTCAACTGAATTCTCTAAGTCAAAAACTTCTCTAATGGGTTGAGGATATAGTTCCATGGTAAAATGGTTGACTAATGTGCAGGAGGCCCTAGGTTCAATCACCAGTT
>NW_008338734.1:25748-29492 GCF_000622305.1 Nannospalax galili | reverse complement strand
TATACAGTCTTAAAAATTACAAGCCTAGAAAATGTGATGGATTTCAGTGTTGCCTTTTAAAACACATCATACCACTTGAATCTTTAACAACTGAAGTCTGTATTTTGTCCTGTTTTCAGCACAGATGTCAGATGTTCGTAGCTGCGAGATCAGAGAGAGAGAGAGAGAGAGAGAGAGAGAGAGACTCTTATACAGTCTTAAAAATTACAAGCCTAGAAAATGTGATGGATTTCAGTGTTTCCTTTTAAAACACATCATACCACTTGAATCTTTAACAACTGAAGTTCTGTATTTTGTCCTGTTTTCAGCACAGATGTCAGATGTTCGTAGCTGTGAGATCTTTAATAAGATGTGTGGTTGCATCTATACCACCCAAAGCTTCTCAGCGATGCTGCTAGGCAGTATATGCTGGAAGTTTTGAGCCCTGAAAGCATTGCTTCTGAGTAAGGTTGCCAAATGTAGGTGAGAAAACCACTCGTAGCCAATAAAGCCATCTGGAACTGAATCTTCCTCTACCGTTACCTCATGGGAAGAATAAAGCGAATCACCCCAAAATCAAGATCTGCCAACATCCTGGTATATTTATCCAGATCAGAAGTTGGCTCTTTCAGGGTTTTCCAAATTCTTGGGTATGCAATTATGAGTCATCACACAGAGATAATCTAGGTGAGTACACCTGTGCAGATTCTTTTCTGGAAGCCAAAGGATGTTGGAAAATTAAATCTGTTCATGGCCATAATTTTAAATTCTACTACCATTAACTTCAAATCTCGCTTCACAGTTTCCTACTTACTTCACCTGATAATTTATATCCTACCTACATATCACAGTCTGTTACTACAACAAAATAGGCAGGGTCAAGGTCCCAAACAAAACACTGGCCAAGTTCTTGAAAAAGTCAGAAGATGAACTTATTTCATCCCAGAGATTTCATATATATGATATCTAAATTGAGCCCTCATGATGTCTATCTCATACTGAAATGTTCTGGTTTGAACATGTACTGCTTCTATTCTAGGGACACAGTAGAGGTAAAAATTGATTATCTTATACCATTTTTCCAGAAACCATTTCATAATTCCCTGAACACTGAGAACAGCAAGCCTCAACCCTAGATGCACACTAAAACCACCTGAATAGTCTGTGAAAACATACTGGTTCCTGGATCCTGTCCCTAGAGGTCTTGATTACATTTTGACATGGGACACAGGGAAGGGGGATTGTTTTGTGTTTTCAAATTGACAAAATGAAATTGAGAACTACTGTTCTAAAATATTGCTGTGTAGGAATGACTTTTATAAACGGACATCATCTGGACCAATGACTTTTAATTGACCCCAGCAAAACCATGTACTCTTGTGTCTTGTCACCTAATCTCATTTCCTAGGTAACCTCAATTTGTTACTCCACCCAAAAAGATAAGGAGTGAATGAATGAATGAACGAATGACTGAATGAATGTGGATATGCTTGAGAATTAACATATTAAAGTATTGAAAGGCAGCACATCCATCTCTACTGCACATGGAGGAGGTTTTGAAGAATGATTGACCTTGAATGAATGAGATACTCTAGAACTAGAAATGAAAAGGCCAGATGGTCTGTTAAGATTAGGGTGGAGCCCAAGCTTGTTCTTCTCCAATCAGAGCTGCAAAAACCATTTTGAATAAAATTATGGGTAAGAAACTGGAGAGATGGCTCAGCAGTTAAAACCTCTGGCTGCTCTTCCATAGGGATAGGGTTCAGTTCCCAGCACCCACATAGTAACTAACAACCACCTGTAACTCCTGTTCCAGGGGATCTGACACCCTCTTCTGGCCTTTGTGGGCCGTTCACACATCAGGCAAACTACTCAACATACATAAAATAAAAATAAATAAATTTAAAAATAAAATAAAATTATGGGTGGGGCTGGACTCAGCACACAGTACCAGGGACAGAGTTCCAGTAAGATAGGTGCATCAACACAGTTCCAGCAACACAATTCCAGGGGACAGATGGTTCTAAGAGATCTCTAGGGAAAGGACTGTGGGGGGGTAGGGGGCCCACTCTTCAAAACTTAAAGAGTTAGGCTTTCATTTGTTCAAGTGATTGTAATGTTGGCATAGTGACACCTCACTGCTGCCTTACTGGAGTACTCTTCAAAGGGAGGTAAGCAGATCAGGAGTTCAAGGCCTGCTTCAGCTATATAGCAAGTTTGAGGTGATTTGGGGGTTATACTTGAGAACTTGTAATCCCCCATCTCTACAAAAAACCTACCCTAAACTTCCTGCATGAGGAAATTCTACAAAGGACCATTGATTGAAGAATGTAAATGTTTTAAAAGTCCTGTCCAAGTCTATTCTGGCTGTTGTAAGAAATTACCATAGACAGAGTAGCTTATAAGTAACAGAAAATTATTTCTCAGCATTCGAGGCTAAGGTCTGATCACAGCACCAGTGAGGCCAGTTTCTGCAGGGAGTTCATTTGCAGTTCTCTTGCCTATTGACCACTTGCTGTGCCTACCCCAGGGAGAACGGGCAAGGGAGTTCTCTAGGTCTCTTTTGAAAGGGAATTAATTCCATTTAGGAGGGCTCCACCCCATGACCAAAGTCCCCGCCCCCCAATGCCACCATCTTGGGGGATAAGAGATTAGCCTGAGAATTTGGGGGAGACAGAAACTTCTGACCACAGTAAGAACTCAGAATGAAACAAATTTTGAAGACTGTTCCATAACCATAAAGAAATGGGATTGCATATTCCTTCTAGTGATGCCTTAAAGGAAATGGAGCTAAACATTGAGTGAGCGCACCCTCCATGTGCCAGACTGTTTGGGAAATATTTTGTGATTAATAGAAACTTTTGCTATATTTTAGAAATCTACCTGGTTAAGAAATTTTGCATCAACCTTCAGAAGAGAAACAGAATACAAATCAATACACATTTATCAATAGTAAAACACAATGTATGAGGTACCTTCCCACCAATGTTACGAAAGAGGCTTACAGAACAACCTACTACTTAGCATACACCCAGGTTGCACATTGAAGACAACTGTACAGTTTCAAAAAAGAGAGAGAAGCAACTTGTTGACCTCCAAAAATTTTATTTGCTCTGGTGCTAGGCAACCTTCCCTCCATAATAATAACAGGCACTTCATTCATCACTCCTGCCAAACTGGAAGTGCATAAAGAGACACACTCAGAATTCCTCTCCAGAAAAACAATCATGGAAAATTTAGGATGTGCTCCCAAGAAGTGGTTTCTTTTATTTCTTTTCTAAAATTATTTATTTAATAATCACATACTTAGAAGAAGCATTTCATTACATCAGCATCTACATATTCAATAACAATTTTCTGAGCTAGGATGCATCTCTTACAAAATTGGCTGTACATTTTTTGGTTTACAGTTGAATTATTACAATTACACAATAATATAGTCATTGTAGACCCTATAAGAAATAAAATTAAATAAGGTTTTAACCTTTAAAAACATATCTCTGTTTCATTATTAAAATACAGAGTTTCATGGAGAAAACTTCATTTTTAGTGCAATTGACATTAAGATGTTTGCACATGTGTTTCTGATCTCTGTATGTCAGATTATTACTAGTCATAGTCAGTAACTTTCTGAGCTCCTTGGCATCTGAGCATGGATATAAAGTCATCAAGTAGATTTCAATGATAATGTTTTTCACATCTACTAACTATTAAGGAGCAAATTTTTATGCTTTGCAGAATTATTTTTTTAATCATTCTGTTTTA
>NW_008338734.1:25104-25578 GCF_000622305.1 Nannospalax galili | reverse complement strand
ATGTAAGACATAAAATTGAATGAGTTTTTAATCTTTGAAAAAGATCTCCATTTCATTTTAGAATATATTGTTCCTTGCAGAAAGACTAATTGTTTTTGCTACTAACAATGAGATGTTGGTGCATGCATCTCTGATCTGAATGTATCTGATTATTACTAGTCATAATCAGTTACACTTGGATCCTTGGTGTCTGTGCAGGTCTATAAAGTCATCGGGTAGATTTCAATGGTAATGTTTATCCACTCTACTAATTAAACATAACATAAATTTCCATGCTTCCTCCTCAAATATAATACATTTTTTTTTAATTTGTTGATTTTGTGTGTGTATCACACAAAACATCCCAAAAAATCTCATTCGAGTATACACCTACTTCCCAGATAGCACCCTCCCATAGCCTCCCTCCCCCCACTAGATCCCTTATACTCTGATATCCCTGCTACTGTCTGCTGTGTTGTTGGCACTCCAAGCCAT
>NW_008338734.1:16084-23981 GCF_000622305.1 Nannospalax galili | reverse complement strand
ACTCCATTGTATAAATAAACCACATTTTCATTATCCACTTGTCAGTTGAGGAACACTTAGGTTGTTTCCATCTCTTAGCTATTGTGAAAAGAGCGGCAACAAACATGGATGTGCAAGTGTCTCTGCAATAGGATGAGTTCTTTGGATATATGCCAAGGAGTGGTATAACTGGGTCAAATGGTCAGTTCCTTTGTAGTTTTTTAAGAGTTCTCCACACTGCTTTCCATAGAAGTTGAACCAGTTTGCAGGCCCACCTGCCTAGGAATGGCACTGCCCACAGTAGACTGGGCCTTCTTACATCAATTAGCAATCAAGAAAATGCTCCACAGACTACTCTGATGGAGGAAAGTCTTAGTTGTGGTTCCCTCTTTCTGGGTATGTATAAGTGACCTAGACATCATACAGAGTCTCTCACTGAACCCAAGCTCACAATTTCATCTAGACAGCTGCCAGCAAGCCCCAAGGATGCACTGGGGTTTCAGGCAAGCCTCCTCATGCCTAAATGTTTGCCTGGATGCTGGGGATCTGAACTCATGTCCTCAATCTTGTATAGCAAGCATTCTTACCCACTACAACCACCTCCCCAACCCCCAGGACTTACTTCTAATAGCAAATCAGCCTCAGTGAACACGTTTAGAGATCATTTTAAAAAACATTTTATTTAGTATTTTTATTTTATGTGTATGAGTGTTTTGCCTACATGTATGTAAGTGCATATGTGTGATGCAATGCCCGAGGAGGTCAGAAGAGGGCAACAGATCCCCTGGAACTGGAGTTACAGATTGTTGTTAACTGTCATGTGGGTGCGGGGAATCAAACCTGGGTCCTCTGCAAGAGTTCTTAACCACTGAGCCGTTTCTCCAGCCCCAGGTGTTTAGAGATCTTAAACACAGGAAATAAGAAAATGGCATATGGAAACAACTGTTGGGGTGTTGGGAAAAAGAGGGTGGAGTGAGGAAAGAACGGGACAGGAAACTAGTCGAACAGGAGAGCAGGAGAGGACAGGGAAGCCCTTCGTAATGTTTCTCCATCAAAACCCTAACTTCTACTTGGCTCTAGCTGTCAATTCATCAGGATCAGGGATCTTTTATTCAACTGACTTTTGTTAGCTGCTCTGCTGGGAAAAACAGTTACTGCTAATAAGACAGACTTATAAAATTTCTATTTGCTCCCTGCTTCTACAAATACTTGCTCTTCAGAATATTCTTTGAAGTGTTTCAATGGACTCAGTACACTGAGAACAGTCACCATTCAGCATGTAATCAGTTTCCACATGTTTCACTGACTCTTCTAGACACTTCACTTTTATCCCATTCAAGAGTCACAAATCTTCCGCTGAATTATCACAGCATTGTTCAACATGGAATAAAATGCTCCCTCTGAGGTCTTTATGTCCCCTTCTCTTAGGAAGACTGGAAACTTCCAGAAAGTTTACCTCTCCTTCTGTGTATCTTTTCAGGTTGGGAAAGACCATTTGAAGTGTTTTCTGTTGAAAGTACTTAAAATAAATCCATCGGTCTAAGAAATAACAAAATAGTCAAGTGGCTTTTAAAACATGACTGAAAAAAATGAGGCAAATGTTTAAACAGTCCCAAAATAATTGCTGATCTTTGTGACAAATTTTTCCCTGGAAAAATGTCATGGAATCATAAGGATTAAAAAAAAATCATCACCCAAAAAGTTCTAGTTATTTGTAATTCTGTGTCTGCATTTAAAAGTAGACTGGAGAAATGCACTTCACTGCTGCTTTCAATTTTCCTTAATCACTGGTATTTGTTTTGCTTTAGTACCTCACTTGCTGACTTTCTGTGTGAGAAATGTTTTATATAGTCAATTTGCTAGTGAGTTCCGAGATGAAAGGTCTTGATGGTAAGTTCAAAGACTGTGGATTTTTCTTTTATTTTTTTACAGATGATACATATATAATTTCATGCCTAATTGTCTGTGCCTTGTCTTGCCCATGGATTAGCAGAGATATTTGTGAAGCATGACTGTATTAGGTGACTCTTAGAAAATTCCATCATCAAATAAGTGAGATAGCACTTTTAAAAGTATAATTAGTTCTTTATGTGAAATCTCTTCCTATACATTGATACTCAGCGCTGTAATTCTTTGGGTTTCAAGAGGGCTTTCCCAAGACTGACGTTTCGGAGTAATTGTCAGTTTCCTTGACCCTCTGTGTGCTGTGTGCATCACCATGTGTTATGCTGAAGAGTCTCCAAGCGTCCTCTTGGTTTTTCTCAACAGTGCTTGATTAATGTTGAGAGGGGGAAAGGGAATTCTGAAGATTGAAAGACACATGATGTTGCTCTCAGTTCTTTGTCAGTCGCTACAGCCACAATTCAACAGCACAGCTTGCAAAACTATGAAAGAATAACCTGAGGCTGAGCCTAGGGACTCCATCCAGTGGCCCTGGAAAATTGTAACCCGGCACTTCACCTGCATTGAGATAAGTAAGTTCTTGTTACCACGCTACATTAACGTGGTTTGCTTAGCATAGTCTTATTTGGCATTCTATTACTTATCTATATCCACTATTAAGATTTTTAAGGGGCTAGAGAGATGGCTCAACAGTTAAAAGCATTGGCTGCTCTTGCAGACAACTCAAATTCAATTCCCAACACCCACATGGTGGCTAACAGCCATCTATAACTCCAGTTCTAGGGGATCCGACAGCCTCTTCTGACCTCCATAGGCATTGCACACATGGGTGAACTTAAGTACATGTAGGCAATACACTCATACACATAAAATAAAAATAATAATAAATAAAATATTTAAGAATTTTTAATGGCATTTGCTTGAGTCATTTTCTTATGGTATGCCACACCATTAGTCAATGAGTTTTCTAGCTGCCCATTCATTGTGAACCCAGTTCTGTGCTAGGTCCATAAGTATAAAGATGTGAGATACAGGACAAGGTGTTGTCATCAGCAAGCTCGACAGTCTATACATGAGAAGTCAAACTGACAAAAGTAAATTAACTGGAGACCCAATGTTTGCTTTAAAGGATCAGTGATCAAAACAGGTAGAATATTCCAGTTGAATGAAAGAAGAGACTTGAGGTGGAACTCGGAAAGCAAGACAGGGCAGACCAAGGTACGTGAAAAGCTATAGACAAAAATGAGGGCCTGTGTCTCAGGGACACTGAGACCAGTCTGATGTGGCATGCTGCTTTTTCACACATACATCTCATGTCTTCCACTTTTAGCCCTTCCCCCTGGTCCAGCTGTCTCTCTTAACTATCATCCAGACTCTGACAGTTGCTGTGACTCCTTAACAGGCCTCATCTACAATCGTACAACTGACATAATGATCATGTTTAAATCTTTTCACATAAAATCAGATTTTATGCTTCCCCTGTACACTTTCCTTCAAATGACTTCCCAATGCTCTGAGAATAAAATCCAGACTCTTTACCATGGACCACCAGGTCCTAAATGACCCACACCATGCATATCTATGTGATTTTCATGGCATTTCCTCTTTGAAGTCACATTACAGCTAGCTATGCCTTGATTTAAAAAAACAAAAAAAACAAACAAAACCAGCCTGACACCAAGTGCTCATTTTAAGGTCAATAGCAGACTCAAACTGCTGAGAACCTATTCCTTCATATTTCTCCTAGAACTGTGTTCCCGAGCAAGGGCTCACTTACTGAAACAGTATCTCCAACATGACATGGAGAAGTAAAAGTAGACCATTATTTTATCAGAGAATCTTGCCCTTTGACCTCTAGACCTAGAGTACCACACACACAACTACAAACAGATGTGTGGTTCTCAGTTTCTCTCATTGCACCATTTCAATGCTCTTTTTCTTCCTGAAGTCAAGATTTGAGGAAAAATGAACAGCTACATTTGCTTAGCGCTATACAGCTAAAGTCTATTTTTCACTCAAATCTTAGCCAAAAAAAAAAAAATTATTTTGATATATCACAGTGAAAGATTTATCGTCCTCTTTTTTTTTTTTTTTTTTTTTTTTTTTTAAAAAAAAAAAAAAAAAAAAAAAAAACAACTTTGTCCAGAAGGTACGAGCCCTACTTTTAAAATTACCCTGAATTTCAGGAAAGGTGTGGCCCATTATCAGAGCTGCAGCCCAGCCTCCCACCTTCTGACCACCATTTCAAAGAGGAAGGACAATATTTATAATTGATGATAGCTGAAAACTGATGAGAATGATAAGTGAAAGGTAATTTGGAATGTTAAAGTCTGAATTAATAAAGAAATAATAGTGTCATAAAATTGATAACTGCAAAGTCTAGCAAAGAGGTGCAAAAAGATCACCTAGCCTTCTGTGCCTCCTTGTAAGCTGCACTGTGACAAATGGGTTTTGGTTCCTGGGCTGAGACACAGCTTTGCCAAACCAGACAAGTCATTCCGGTTCTCCAAGGTGCAGACTTCTCTGAACAAAAGGGGGAAGAGAATTTTTATGAGCTTGTGTTTGGCAAAGCAATTCTTAGGAACATTGAAAGTGTGACCTGTAAATGAAAAGAAACGTAGTAACTCAGTGTGATCAAAAGGACTTTGTTTTCAAAGGATGTTGTCAGAGAATGAAAAAATGAATCCCAAACTGGGAGGGAATACCTACCAATCACATAATTAATAAAGAACATGTATCCAGATATATAAAAAATATTTAAGACACACCTCCCTTTACTTTCCTGGGCTGCACAGCCTCCAGCGTCCTGGTGCCAGCACCTTTCCTGGGTAAGTCCAGCAGCACCCAGCATGCCTTGACTCCCCCAGCCTCTTCCACCCTCCCAGCTCCTCCACCACCTGTCTCCTCCTAGCCTGGGTACTGGCCCATTTCTTGTCTTAGCACCCCAGACACCTGGGCTAACCTCTCGGCCCACAGCCACCACTGCTTCCTGATCCTTTGCATCCAGACCAACCCAGTCCCTCCCTGTGGCCCCCAGGAGCCCTCTAGGCCTGGTCCCGCCCTCACTTCTTTTTGCTTCCTGGGCTGCACAGCCTCCAGTGTCCTGGTGCCAGCACCTCCCTGGTCCCTCTGGGCCTGGTCCCACCCTCACCTCCCTTTGCATCCCTGGGTAGCACAGCCTCCAGCATCCTGATACCAGCATCTTTCCTGGAGGGATCCAGACCTTAGGAGAAAGCCTGAGAGCATCAGAGCCTCATCTCACTTGGGCCTCTATGGGAACTCCTGAAGACAAAAGCAATTAGGCCACTCCAATACAAAATCAAAAGAGAGAACCTGAAGGCCAGACCAACCAGCCCAACAAGTAAACCATGAAAGCACATAAAGTTTACAAAAGGGAGCAGATCTAAATTCAACAAAGGAGGGCTCGAGTCTCACACAAGAACCAAAAACTATGAAAGAAATCACATGTCAAACTGACAGAGAAAAAATAACATGAAAAACCGAAATACATTTCCCCACCAAATACCAATACTCCTCTAGAGGAGTACAATGAGAACCCCCTAGAGACAACTCAGGACATGGAACTCAAAAGAACAATTATAAACATGATAAAAGAATTCAGGGAATTTAAAGAATACACAAATCAAAGAATTGAAGGAAGATAGTGATAAACTTCTGAATGAATTCAGAAGAGTTAGAAATATTGACGAATACTCAGGCTGAAATGAAAAAGGAAGTGAAACACTCAGTAAGCCAATCAGAAATGACAGGAGAAAGCCTCACCGATTGGATGAACAAAATAGAAAACAGAATATCAAGACTGGAAGATAAAGTGGAAGAATTAGACCACTCAATCATAGATTATGAAAAATTTTAGAAAACACAGAATGGAATGTGCAAAAATTGTGTGACACCATAAAAAAAAACTTATAAATCATAGGCATACAGGAAGGAGAAGAATCTCAAGATAATGGTATGGACCAGATCTTCAACAGATTGTGGAAGAAAATTTCCCAAAATTAAAGAAATGCCCATACAAATAAAAGAAGCGACAGGACCAGAAAAGAAACTCTCCACGGCACATCATAGTAAAAACACTAAACATACAGAACAAAGAGACAATTCTGAAAGCGACAAAAGAGAAACAACAAGTCACATATAAAGGAAAACCCATCAGGGTTACACCTGACTTTTCAGTGCAAACTATGAAAGCCAGAAGAGCCTGGACCAAAGTATTCCCAGTTCTAAATGACCACAGATGCCAACCCAGATTACGTTACCCAGCCAAAAATCTTCAAAGACATAAATAGGCTGAAAGAATCCATATCCACAAAACCAGCCCTTCAGAGGGTTCTGGAAGCAATACAAGAGCTGAAGAAAGGAATGACTATACACAAAGGGTTACAGAAAAATTCATTGAAGGTATAACTGGAAACGCACAGCTACACCAAGAATGTGAACAGAAATAAAAATGGCAGGATTCAATACACATCTTTCATTAATAACTTTAAATATCAATGGACTGAACTCCCCAGTCAAAAGATACAGACTAGTTGAATAGATTAAGAAACAAAACCCATCTTTTTGTTGTCTGCAAGAAACTCATTTCACTTTCAAGGACAGGCACTACCTTAAGGTGAAAGGATGGAAAAAAAATATACCAAGAGAATAGTAGTAAGAAAAAAAAAACAGTCATTGCAATTCTAATATCTAGCGAAATAGACTTTAAACTAAAACTAATCAGAAGAGATAAAGAGGGCCAGATAATTCTAATATCTAGTAAAGTAGACTTTAAACTAAAACTAATCAGAAGAGATAAAGAGGACCACTTCATTCTGATCAAAGGAACAATTCACCAAGAAGATATTACAATCATGAGCATATAGTGACCAAACTCTGGTGCACCTAACTTCATAAAAACAAGACTTTAAGACCCAGATTAATCCTACCTCATTGATAGTGGGGGACCTCAGTACCCCCATTTCTCCATTAGATAGGTCAACAGGACAGAAAGTTAACAGAGAGCCATCTGAATTAAACAACACCATACATCAAATGGACCTAACAGACATCTATTGAATATTCCACCAAGCACAAAAGAATATACTTTCGATTCAGTGCCCCATGGAACCTTCTCCAAAATTGACCATATATAGGGACACAAAACAAACTTCAACAAATACAAAAAGGTCGAGATAATTCCATGCACTTTATCAAACCATAATGCAATAAAGCACCAGAAGAAACCCTAGTAACCATACGAACACATGGAGATTAAACAACACACTCCTGAATGATGAATGGGTCAAGGAAAAATTAAGGAAGAAATAAAAGTATTCCTGGAACTAAATGAAAATGACAATACAACATGACTAAACCTCTGGGACATGCTGAAAGCAGTCCTTAGAGGGAAGTATATAGCTCTAAGTGCCTACATCAAAAAATCAGAAAGAACACAAATAAATGACTTAACATTGCAACTCAAGACACTTGAAAAGCAACAGCAAATGAAACCCAAACCCAGCAGACAAGAAGAAATAACAAAAATCAGGGCAGAAATTAATGAAATCAAAACAAAAAAAACCAATAAAAGAATCAACTCAATGAATCTAAGAGCAGGTTCTTTGAAAAGCTTAACAAGATAGACAGACCCTTAGCCCAGTTAACCAAAAGAAAAAAAGAAAGCAACTCCAAATCAACAAAATCAGAGATGGAAGGGGAAACATCACGACACTCAAAAGATCTAGAACATTATGAAGGAATAATTTAAAAACCTATACTCCACTAGTTTGAAAACCTAAAAGAAATGGATGGATATCTAAAATCATGGGAACCACCAAAGTTAAACCAAGAAGAGATTGACAGTTTAAACAAACCCATAACATATAAAGAAATTAAAACAGTAATACAAAACCTTCCAACTAAAGAATCCTCCTTTTGGCTGGGCATGGTGGTGCAGGCCTTTAATCCCAGTAGAGGCAGAGGCAGGCAGATCTCTGTGAGGTCAAGGCCAGCC
>NW_008338734.1:13772-15985 GCF_000622305.1 Nannospalax galili | reverse complement strand
TCATCCACCATGATCAAGTTGGCTTTATTCCAGAGATGCAGGGATGATTCAGTACAGGTAAGTCAAAAAATGTCATAAATCATATAAATGGGCTCAAAGATGAGAACCACATTGGTCATCTCAATAGATGCAGAGAAGGCCTTTGACAAAATTCAACATGCATTTGTGTTCAAAGTCCTAGAGGGACTTGGATTGGAGGGAACATATCTCAACATAATTAAAGCTATATATAACAAACCCACACCCAATATCATTTTAAATGGAGGAAAACTGGAAGCATTCCCATTGAAATCAGGAGCCAGACAAGGCTGTCCACTATCTCCACTCCTCTTTAACATAGTGCTTGAAACAACTCTTGCAAGAGCAATAAGACAAGAGATGGAAATGAAAGGAGTAATAATTGGAAAAGAAGAGATCAAATTATCCCTTTTTGCAGATGATATATCATATCTAGGAGATGCCAAATTTTCCACCAGAAAACTAGAAATTATTAACACATTCAGTAAAGTGGTAGGTTACAGAATTAATCTACAGAAGTCTGTAGCCTTTCTATATACCAATAATAAGCAATCAGAGAAAGAGCACATGGAAACACTCTCCTTCACAATAGCTGCAAAAAATAAAATATCTCAGAATAAACCTGCCCAAAGACATTAGAGAGCTCTACAATGAAATTTTAACTCTTTAAAGAAAGAGATTGAGGAAGACATCAGAAAATGGAAGGACCTCCCATGCTCATGGATTGGAAGAAATAATATTGTGAAAATGACCATCCTACCAAAAGCCATTTATAGATTCAATGCAATGTCAGTCAAAATCCCCATCACACTTTTAACAGACTTGGAAAAAAGCATCCTAAGATTCATGTGGAAGCACGAAAGACCTCAGATAGCCAAAGCAACCCAGAGCACTAAGAGCAATGCTAGGGGGGATTGCTATACCAGATATTTAACTGTATTACAGAGCTATAGTCATAAAAACAACATGGTACTGGCACAAAAATAGATCCATAGATCAATGGAACAAAATTGAAGACCCAAATATGAGTACATGAAATTTCAGCCACCTGATACTTGACAAAGGGTCCAAGAACTTTCACTGGAGGACAGACAGCATGCTCAGCAAATGGTGCTGACAAAACTGGATCTCCACCTGCAGAAGAATGAAACTAAACCTCTATCTTTCACCTTGCACAAACATCAGCTCCAAATGGATCAAAAACCTCAATGTGAAGCCTGAAACTCTGAAACTGTTAGAAGAAAACATTGGCAATAACCTACAAGATATAGGTATAGGAAAGGATTTTCTAAACCGGACATCAACTGCCCAGGAAACAAGGTCAGGAATCAACAAGTGGAACTTCATTAAACTAAAAAGCTTCTGTACATCAAAAGAAGCAAACAGGAAGTGAAGAAAAAACCCACAGATTGGGAGAAAATCTTCACCAGCGACATCTGACAGAGATTTGATATCCAGAATATATAACGAACTCAAAAAAAGAATCAAGAAAAGAAGTAACCCAATTAAAAGACGGGCTAAGGAACTGAACAGAGAGTTCTCAAAAGAAGAAATAAAGATGGCTAAGAAGCATCTTAAAAGGTGTTCAACATCATTAGTAATTAAGAAAAAGCAAATGAAAACCATTTTAACATTTCATCTTACCCCAGTCAGACCAGCCTAAGATCAAGAGGACAAAATAATACCAACTGTTGGACAGGATGTGGGGAAAGGGGAATGCTCATCCACTGCTAGTGGGACTGCAAACTTGTTCAACCCTTATGGAAAGCATTGTGGAGAACTCATAAAAAACTACAAATGAACCTACCATTTGACCCCTCCTTGGCATATACCTAAAGAACTCATCCTATTGCAGAGACACTTGTACATCCATGTTTGTTGCTGCTCATTTCACACTAGCTAAGAGATGGAAGCAACCTAAGCGTCCCTCAACTGACGAGTGGTCAATGAAAACGTGGTTCATTTATACGATGGAGTTTTACTCAGCAGTAAAGAAAGATGAAATCGTGAAATCTGCAGGTAAATGGAACTAGAAACTGTTATACTAAGTAACACAGACTCAGAGAAAAAAAAAGACAACGTATGTTTTCCCTCATATGTGGATCCTAGCACCAAATCCCTGTCAGTATGTATCTAGACATAACTATGGGAACCAGGATAATGAAAAGGAACCAGGGTCGTAAAGAAAAACACTC
>NW_008338734.1:12002-13434 GCF_000622305.1 Nannospalax galili | reverse complement strand
CCTACTGACAAATTATACATAGCAGATCAAGAAATATATGTCTAGATAAGGTTTATCTGAGAACAATTGGTCTTTGCCCAATATTTATCTACACGGCACACAGTAATTAAAAGTACCAGACTGGTGGAACTAACCTTCTTGGATGTTTAACAGGCATACTTTGAGGCCTATAATAATTTGGTCAGAGGTACATAAAGGACACTTTTTGCTCCTTGCCCTCCTAGGTCGACTAGTTTCAGGGGACTATGAGCATCTCTCAAAATGTCCTGTAAGGGTGGTAGATCACCTGTCCTCTTGATCAAGGAGGCCGAGGAGACCCCACCGGATGGACTTGTACCAGTGTCCAGTCTACAAAGAGGAGGGTCAACACAGAGGAATCATTTCCTCCATGCTTCCAAGCAAAGCCAACCATGGTCGAGCAGGCCTTTTGACTTATCTTCACATGGGCAGAACTGGTAAAAGAAAGGAGCCAGCGGCTCCTCCCAAGTCCATGTGACCCCTGAGGAACAGATCCTCAAATGACCTTAGGAGTAAAAATAAATCAGTTTATCTGGGCCAACTGTATGGCCTTAAACACCCAAAAGGAAAGTATAACCAAAGATTAAAGGGGCCAATATAATTTCTTAAGAGTCCATATGCATAGCTAAAGGCTACATAACAATTAACAATGCCAGACAGGTAATACCTTCTTTTGAGTTTTTGGCCAGGGTGGCTGAAGGGATTCCCAGATTGAACTAGGGAGCCCAGCATAGAACTGGGGAAATGAACAGCAGACCCCAGTATCATAAGGAATATTGACAACTGATTGCTGCTAGATGAGGAGCAGCTGACCCTCCTAAAACAAAGATCTCTAGATAGACTGACTAGATTCACCAGAAGGACAAGTAGTGGTGAATGGCTGGGGGTGCCGACAACACAGCAGACAGTAGCAGGGATCTCAGAGTATAAGGGCTCTAGTGGGGGGGGGGAGGCTATGGGAGGGTGCCATCTGGGAAGTGAGTGTATAGTCAAATAAGATGGTTTGGGATGTTCTGTGTGATATACACACAAAAAAAATCAACATATTTTTTAAATGTATTATATTTGAGGAGGAAACACGAAAACTTACATCATGCTAATTAGTAGAGGTGATAAACATTACTACTGAAATCTGCCCGATGACTTTATAGACATACACAGGTGCGAAGGCTCAAGTGCAACCGATTATGACTAGTAATAATCAGATACATACAGATTAGAGATGCAAGCACCAACATCTCCGTGTTAGTAGCAAAAACAATGAGTCCTTCTGCAAGGAACAATATATTCTAAAGTGAAATGGAGATCTTTTTTAAAAGATCTTTTTTAAAACCTCATTTAATTTTATGTCTTATAGGGTTTATACTGAGTACAATATTGTATAACTGTAAAAATTCAGCTGTAAACCTAAAAA
>NW_008338734.1:0-11888 GCF_000622305.1 Nannospalax galili | reverse complement strand
GTTTGAGGAAGAAGCATAGAAATTTGCTTCATGTTAATTAGTGGAGGTGAAAAACATTACCACTGAAATCTGCCTGATGATTTGTATCCATGCTCAGGTACCAAGGAGCTCAGAAAGTTACTGACTGTGACTAGTAATAATCAGATATATAGAGAGTAGAAATGCATGAGCATTAAAAATGAATTTTTCTGTATGAAACTGTGTATTTTAATAATGAAACGGAGATCTTTTTTAAAGTTTAAAACCTCATTTAATTTTAGGTCTTATAGGGTTTATACTGAGTACAATATTGTATAACCGTAATAATTCAACTGTAAACCTAAAAATGTACAGCCAATTTTGAAAAAGATGCATCCTAGCTCAGAAAATTGTTATTGAATATGTCAATGCTGTTGTAATGAAATGCTTCTTCTAAGTATGTGATTATTAAATAAATAATTAAAAAAAGAAAAACAGTATGGATTAATCTCAAAATGATTATGCTAAGCAAAGAAAAGCTGATAGAAGATATGCATAACTCAATTGCTACACTGCAATGTCATTTATAGTGCCAGAGGGAAGATCAATGTTTGTTGGGGATAGATAAGAGGTAGTTTAAAAAGCAGGGAGGAGGAATTACAAAGGGCCAAGAAGCAAGTTCAGGCTCTGGCATTGTCCTGAATGTGGTGTTTTCAAAACTTACCAATTTATACATTTTACATAATGCTGTTCATCATACCTTAATTCTATCTCAATAGAGCTGTTAAAAATAATAAAATATAACAGTAATCAAAACAATATGGTATTGGCATAAGAATCGTGAAACAGAGCTGAATTTGAAAATAGACCTAAGATTCACATGGTCTACCAGAATTTATTGAAAAGACAAGATATTCTTTACCTCATTTGGGGGGCATTTTAAAAAATGAGGTGAAGCTCATCTTTTCAATAACTTCTTCTAGAATATCCAAATATCTATGTAAGAAAGAATTATCCATGTTACCCTGCTGAGAATTTATTTGATAGCAAATCACTGGGTGATTTGCAGGGTGTGAAGGGTTATGGAAGAGAGGGTCAGGTGTGAGGAGAGGGTTACCTAGATAGATGGGGGGCTGGATGATGGTGGACAGTGAAGGGGAGTTGGAGGGTGTAGACAGAGATGTGTGTGTATAGGAGGTGTAGACCAGAGTTTGGGGTATGAGTAGAGGCAGCAGATGGAGTGGGTGGAAGGGGGGTTGGCAGGTGGGCAGAGGAGATGTGGAGTGGGGTACTAGATGGAGATGCTGATGAGCGTGTTGGGGTATATGGAGGGGTGTGGGCAGTAGGGTAGGCTGTGAGAGGGGGAGAATAGCCGGTTACTGGTAGAGGGGTATGTAGACGAGGTGTGTGCAGAATCACTGAGGGAGGGATGGAGGGAGGGAGGTGCAGGAGGGTGGTAAATGGAAGGCTAGAGGGATAGTAGAGGTGGGGTGCCGATAGGGCTGATGGGGGCTTGTGAAAGGGTATTATGGGAGTGTGGGATATGTGGAGGGAATGGGTAGGATGAGTGGAGAAGGCAGAGGCTGGCAGGTTGACGGTAGGGGTGGTGTGTTGACAGGGTGGTGGGTGGGTGGAAGTGGTGTGGATGGGAGGGTGGGCATACTGGGGAGGTGAGTGGGTGGGTTGCAAATATACAGTGAAGTGAAGCTGTGGAGTGGGGTTGGGTCAAGTGGGTGGAAGGGGAGATGGTAGAAAGGGGTGTGGGAGGAACGGGCAACAGTGTATGCAGTAAATGTGGTGGACAGGTAGTGTGGAGAAGGGTTTGATGATGAGGAGGAGGGTGACAGATGGAAGGTGGAAGAGGCTGTGGACAGTGATGATGGTGGTGGGGGAGTGTGGACCAGGAGTCAGAAGGATTGACAGGAAAGTGGATTGGAGGTCGACAGACTTAGGAGGGACTCTCCAAAAAGAGACTTCCTGATGGTGAAAATATGAGGAAAAGCATTGCCCAACACAATCATTTTCACAATGCCTGCCCTACTTCAGTCAAACACTATGAAACACTGCCTCAACAACTGTCTCACTAGCCCCATAGTTTTAGCAATGAGGAACAGCATCTAATATTTGACACACATACCAACAAAAGCAAAGACACTGATTCCCAGCTGAGGCCACGTGGTAGAGACCAGTAAGAGCCAATTAGTAATCTTCTGCACTGAGACAGTCAGAGCTCCAGGATATCCAGAGATCTGGGTGCATGTCCAAAGATCCAATGTGTCAGAACTCCAGTGCACCAGAGGTCCATCCATCCATATTTTCAGTACACCAAGAGTTCTGGTGTGTGCAGAATTCCAGTGCATTTACAGCTCCAAAGCGTTAAGAGGTCCAGTGCTTCCAAACTCCAGGGCACCCATACCCAAATAACATCCAGTGCAGCCATAGCTCTAGTGGAGAAGGGGGGGAAAGGAAGAGAAGGGGTGAGGGGAGAGAGGGAGAGGGACACGGAAGAGGGAGAGAAGGGAGGGAGATGGGGACAGAGATAAGAGGACGTGTGGAAAGTGAGGGTAAAGTAGAATGGACAGGAAGAAGAGGAGGAAGGGAGGGAGGAGGGGGAAGGGGAAGGGAAGACAACCAGAGGGGCATGGTAGGGGGATGGAGCTGGAGGAAGAAGGAAGAGGAAGGAAGGAAAACATTAATTAGAAGATGGGGTGATCATGCCGTGTTAAGCCCCAAAAGATCACTTCTGTACAGACACGTGCCCCTGAACACAAGTACAACCTGTGTCCGGTGACCTGCAGCAAAGACACAGGATATTGCTCCATGAGCAGGTTACAAAGATGAAAAGTGTGTGGATTCGATAGGGGTAATTGTCTAATGGGATACTGAGTTAAGGAAAAGAGAAATTATGCAAGTAAAGCCTTTAAATTTTTAGTACTAATGTAAGTACATCAAAGCTTAATTCTAACAGTATTTGCACAATTGAAATATCAAAATTCACATAATAAAAATTTTATGATTGGGGGAAAAAAGAAAGAAAAAACTTTATACTTAAAAGAGAAAATTGTATATTTAATTAAGCCTCAATAACAATTTTTAAAATTTTTATTTATATATTTTTATGTATGTGACTGTTTTGTCTGCATATATGTAAGTGCACTCACACATGCAATGCCCCTGGAGGCCAGAAGAAGGCATCTGATCCGCCATAACTGGAGTTACAAAAAGTTGTTACCTGTCACATGGATGCTGGGAACATAACCTGGGTCCTCTGGAAGAGCAGCCAGTGTTCTTAACTGCTGAACCATCTCTCTAGCTCCTCAATAACAAACTTCTAACTTAACATGCTAAGATTATGTCATGGGAACCTAGTGCAGTAGGGTCTGGATGCTAGATGCAGACCCAATGAAAGATTGAGAGCTGAAAGTGTTTTGCTAGAAATAATTTGCAAACTAAACTACAGGGTAGATATCTTGTAGTGATACTGATTGTTAGGAAGGTAAGGGGAATTTATTTTTCAAACCTCACTCATTTCTTTGGCTTAATGCCTAACCTGGGCTTAAATTGGGAATGCTACGTTGTCTGTTTTCTTGTACTTTGGAATATACAGGAATGTCCAACTCTGATAGGTATTTTCTTGGTTCACAGGAGTATATGCCTGGTTAGGTGTTGTCTGTAGATTCTTCAGTTGCTGCCTAAGAAACTGCTGGACCTACCAAGCTTGACCTTTGTCCCATAGGACTCTTGACAGAAAATGTACATTGACCTCCTGTGCAGATGAAAAGAACATATTTGTCCTAGTTTGCTTTCCATTGCTATGACAAAAACACTAACTAAAAAAAAACTTGGGGGCGGGGCGTGTCACTCTTTCAAGAGACAGTCCATCATTGAGGGAAGCCAAGGCAGGAATTTAAGCAGGGCAGGAACCTGGAGGCTGGAACTGAAACAAAGACTGGAAGAATGCTTACTGGCTCCCTCCTCTGACCTGTGTGCTGCCTGCTGCCTGCTTTATTACACAAGCCAGCCCTACCTGCCAGGGGGTGGCACCACCCACATTGGCCTGGGCCCTCCCACATCACTCAACAATCAAAAAAATGCCTCACAGATATGCCCACAGGCCCATCCGAGGAAATTTCCCAATTGCTGCTCCCCCTTCCCGGGTGTGTCAAGTTGAAAACTGAAACTGTCCAGCACAGTGCTCCTACCATATTCTAAATAGAAATAAGAACAATGAAGCTGACAAGACACCCCTTGTTAAGAAATTGAAGCAATACTATTTGTAAAATCCCATCCAGGTACCTGGCACAAGTTAGTTCACATGTGAAAAAAAGCATTAAAAACTAGCAGTTATTTTGTAAAATAATTCATGGTGCTTTTCCTCTCATTTCTCTGTATACACAGGGTCTCCTGGTTCACGAACCTAACTGCAGTTGTTGTCTTTCTGGGCATCTCATACATCCAGCTCTCAGGGCCCTGGGCCGTGGTTATCCTTCTTCCATTTTTGTCTGTATTTATGGCACTGATAACTCTTCATATGATGTACTGGAACCTGATCTATCAGCCAGAAAAACGTAAGTCGCACTTTCTGTTGGGTTTGGTGGGGAGGGTGGTGGTTACTTCTTAAGCCCGTCTTTGAATTTGAGGGGTCAGACAGTCACTACACGTGAGAGCACCACAGTTCAGGATGCACCAGATCCCTGACTTTACCTCCCTGTGCCCATATGGCCTCAGCGTCAGCTCCAGGCCCTCAGCTCCATTCACAGTTCTTGTATTCCACCTGGTAATCTCAAAGCACAACTGTGTTGGAATTTCGTTTAATATATATTACATATTATGTGAATAAGTAGGTTAAATACTTTTGCAAAAACCTGCTCACAATATCATTTATCGTTCACACAGAGATAGCTGTGTGTGTAGAGAGTAAAAGGGAATTTCTTTAACCCACTTTAAATGTGTCTTGTTAAAGATAAGTTCTCATTATGTAAAATAGTCTGGCCTTGAACTCTTGATGTATTCCACACTGATTTTAAATTCAGGATCCCCTTACTTCTGCCTCTTGAGTGCTGGGATGTGCCACTGTGTTTGATGCTAAATGTATTTGTTGTTTAAAGATTTTAATTGACAGGTAAGTGTATGTGTCTCTGTGAGTGCACTGCTCCTAGAGACCAGAAGAGGGCATTGGATCCCCTGGAGCTGAAGTTACAGGTGGTGGTGAGCTGCCTGATGTGGGAGCTGGGAACTGAACTGTAATTCTCCACAAGTAAGCTTTCTTAAGTGTTGAGCCATTTTTCCAGCCCCTAAATTCATTTATTTTTACTTTATTTCATTTTTTTTAGACAGGGTCTTCCTGTAACCCCAGTTGACCTGGAGCTTGCTATGTAGACCAGGCTGGACTCAGTCTCACAGAGATCTACCTGCCTCTGCCTCCCAAATGCTGGTATTAAAGGCATGTGACACCATGCCCGGCTCCTAAATTTATTTTTAATTTATAGATAAAGACAAAATGTATACATATTTATGGAGTATCGTGTGATGTTTTGATTTATAGTCTATAATATATAAATTAGGTTAAACATACCTGTCTTTTAAAACACTTATTTATTGTGGTTAAAAAAAAACACTCAAAATCCTTTTTTCTAGCTCTATAACATATACAGAGCTGGACCCAGTGGTACACACTTATAATCCCATCAGTTGGAAGGTGGAGACAGAAGGATCAAGAGTTAAAGACCAGCCTCAGCTATGTGAACATGTTTGAAGTCAGCCTGGGCTACATGAGAACCTGTCTCAAAAGAAAAAACAAACAAATAAATAAAAACCACAACACACTACTGTTATCTACAGTCACCCTGCTGCATAATTGCACACCAGAATTTCTCAATTGTATCTGTCACTCAGTGTCTGTCTTCCCCATCATCCCCCCTCTAAAGTATGCATCATCTCATAGCCACTATTCTTCTCTCAAGAACTATAACATCAATTTCAGGAGGATTCTGTAAAGGAGTGAGACCACACAGTGCTCCCCTTCCTGTGCCTGGCTTATTTCACATACAGTGATCCCCAGTTCTGTCCATGTTGCTCAAATGACAGGACTGCATCCATTTCTGTGGCTGAATTGTATTACATTGCATATATGTACTACATTTTCCTTATTTATTCATAGGTTGGTGGGCACTTAGGTTATTCCATGTCTTTCCTATGTGAATAGTGCCACAGTAAACATAGGAGGGTAGAGAAAAGATTTCAAAATTACTATGTAGCTCAGGCTGAACTTGAATTCGCGCCACCATGACCAGTGAGAGAATTTAACTCATTAGCTATCTGGTCACTGTTTAAAAATCTTCTTGATTATTTTGGTTTTTTATGTGTATGACTATTTTGCCTGTATATATGAAAGTGCACCGCCTGCATGCAGTGCCTGTGGAAGCTAAAAGAGGACGTTGGATCCCCTGGAATTGAAGTTATAGATGGTTGTGAGCTGCAGTGTGGATGCTGGGAACTGGTCCTGGACCTTCTGCAAGAGCATCCAGTGCTCTTAACCACTGCACCATCTCTCCTAGAGACACCACTGAGCCTTTCCCACCACTGAGCCAGCCTGGACCTCACCGATTCCATCCATGAGTGTCACTGGGCACACTCCTCTCTGTATTTACTGTAAATTTCCTAAGCTACCTGGATCAAATTCTGAACTCTTTCTGCAAAAATATTTTATAGATGGCGTTATTTACTTCAATTAAGAGACATAGTGTCTTTGCATTTGTAGTTTTAATATCTGTTCATCACTTTTACCTACACCTAATGTTCCCCATCAAGGGGAAAAAATGGTCTGTACTGAACATGTTGAGATATCTTATTCCTTCACATTCCTAAACAGTACAGTGTAACAGTTTTTCTTTTTTTTTTTTCCTTTTTGAAACATCAAATTTCTATATTCACGCATGCTAACTCCTTCACCACTCCTCCTAAATCTTGGTAGACATTTTTCTGGCTTCTGTTTCTATGTTTTAAATTACGTTAGATTCTTCGTAAGCATTTTTATAAGTTTAATGTATTCCTACTTTGTTTTTATTTTGTTGTCTGTGCTGTTCATTGTCGTACCCATTTATAGTATTTATCCCATTATGATCTATTCTAGTTAACTGAATATCCTTAAGTTTCTGCATGTTATAGACAAGGACAGAATTTCCTACATTTTAAAATCTGCATAGTACTCCACTGAATATGTATAATACATCTCTTTTCTTCCCCTCTGGTTTTGTTTGTTTGTTTGTTTGTTTGAGATAGACTCTCATGTAGCCCAGGCTGGCTTTGAGCTCACTGTGTAGTCAAGGATGACCTGGAACTCCTGATCATCCACCTTACACATGCTGGGATTACAGGCTTATGACACCACACCCATGACATATTTACTTCATCCACTTATCTGTTATTAGACAATTAAAGTGTGCACATTTCTTGGCTAATATAAATATTGTTATGAGAAAAATAGGTCTGGAAATACCTCTTCAGAATCCTGCTTTGAATTTAATTTTGGATTATATGCCCAGAAGTAGAATGTCTTCCTCTTTTAATATTTTTTTTTTTTTCCTTTTTGAGTCAGGGTCTCCCTGTAGCCCCAGCTTTCCTGGAATTCACTATGTAGACCAGACTGGTCTCGAACTCACGAAGATCCGCCTGCCTCTGCCTCCCAAGTGCTGGGATTAAAGGTGTGTGCCACCACTCCCAGCCTCTTTTAATTTTTAAAGTTTCTTTATTTTTATTTTATGTGTATGGGTGTCTGCCTGGATGCATATAGTACCACCTGTGTGCAGTGCACTCAGAGGCCAGAAGAGGGCATGGTATCACCTGAGTTGGAGTTTCAGATGCTTGTTAGCCACCAGGTGGGTGCTGAGAACTGAACCCAGGTCCTCAACAAGAGTTGCCCATGCTCCTAACCACTAAGCCATCTCTCTAACCCCTCCTCTCTTAATTTTTTGAGAATGCTTCATGTTGCTGTCCTTAACAACTGCTCCATTTTACACTCCCATCAACAGTGCTCAGGAATTCCTTACCACCTCTCCAAATCTTCACCAACAGTTATTATTTTCTTTGTTTTTAAATGTGGTCACCCTATTGTGTGTGAAATGGCATCTCACTATGGCATTGACTTATATTTCCTGAGCAATTAGTGATGCTCACTGGTGTAACCTGAGAAATATCCCCCATAAGCTTATGTATTTGAATGCTTGGTCCCCTGTTGATGGTGCTGTTTGAGGGGGTTATGGAACTTTTATGAGGTGTGCATGCCACAGGGAACCTCACCCACTTCCAGTTTACTCTCTTTGCTTCCTGGTGTGCTGATGAAATGTGATCAGCCTACTTCCTGTTCCTTCTGCCATGCCTTCCCTGCCATTATGGACTCTCCCTCTGGCACCATAAGCCAAAATAACTCTATCTTCATTTTTGGTCATGGTGTTTTATCACAGCAACAAAAGTAATGAACGCACTCACCATCTTACCACTGGTTATCAGTCATTTGTACATATTCTTTGATAAATTATCTTTTTAATTCCTGTGTTCATTTTTAAAACCAAGACATTTGGGTTTTGTTGTTGTTAAGTAGTAGATTACTCATTTTGCTGTCCTTTATTTGTTTAATTTTTATTATTTGTTTATGTGTATGTATGCATGTGTATATATGTGGGTGTTCTTGAAGGCCAGAAGAGGGCATTAGAGCCCTTGGTGTTGGACTCACAGGGGTTGTGAGTTGCCTGACATAGGTTCTAAGAACCTAATTCAGGTCCTCCACAAGAGCAGTAAGTGCTCTTAACCACTGAGCCATCTCTCCAGCCTCTGACCATTAATTTTGAATCCTAAAATTTTGCTAAATTCATTTATTATCACACAGAGATTTGTGTGTACACTACATACACTTGTCAATTCATGCATGCATGTGTGTTCCTTGGAGACTGGTACATATAGGATCTCTTCATCTGAGGCTAGGAATGATTTTATTTATTGTGTCCCAAACTTCTGGCTGTATTTCTTTTTCTTATGCAATCGCTTTATCTAGAACTTCCAGCACTATGTCTAGGAGTAATTGGCAGCATTTGGCATCTTTACTCAGTTTCTGACCTTATGGGAAGGCTTTCGCTGTTCTTATTGAGTATGTTAGCTGTAGGCTTTTCTCTTCTTTTTTTTTAGATTGTTCGATAGTGGCTTTCTTCTATTGTTAGTTTGTCAAGTATTTTGTCATGAAATGATGCCGCCTTTGCTCAAATACTTTTTCTGCAGTCATTGAGATGACCATGCGCTTTTTAGCCCTTCATTTTCTTACGGTGATGCATGGTTTTTCACATATGCTGAGCCATCCTTGCATTTTAGATTTAAAAAAAAAATCTTTCTAGTTGTGGTATACAGTCCTTTTAATGTGTTCCTGAGTTTGATTTCCTGGTATTTAGCTTAGGGTTTTTACAATGTGTTCATCATGGATTCTGACTTGTGGTTTTCTTCTCTTTCTGTGTCTTTGGTTGTGAGGGCAGGTAGTACTGGGTGTGCCCTTGCCTTTTAAATTCTATAGAGTTTGAAAAATATTGCTATTTATTTGAGATTAATTCTTCTTTAAATGCTTGATAGAGTTCTCCAGTGACAGCATCTAGTCTTGGACTTTTCTTTATTATAAGGTTTTCTTTTTTACTGCTGACTCAATCTCTTTACTAATTATAAGCCTTTTCGGTTTTTGTTTTTTCCTTGTGATGTAATTCTAATAGTTATGTGTTTCTAAGAATGTAACTATTTCTTCTAAGCTCTACAGTTTGTTATTACAGAATTGCTCAGAGAAGTCCTTCTTATTTCTGTGAACTTCATTTTCCTATATCCTATCACTTCCAATTTTTGTTTTTTAACCGTTCTCTATTTTTCTTAGTCTAAGTAAGATTTATCAGTTTTTCTGATATTTGCAGAAAGCAAAAGATGGTTTCCTTGGGGGGTTTGCTGTGGTTCTTGTGGTGTTTTTGTTTGTTGTTTTCTGTTGTATTTTGGTTTTTGTTTTGTTTGTTTGTTGTCTTCTCTGCCATTTTCTGTCCTCTGCTCATCTCTATTCATCTTCCTTCATCTGCTTTTAGTTTAGTTTGTTCTATTTTCTTTACTTTTTTGAAGTATAAATTTAGATTGTCGATTTGAGATTGTTCTTTTTTAGTGATTATAAACTTCATTTTCAGTGCTTACTGTGAGGTTATAGGCATCGGTTTTATTGGTTCTATTTTTCTGTCATTTGCCTCCAAACATTTTCCACGTTCTTGTGATTTGTTCTCTAACTCATTGATTGTTTAAGAGAGGCTTGTTTTATGGTCCCTTCCCAATGTTAACAAGATTTTAATCTTCAGTACATATATTACTTCATTATGATTAAAAATGTAAATAGTATTTGCAATTTATAGCTTTTAAATTAGGTTCATGTGGTATTTTCTGTGCACAAGTTTTTTGTTGGACTTTTGTGAGTTTCATACAGTATAGATTGATGGTATTTAGATTTCTTCCCTATCTGCACCTCCCCCACTGCCCCCACCCAGTTTAATGAACTCTCTCACATGCATATGTGTGTGTATATATATATGGTCTATAGAGTCTGATATATGTTCCCTAATGCCCCTCAGTGTAGGTCCATCCACTGAGCCTATCAAGTGTCACATCCCTGTAAGACACTGTCTCTCTCCATGCCAGCAGCCATCAATTGCAAAGAGTTCCTTAGATTAGATTGTGATTTCTTACCCACTTCCCCATGTCTAGGCTGGGATTTTGTCTGGCTTGAGCTTGCATAGGACTGGTGCATGCTGTCACCACTGCTGTGAGTTCATATGGGTAACTGACCAGCTGTCTGCAAGACTCTGTTTTCTTACAGTCATCCACCACCTCTTGTTCTTACAACTCTCACCAGAGAAGTTTTTATGCAGCAGCTGCTGATTAACACAGAAGCCCACAATTGGCCAATGTGCAGAGAACAAGGGGCTGCAGAGTGCTTGCCCACGAATGGGACGCCTGTTTCAAACCTCAGCCTCCCAAGACTCGGGGATCAATGTGAAAGAAAGAAGAAGCAGAATGTTTTTGTTTTTCTTTCACATTTTTGTATGATTTTTTTAGAGTTAGTGTTTATAATAAAATTTATCCACCCTTGGAGCAGGCGAGATGGCTCAGCGATTAGGAGCACTGACTGCTCTTGCAGGGGATCTGAGTTCGAGTCCCAGCACCCACATGATGGCTATGAACCATCCTTAACTACAGTTCCAGGGGAATCTGAAGCCCTCTTCTGACCTCTGCGGCATTGCATGACACGGGTGCACCCACACACATGAAGGCAATACACTCATACACATAAAATAAAAATAATAATAAATAAAATTTTTTAAAAATTTATTCACCCTCCCACTTGTTCCTTCTAGATTTTGAGCTATTGTGGTATAGTTTTACTCTCAGGTTATAAAAGAATTCATCCCTGTTTTCTTTTAGTTTTCACATGATTTTTTTCTACCTTTACACCTCTGACCCACTTGAAATGCTATTAGGATAGATTTTAAGAAGCATCTTTTATCCATATTACTGCCTAGTTACTCCAACCTCATTAATGGAAAGTCCCCATCTCAAACCTTGCTTTGAAATGCCATCATTGCCACATCCTCTCGCTTGCACATTGGGAATTTCTATTGTTCCCTTGATCAATCTTTCTGTTCTTTGTGTTTAATTCGGCCCTTAATTTCTGACATATCCCCTCCTACTGCTCCCGCTGTCTTTCCTGCCCATTTGCACAATTATCAGCTACAGCAATGCAATGAGTTGTGCTATTCACCAGTGTCACTCAGAAGTGTCACTCACCAACATCGGTCGCCAGCATCACTTATCTGTGTCACTTTATTTCTACCCCATTCCTGTGAGGCTGATGGGAACTGCAGCCTTACCAC
>NW_008338733.1:0-798 GCF_000622305.1 Nannospalax galili | reverse complement strand
TTCTACTACTGTGGAAACACTCAATGAGGTTGTATTCAAAACCTCTGTGACATTACACACTCAATCTCTTATTAATCAACACCTCTTCCATGCCATTTCTATCATCCAACAACAGGTAGACCTCCTCAAAGAGAAGATGGCAATTGTCAAACAGATGATGCTAATGGCCTGTGACCCATGGTTCAAAGCCCTTTGCCTCACACCTTACAAAGTAGATAACCTCAACTAGGGCCAGGATGGAACTCTCACAGTACATCCATGGCCACTGGAGCCAAAAGTTTCTCAACTACTCCACCTTGCTCACTGACCAGATCACCTCTCTAAATTATACATGGGCTCAGATAACAGATATAAACTCTGCATTCCTTGACAAACTTTGTTCAAATTTAAAAGCTTTGTTTGACCCTTCATGGATCATTATTTACTCTTGGGTATCATAGTCTTAATTATTTTCTTGCTCATAAAATGCCTTGTTCTATGCTTCCGAAGATAAAACCAAGTAAATTACTTGGTGTATCAGGTTCTCAAGACCCTCTAGGATCCAGACTTCGACCCCCGCCCCCGAGGTATGGCAGGTCTGGCTTGCTGAAACCTGAGAAGCGGTTGTGTAACTTCTTGCCCACCTCCCCCGTCACATGGTTGTGCCAGAGGTCACACCCTTCTAGGGCTGGTAGTCAATGATGGGTAAGATCCTGATGGTCAGGACGACCTAAGACAGGCACAGTCCATCAAGCTGGGTCCCCTCTGAAGTGGGGTCAACTATGTCGAGGAAAAGAACCTCGGCTCCCACTGACCTTT
>NW_008338732.1:0-210 GCF_000622305.1 Nannospalax galili | reverse complement strand
TCTCTGGAGAGCCCATAACAGTGAGCTTATCAGCAAGAATCCTTTCATGTCTGGCTCAGTTGTAGCTTCAAGGGATTAGCAGGATTTTGCCGCACCTCCCACTTCTTCACACAGGATTCCGGGTCCTCAAGAGGCAGGGCCTTCCAAACGTGGGTGTGATGGACCCAGGGAGCAATACCGTCAACCTTTAGGGCAGTGGGGGTGGTAGAC
>NW_008338731.1:0-318 GCF_000622305.1 Nannospalax galili | reverse complement strand
AAGTCCTCAGACATTAAAAATGAATGGAGGGCTAGTGTGATAGCTCTCTCCACTAAGGCTGATGACCTGAGTTCAATCCCCGGGAACCACGTGGAAAAAAGGGGAGAACTAAGTCTCACAAGTTGACCCCATGCATCCACACGTGTGATATGGTACAACACAAGGATAGATAGACAGATAGATAGATAGAAAGATAGAGATAGATGATACACACACACATAGATGATAGATAGGTAGATAGATGATAGATAGATAGATAGATAGATGGATAGATAAGTAAATTAGTTAAAATTAAATAAAAATTAATGGAAGAGAGAA
>NW_008338730.1:0-444 GCF_000622305.1 Nannospalax galili | reverse complement strand
TTTTTGAAACAGAGAGTATCTTTTCTTTCTATGCTCAACAAGTTGCTCAATTCTTTGCATATAAGCATATCCCTGGAATAATATTTTTTTAGTACTATTGTTGAAAGCTTAGTAGAAAAAGAATAAAATGATGCCTAGGTGTGCTGTTTTACAATGTGCTTTCACCCTTGGACTGCAGTGGAAAGGGGAAGTATATAAATATCGATAGAACCCCCTGTTGTTCCAGCCTAATCTTGAGTTTCAATAACTGTTTCTTGTTTTAGCATCACCATTAATGATTTAATATAGTCTCTAAGGTTTAACTGACTATGACAGTTATCCTTCACATTGTGGAAAAAATAATGAAAACGTTAAAAGAGTATAGAAATGTTAAACTCACCTGTTTAAATAGGAAAAAAAATGAAGAAAAAAACACAAGTAAACAGTTCAATATAAACTGAACAT
>NW_008338729.1:0-629 GCF_000622305.1 Nannospalax galili | reverse complement strand
CCCTTGTTTCATGGGCAATTGATGTCCAGTTTAGAAAATCCTTTCCTAGGCATATATCTTGTAGGTTATTCCCAATGCTTTCTTCTAATGGTTTCAGAGTTTCAGGCTTTACATTGAGGTCTTTGAGCCATTTGGAATTGACTTTTGTGCAGGGTGAAAGATAGGAGTTTAGTTTCATTCTTCTACAAGTGGAGATTCAGTTTTTCCAGCACCATTTGTTGAACATGCTGTCTGTCCTCCAGTGAATATTCTTGTCCCCTTTGTCAAATATCAGGTGGCTAAAATTGCAATTACTCATATTTGGGTATTCAGTTTTGTTCCATTGATCTATGGGTCTATTTTTGTGGTAGGTGCCAGTACCATATTGTTTTTATGACTATAGCTCTGTAGTAGAGCTTAAAATCTGGTATAGTAATCCCCCCAGCATTGCTCTTAGTTCTTAGGGTTTGTTTTGGCTATCCAGGGTCTCTTGTGCTTCCATATGAATCTTAGGATAGTTTTTTCTAATTCTGTGAAGAATGTCATGGGGATTTTGATTGGCATTGCATTGAATCTATATATGAGTTTTGGCAGGTTGTTCATTTTCACAATATTAATTCTTCCAATCCATTAGCATGGGAGGTCCTTCC
>NW_008338728.1:0-249 GCF_000622305.1 Nannospalax galili | reverse complement strand
TCCTCCTCCGACCGGTCGTCCATGCACTGGGACCCAACCGAGTCCTAAATCGCCCCCCCAGATGATTCTCCTAAATCGTCTACAGCTAAACCCCCTCCCGGACCTCCCACTGCCCAAACCTATACTCCTGCGCCAAAAACTCAGGCTCTTGAGTCCTCAAGGGCAGATCCTATTCCTCCCCCTCCTGCCAATACCCCTACCCGGGAAATTCTTTTGCAGATGCTAAATTCATCTTATTACTTCCTCAAT
>NW_008338727.1:0-502 GCF_000622305.1 Nannospalax galili | reverse complement strand
TAGGACTAGGACTAGGCTTAGGGTTATGGTTAGGGTAAGTGTTAAGGTTAGCGCAATGGTTAGAATTTGATTTAGTTTTCGGTATGAATTTTTGTTTTGGATTAGGATTACTCTTAGGATTAATGTTTGTACTAGGGTTAGAGTGAGGGTTAGGACTGGGATAGGTTTTTGGGTTATGATTAGATTTACATTTAGGGCTAGGCTCCTGGATAGAGTTATGGTTAGGTTTGGGTCCAGGTTATATATTGAGGGTTAGGGTTCGGGTTTCAGTTGGGGTAGATTTAGCGTGAGGGTTAGTGTAGGGTTAGGCTCAGTTTTACGGTTAGAGCAAGGTTTATGGTTAAAACTTTGGTTAATATTAGGTTTGGTTCTAGAGTATATAATTAGGGTTAGTATTATGGTTTTGGTTACAGTTCAGGTTAGGCTTAGGATTAGGATTAGGGCAATGTGCATGTTTATGGATAGGACTAGGTTTACTGTTAGTTATTAGCCTAACACTCAT
>NW_008338726.1:0-274 GCF_000622305.1 Nannospalax galili | reverse complement strand
ATCTGACCTGATTTCTTCTGGAAAACTCAATATTATTGTTGCTACTCTCAAACCAGTCTTAACCCAAGCCATTCTTTTTTTCAGTGGAAATCCTCTATTAACATGGGTTCACTCATGGTTTTCAGTCTACTGTGTTCCTCAAATCTGTATATTCTGTCATTGTCAAATCTTTTCCAGCCATAAGAGGTAAGAGTTATCAATGTCTGTCCCTAGGAAAATGGGGGCTAAAGAAGGTTAATAAGAAGAATACAGCATTGAAAATTGGTGGGGGGGG
>NW_008338725.1:0-531 GCF_000622305.1 Nannospalax galili | reverse complement strand
AGAATTGCCTCTTTGTTTTGTACGTGTAGTGTTTTTACTATGATGTGCCATAGAGAATTTCTTTTCTGCTCCTGTCTGTTTGGTGTCTTGTATTTGTATGGGCATATCTTTCTTTAGTTTTGGAAATTTTTCTTCCATGATTCTGTGGAAGATCTGGTCCATTCCATTATCTTGGGATTCTTCTCCTTCCTGTATTCCTCTGATTCGTATGTTTGGTCTTTTTATGGAGTCACACAATTCGTGCATATTCCCTTCTTGTGATTTCTTAAATTTTTCATAATCTTTGCTTGAGTGGTCTAGTTAGTCCACTTTATCTTCCAGTCTTGATAGTCTGTTTTCCATTTCATTCATCCTATTGGTGAGGCTTTCTCCTGTCGTTTCTAATTTGCTTACTGTTTCACTGGTGTTTCATTTCAGCCTGAGTATTCCTCAATATTTCTAACTCTTTTCTGAATTCATTAAGAAACTTATTCCCATCTTCCTTCAGTTCTTTGATTTCTTTGTCTGTAGTTCTTTAAATTCACTGAATTC
>NW_008338724.1:0-674 GCF_000622305.1 Nannospalax galili | reverse complement strand
AGTGGCTATGAAAGTGGCCAAGCCCCCCACAGTTCCAGCAGCTTTCCCATGAGACAAAGTGGGTGGGTTTTCCTTGTGACAAAAGAATCTCCAAGAAAGTTGTCAAAGCCCCAGTAGAGCCTGCCCTTGGGTCTAAGTCTCTGGTAGTGAGTACCCATTTATGAATGTTATCATTGTGGACAGGTGTGATAGCATTATGAGTAGAGGTGTTCATGCCCTCCCAAGTTAACTGTTTGATAAACACCTCTTGGGTGGGTCCAGACTCTACCCTCCACTCTATTGCCTTGGTGACACGGGTAAGGAAATCTGTGAAGGACTCCCCTGACTGTCAAATCAAATTATGGAAAAAGACTTATGGGTCATGGGGGGAGCAATATTTAAGGGCCTAAAGGCCAAGTCAGAAACTTGTTGAAAATAGACATGGAGGCCAATAGTAGACTGGGAGATGCGGTCAGTATATTGTCCGTGCTCCATGAGCATGTCCAATGTAATGTTGAGGCCATATTGGAGTTTTAGGAGGGCCTGATTTCAGCCTGATTGTCATAGGCTGTGCACCGGTTTATAAAGACTGAAGGTTCTAAGATTGCCTTTAGTAAGTTACACCAATCATATTGTGTTTGTAGATGTAAGGACCACTGACAAAGAACCTGTTTGAAATATGGGGAGTCAGGGCC
>NW_008338723.1:0-244 GCF_000622305.1 Nannospalax galili | reverse complement strand
ACCTCAATGTAAAGCCTGAAACTCTGAAACACTTAGAAGAAAACATTGGGAGAAACCTACAAGATACGGGTGTAGGAAAGGACTTTCTAAACTGGACACCAATAGCCCAGGAAACAAGGGCAAGAATTAACAAGTGGGACCTCATTAAACTAAAAAGCTTCTGTATATCAAAGGAAACAACAAAGAAAACAACCAGAAAACCCACAGAATGGGAGAAAATCTTCAGCAGCGACACATCTGATAG
>NW_008338722.1:0-3218 GCF_000622305.1 Nannospalax galili | reverse complement strand
TCACAATGTTGCAATATGACATCACAATGCTTTAATCTGCCATCGCCATACGTCCATGTACTAGTATATTGCTCCAATATGCCAACAATATTACAATATGACTTCTGAATGTTCCCTTGTGGCGTCACAATGCTCGAATGTGACATCACAATGCTCCAATATGCCAACACTATGGCACCACGTGCCATTATATTGCCCCAATTTGGCATCACAATGTTGCAATATAACTTCACAATGTTACATTTTGATATCACAAATATCCATTGTGCCATCACAACGTTAAATTAATTTCACAATGTTCGATTGTGTCATCACAATGCTCCAGGTTGTCATCACAATGCTCCACTGTGAAATCACAATGCTCCAATATGCCATTACGATGCTCCAAAGTCTCAACACTAAGGCCACGTGTGACATTATATTGCTCTAATATGTCATGACAATGTTACAATATGACTTCGCAATGCTCCAATGTGACATCACAATGCTCCAATGCGCCAACATTATCGCCCCATGTTCCATTATATTGCTTCAATGTGCCATCACAATGTTATAATATGACTTCACAGTATTCCATTGTGACTTGTTAATGCTCCAATTTGACATCAGAATGCTGCAGTGTGACATCACAATGTTACAAAATAAATTCACAATAATCCAATGTGATGTAACAATGCCTGAATATGACATCAGAATGCTCCAATGTGCCAACACTATCGCCACATGTGCCAATATATTGCTCCAATGTGCCATCACAATATTACATTGTGACATCACAATTATCCACTGTGACATCACAATGCTCCAATATGACATCACAATAGTCCAATTTGCTTTCAGAGTGTTACAATATGACTTCACAATGTTCTATTTTGATTTCACAATGCTATAATATGACATCACAATGCTCCAATGTGCCAACATTAACCCCACTTGTGCCATTATATGGCTCAAATGTGCCATCACATTTTAATAATATGTCTTCTCAAGGTTCCCTTGTGCCATCACAATCCACCTATATGCCATCACAATGCTCATTGGGCTAACATGGTGCGCAATTGTGTCATTAGCATGATCCATCGTGTCATCATCATGCTCAATATGCAAACGCGGTACTCAATATCCCCTCACAATCAGCAAATTTGATCACACAATTCTCCATAGTACCATCACAATATTGCAACATGACTTCACAATGTTTCATTGTGACATTACAATGCTCCAATGTGCAAACACTATCTCCCCGTGTGCCATTATATTACTCCAATATGACATTACAATGGAACAACATGACTTCACAATGTGAATCACAATACTGCAATGTGCCAACACCTTTGCCCATGTGACATTCTATTGCCCCAACGCACCAACACACTGTTACAATATGACCTCACGATGCTGCATTGTGAAGTCACAATACTCCAATATGACATCACAATGCTCCAATATGCCAGGACTATCGCCCCATGTGCCATTATATTGCTCCAATGTGCCATCGCAATGTTACAATATGACTCCATAGTGTTCCATTGTGACATCACAATGTTCCATTGTGACTTCAAAGTCCTCCATTGTGATATGAAAATACTCCAATGTGCGAACACTACCTCCTCATATACCATTATATTGTTCTAATGTGACATCACAATATTACAATATGACTTGACAATGCTCTAATGTGATATCACGATGCTCCAATATGCCAACACTATGGCCCCATGTGCTATCACAATGCTCTACGGTGCTATCACAATGTTAAAATATGACTTTACAGTGTTCCATTGTGATATCACAGTGCTCGAAAGTGATATGCCAATTCTCCATTGTCCCAAAACTATCGCCCTGTGTGCCCTTATATTGCTCCAATATGCCATCACCATGTTACAATAGGACTTCTAATGTTCCAATGTGACATCACAATGCTGCCATGTAACAATACTATTGCCACATGTGCCTTCATGTTGCTCCAAAATTCCATGACAATGTTGCATTATGACTTCACAATGTTCCATTGTGGTATCACAATGCTCCAAGGTGACATTAAAATGCTCCCACATTCCAACACTATTGATCCATGTGTTATTATATTGCTCCACAGTGGCATCAAAATGTTACAATATGATTTCATAATGTTCCTTTGTCTTTTCATGATGCTCTATTGTGATGTCACAGTGCTCCAATATGCCAATACTTTTGCCTCATGAAGCTATATATAACTGAATAGTGCATTCAAAATGTTGCAATATGAATTCGCATTTTTCCTTTGTGGCATCACAGTACTCCAATGTAACACTATCACCCCATGTGCCATTGTATTGTTTCAATGTGCCATGACAAAGCTAACCTACGACTATTCAGTGTTCCTTTGTGACATCACAATACTCCAATGAGCCAATACAATCGCCACCTGTGCCAATATATTGCACCAATATGCCATCAAAATGCTACAATATGACTTCTCAGTGTTCTGTTATAACATCACAATGCTCCAATGTACTCACACTGTAGTACCAAATGTGCCATCACAACATTACAATATGACTTCACAATGATTCATTGTTACATCACAATGCTCCACCATCACTGTGTTACAATATGACTGCAAAATGTACAAATATGCAATTACAATGCTCCAATGTGCCATCACAATGTTCCATTGTGCCATCAAAATGCTCCAATGTGACGTCACAGTCCTCCAATGTTACATCACAGTGCTTCAGTGTTCCAACACTATTGCTTCCCATGCCATCACAATGCTCTAAGGTGCCATCCCAATTTTACAATATGACTTCACAGTATTGCATTGTAATATCACAGTCATCTTTTGTAACATCACAATGCTCAAATGTGACATCACAGTGCTCTAATGTGCCATCACAATGTTCCAATATGACTTCACAATGTTCCAATGTGATTTCACTATGCTTCAATGAGAAACCAGAATTCTCCAATTTGCCAATTCTATCTCCACATGCACCATTATATTGCTGCAATGTGCAATCACAATGTGACATTATGACTTCTCAGTGTTCCATTTGGAAATCACAATGCTCCAGTCTGATATCACAATGCTCCAGTGTTCCAAAACTATTGCTCCATGGCCGATTATACTGCTCCAGTGTGCCATCACGAGTTTACAATATGACTTCACAGTGTTCTATTGTGATATCACAGTGATCCAATGTGACAACAAATTCTCCAATGTGATATTACAATGC
>NW_008338721.1:0-206 GCF_000622305.1 Nannospalax galili | reverse complement strand
CAAGAAGAAATAACAAAAATCATGGCAGAAATTAATGAAATTGAAACAAAGCAAACAATACAAAGAACCAACAATTCAAAGAGCTGTGTCTTTGAAAAGATAAACAATATTGACAGACCACTAGCCCAGTTAACCAAAAGAAAGAAATAGCACATCAAATCAACAAAATCAGAGATGAAAGGGGAAACCTCACAACAGACACCAGA
>NW_008338720.1:1514258-1516117 GCF_000622305.1 Nannospalax galili | reverse complement strand
TTTTATTTTTATTTTTTATTTTAGCCAAACAGGAGCACTGGTTTTAAAAAAGGAGAGCCTCCTGTGAGCCACAGCCCACCAAGGTTTCTGACTGTCACATTGTCTCGGCCAGAACACAGCATATAGTGAGGGACAGGAATGAAATACTGACAGATAAGCATTGCTGCTCCTGAATTGCCTCCTCTTGCTAAATAATCAGTGCTGTATAAACATGCCAGGTTCGTTCTCTTCAACGCATTAATATTCTTGAGACAATGTCAAGGGTCCACACTAACTGTACTGTTTCTCAGATGAAACAAAAGAAAACACTTTGTGGCATGTGTGATTAGTTTTTCTCAACATGCTTTTCACAGGCTTCTTGACTGTAGTCCCTGCATGCTGATCTGTGATGAACTATTACGCTAATGAGACACCTGACCCCTGGGCCTGGTGAGAGGGCTCAGGGGTTAAGAGTACCAGCTGCTCTTGCAGAGGGCCTGGGTTGTGTCCCCAGGACCCACATGGCAGCTAACAAATGATTGTAACTCCGTTCTCAGGGGATTCAATGCCCTCTTCTGGCCTCTATGGGCATTGGATTGCACATGGTGCACTTAAATATCACAAGCAAAACATTCATATGCATAAAACAATTTTTTAATTAAAAAAATAAAAAGAATAAACACACCAGATCTTCTCCAAATTTTCAAAATATGTGACTTTTATGCACATTTCAGAATTTAGAATTGGATCAGAAACACAAAAAGCAAATTTAAAACGTCTGTAAAAAAACAAGTGCTACCAAGTGATCTTGAACAGATGCAATATGACCTAGAGGGGTTTCAGGATCAGGCTGAACACCGAGATGTATTTCATAATTTCTAGTCCACAGTCCAACAAAGCTAATTAGCTAATTATCATTTCCTTCTTTTCTTTTTTTTTGGTTTATTTTTACTTTGATTTGTTTATTGCGTGGATGTGTGTTTGTACGTATATGGAGGCATGCCAGGGCATACAAGTGGAGACTGAGGATAACTTTCTGGTGTACATTTTCTCCTTCCACCGTGTTGAGGTGGGCCCAGCACCTTTACCCCTTTTATTCCCTAAGCCATCTCACTGGCCCGTTTCCTTAGGTTTGAGTGATCTTGCTTTGCCTTCTTCTTCACCAACAGCAGCTGGACACACATGACTTACTCATTCTCGCTAATGTAACTGGAGACCACATGCATGAGTATTCACAGCCATTTGGTCTTTAAATAAGGTAGATAATATCAACAACAGGGTCAGAAAAGTCTGTGGGCAATGAATCCAGGCACTGATTGGACCCTGGAACCCAGCATGAAACACAGAAGATCTCTTTCTATAAGGAGGATACAGATAAAGCATTGCAGAAACAAAGTGAACAAAACCTTAGTTCATTTTTAAAATCCACTACTGATAATGGCTGAACCAAGCCGTAAGGTCAGTGTGACAGAGCCAGAAGGAGAGCTATTTTAGAAAGGATTGTGGGAACGTCGTCTTGAGAGGGTGACACAGCGGTCACAAAAGGGATAACCTGTGGACACTTCCTCGAGTGGTTATGATTGTTTAAGACCCTGTGAAGAGGAAATTAATTCCCACAAACTAGATAGCTTTGCTTGTTTTAGAGAAATTAATACCACTAAAAAATGTTGTAGAGGGCTAGAGAGATGGCTCAGCTATTAAGAGCACTGGCTGCTCTTGCAAAGGATACAGCTTTGGTTCCCAGCACCCACATGGCAACTAACAGCCATGTGTAACTCCAGTTCCAGGGGATCCGACACCCTTTTCTGACCTCTGTGGGAACTGCACAACACAGGTGCATTTACAAACATTCAAGCAATACACTCATGCACATAAAAAAT
>NW_008338720.1:1507056-1511699 GCF_000622305.1 Nannospalax galili | reverse complement strand
TAGGCAGTGGGGAGACCAGCCTGGGAGGCTGAGAACAGAGATCCTCAGAGCAAGCAGGCTAGACTGAATCAGCATGCTCTGGGTTCAAGTGAAAGACCCTGCCTCAATATCTAATGAGGGGAGTAACTGAGGAAGGCACCCAATGTCAACCTCTGGCCTCCACACACAGACACGGGCCCTTACACATCAACAGGCCCATACACATATACACATAAAAAAAGGGGGAAGGAGGGCTGGCAAGGGGGACTTGTGGGAAAGGGAATGTGGCCAAACCTGACAACATCAGTTCCATCCCCAGGACCTACATGGTAGTTTTCCTCTGACTTCCATGCATGCATGCATGCATGCATGCATGCATCATGGCACTTGTGCCCCAACATATACACAAATAAATACAGAAAATGTAAATTTTTTTTTAAAGCATAGATTCAATCTCTAGTGCCAAAAGGAGGAAGAGTTAGAGATCACTGGGTGGTTATGCTTAGTTAACTAGTACAGGCTGAGCCCCATGTAATTTCATCCTATTCCAGCCTATATATAAGGAAATCCTGTGATTGCCTCTATTAATAGAAAGCACACATTGGAGAATCTGGAGCTACTGAGAACTTGGAACTAAAGGGCTTTTATCTGGTCAGGAATACCCATATGTTTGTTTCTAGTCTGTCTATATTAATCTACTTTTGTTTTACATTCCTATTCAATATTCTAAGTTCCCTACAGAAAACTCAGTGTATTTAATGTCACTTAAATGGACATTTAAGAAGATTAAAATGTGGGGCTGGAGAGATGGCTCAGTGGTTAAGAGCACTGACTGCTCTTGCAGAGGACCTGGGTTCCGTTCCCAGCACCTACATGGAGACAACCATTTCCAGGGGATCTGACGCCTTCTTCTGACCTCCGAGGGCATTACACAAGGGTGTACTTACCACATTTGATCAATACACTCATACAGATAAAATAAAATAATCAAAGACCAATTTCATATTCTGTATATTTTCAAGAATATAACTCCCAAACCTGTAGGTTTATGTTAGCCAAATATCTCCAAAGCTCAGTAAGGAGCCAATCCCTCTGGAGTGGACAGGGTAGGACCAGTGTGACCAAAATGTCTTTCTCTACTGTTAAAATAACATTCCATGGGGCTGGAGACATGACTCAGCAGTTGAGTGTTTGCTGTTCTTTCTGAGGACCCAAGTTTGGTTCCCAGCACCCTATAAGGCAGGGCTTATAACTCCAGCTGCAGGGGATCCAACACCCTCTTCTGGCCTTCTCCGGTACCCGCACCACCTGCCATACACCCACATGGACCCATACGGACACACAGGCACAAAAAAATATAAAAACATCCCAATAAAGGCCTGGAGGGAAATGCCATGTAAATCACTCCACACAGAACAGGCAACTTCACTCCAAGGCAGTCGGGCCAAAGTTTCCCAGAGGTCAAAGTGCAGATACACTTCTGGTGGAACAGGCCTGGGGTGGGGCCTCAGATCTAGGTTTTCAAGGGGCCTCCAAGGCCAGTCCCAGAATCTTGCTCTCCTCACTAGGAAGCACAGAAACTGCAGCTTGTCTTTTAAATGAGTCGGTAAAGTTGGGAAAGTGATCAAGGCCAGAGCAAGCTCCCAGTAGATCCAGCCCACCAGCGGGCCTCCTAAGGAGAGGCAGGCTACAATCCGAGAGGCAGTGGCGCTGAAAACCCTCTCAGAAACTGTAAAAGCCCTGGGAATGCTTGGCATTCGGTGGCCTTTTTCCAACATAAAGATCTCCAACGCGGCTTTGACTGAAAGTGCCATAGAAGAACTTTGTGAAGCAGCTCTGGGGAACCGACAACGCCCTGCGGGTTGACAACTCTGCACTTCCCCTAGAAATGGGTCAGGACCACCAAAAGTACACAGACGCATATATTAAATGTTTCCCAAGGCTGTGGCGCCCGGGGACCAGCCCTCCGGGGTCGGCCCACCTCCTTGCACCAGCCTCCCTCCCCCGCGCCCATCCAGGCCACACGCTCTCATCCCTTAGAAACTGTCCATGCTCCGACAGAAACCCAAAGCTCCCCTGAATCGAGTGGAAGAGAAGCTGGGCAGAAAGTGAAACGGTGTCCGGGTTCCGAAGGAGGAGGTGCACGGCACCTGCAGCCGCACCTGGCGCGCCCTCAGCCTCAGACGTCCCCGGGATCCCAGAGGTGGGAGGATGCGGACAATCAGGAAAACCACGCTCAACCAACGACACCCCAAACTCCAAAGGCAGAGCCGGCGACGTCCCCTCGCACTGCCCCACAACCCTCCCAGGGCTGCTGAGCCGTGATGCAGCCAGCCGGCTCAACAGAGACCCTGGGAGGGCAGCGTGCCCACGCCTGAGCGGGCTGCAGTGCCGGGCTCTGTCCGTGGTAGGGACGAGGGCCAGGGCGGCCGGTACTCGCCTGGGGAAGGGAGGCCGCGACAGCCAGCAGTCAGCACCAAGCCAAGGCGACTGTCCCCGACACTGGGCAGCAGGGCGCGGGCGGCTGGACCGGTGTCCCCTTCGTAGCAGGCAGCGCCAGTCCAGAGCCGGAGTGCCGGAAGCTGCCCGGGAGCCGGCGGGCTCGAGTGACCTCCGCAACCGCTCCTGGGTATTACTGTGACTCAACCTATTTCCTCTTTGGAGGTTTAGAAGAAAAAAATGCATCTCCAGAGTTCGGGCAGTAGGTGGGCGGTGGCCAGCCCCAGGGCGGTGGCCAGCCCCAGGGCGGTGGCCCAAGGAAGGCGATGGGAGCCAATGGTCCGCGCCTGCTTCCTCTGGACCTCGAGGGTGCTTGGGGCAAGACACCCAGGACTGGAAAAAAGACGCTACTTCTGCCGGCGCCTCTTTGGGGTGTCCGGAAGGGAGAAGCGGGAGCGCCCACTGGCGCCGCCCAGCTGTGGGGAAAGGGCAGCTGTGAGGTCCACTCCCCCGCCTTGGGGTCTCAGCAACACCCGCCCCCGCCCCCCAACTTCATCGCAGCGTGGAAGCAATTCGCTGAGTTTATTCCCGTCTAGATCTACTTTCTCTCCTGTCCCAGGTGTGGGCGAAGAAAGGGTCAGGTAGATCAGCCACCCTTCAAAGACCTCGGAAGGAATGTCTGTGCGTCATGTGTGTGTCTGGTGTGGGAGTGTGATTTTGTCTGGGGAAGAGAAACAAATATGAGCGTGATGAAAAGTGGACTTTTTAAGATCAGTTTCCACTGCCCTCTCCCTCCAAACCCTGCCCTTAGTCAGGATCTCTAGGTCTGAGGACCCAATCCTGAAATACCGGTTCCTCCCTGGGACAATAGGTGAGGGCATTAGTCAAGTGGCAAATCCCTGTTCCCTGGGGAGGAAGAATACTCTGGTGCCCAAGGTTGCACCTGACAAGCAAGTGAGTCTTCCATTTAGCAGTGCTCTTGTTATATGTCCTGGGAAGGTACGGGGATTTGCTGTTTAGTAGTTTCAGTTTGGGTTGAAGTTCTGCAGATGGACAGTAGTCATGGTTGCAGAGTTAATGTACTTAAAAAATATATATTTTGTAGCCAGGCTTGGTGGCTCACGCTCCCAGCACTCAGGAGGCAGAGGCAGGTGGATCTCTGTGAGTTCAAGGCCAGTCTGGTCTACATAGTGAGTTCCAGGACTGCTGGGGCTACAGGGAGACCCTGTCTCAAAAAGACCAAAAAAAAAATAAATAAAATAAAAAAAAACATATATATATATATATAGTTGTTGCTCTTATTGTTTTATATGTATGAGTGTAGTACCTCCATGTAAGTGCACCTGTATCATACAATGTCTGCATAGGTCAGAAGAGGGCGTCAGTCAGATCTCCTGGAACTGGAGTTACAGAAGGTTGTCAGACGTCTGTAGGTGCTGGGATCGAACCTGGGTTGTCAGACGTCTGTGGGTGCTGGGATCGAACCTGGGTTGTCAGACGCCTGTGGGTGCTGGGATCAAACCTGGGTTGTCAGACGCCTGTGGGTGCTGGGAATTGAACCTGGGTCCTCTGCAGGAGCAGCCAGTGCTCTTATCCACTAAGCCATCTCTCCAGCTCTCAGTGTGAATGTATTTAATGGCACTGACCTGCACACTTAAAAATGGTTAAAATGTCAACTCTGTATGGTATGTATTTGAGTATAAATTTTTAAATTCCTGTGAAGGATGCTGCCCTTCATTCCACCCAACTTGATGTTGCAATATGAATTAAAGGCCAGCCTTGGCTACATAGTGAGTTCCAGGGAAGCCTAGGCTATAGAGTGAGACCCTATCTCAAAAAAAACAAGATAAGCAGGTAAGTGCCCTTGTTGCTAAGCATAATGACCTCAGTTCAATCAATACCCAGGACTCACTAGGGACAGCAGACCCCACAGACCTAGATTCAGAAAAATGATGTGAAAACAGAGTGGGAGAAATTGCTTGGATTCGTCTTTGTTATATAGGTTTACAAAGGCTTCAACAATGGGCTGACCAAACAGGCCTATGGAAAAAGGCATTTGCTGTCAAACATGAAGATCTGAGTTTGATACCTCTGACCTAGAACCAATACCTGAAAACTGTCCAATGACCTACATACTTGTGATCTGAAGCATACCCAGTGACACTTGCTGAGAAGAACACGCACACACACACTCACACACACACACACACACACACACACACACA
>NW_008338720.1:1482261-1506924 GCF_000622305.1 Nannospalax galili | reverse complement strand
ATGAGTTCAAGACTAGTCTGGGCTATAGATGACCCTGTCTCAACTCCTGACCTGACAACAAAAGAGGGGTCACCAAATGAATTTAGGTATCAATCATAAATGGGAAATTGTTTCTGGTGATTTACAACATAATTATTTGACTTTGCATTCCTTAGGAATACACCAAAAGGTGAGGAGAACTTAGAAAAATGAAGAGCCATGTGTGTACATCCCTGTGATCCCAAAACCAGGGAGGCAAAGACAGGAGGTTCTGAGATAGATCATCCTGGACTTAGCAAGTTCAAAACTAGCCTGGCCTACATGAGACTCTGTCTCAAAAACAGTGGTGGTGGGGAGAGGGGACTGGCAAGATGGCACAACAGGAAAAGGCACGTGCTATCAAGCCAAATGACCTGAGTTCAATCCTCAGGGACTCACAGGGTACAAGGCAAGAAATGAGTTCTGCCAGTTGTCCCCTGACTTCTGTAGTTGCCCTCAATACATACAGATAGATAATAAATAAATAAATAAATAAATAAATGTGATATATCTAACGGTTGGAGGGGTTACCAGGGCTGTGTTCCACAGCGGGGGCTCCACTTCTTATTTGTGCCATCCATGTGCAAGAGCAAGTATTTTGCTCTCAAGAAAAGAAGATATTCTTCTTCCTGGTGGCAGAATGTGAACATAAGACAAGTTTAGACTGTCTCAGGCAGGAAGGGAAATGTACTGAGACTGGAGACTAGCAGGCTAGATAGAACTCCGTCAACAGAGGCTCAGAACTTCGTTAATTTGAGAAAGAAATAAAGCTCCAGTTATTTAGAATATTCTGTCATTTGCAACTGAATCTAATCATGATGTTTATGATCATTGGGGCCTAGGCAAACCTCTATAGAACCAAAGACCTTAGAGAAAGCCACTTAGAAAGCGAGAACCGACAGGGAAGATGTGAAGGAAGAGACAGACAAGCCCAGGCTCACCCACGTCTGCGCATGGCTTATTTTACTTGGTGTACTGTCCTCTAAAGTCATCTATCCTGTCTCAAATAGCAATTTTATCTTTCCAAAAGGTCTGCCTTTGTGAAGCTGGATGAAGGAGGAGAGATGTAGGATCACCAGATCACAACACAGACTGCCTGGGTAAAAGGTGTCATTTTAAGCCACAGCTATCTTGAATTCTAATCTTGGAGAAAAGACGTGAGAGTAGAGAGCAAAAGACATTTGGAAGGGGTGTTTGAAATAACCTTGACTGAGGTTGGGACAATGCCTTTTCACATTCCCTACCCTTCTCTATCCTGTTTTTAAATATCACAATCTGGATGAGTCCTCCATTGAAACATGAGTAATAACTAGAAAGGGACCGTGTGGAGATTATTGGGGAAAAATACAGCACAAGAGAAATTATTTGAGACAATAGGAGTTCTAGCCAGGCATGATGGTACATGCCTTTAGTCCCAGCACTCAGGAGGTAGAGGCAGGAGGATCAGATCTCTTGTGAGGTCTATATAGCGAGTTCCAGGCCAGCTGTGGGATACTGGGAAACCCTGTTTCAAAAAGACCCCCCCCCAAAAAAAAGAAAAAAAAAAAGGAGTCCAGACAAATAATCCCCCAAAGGCATCAAAAGGAGATGGAATTGAGTTAGAAGAGCTCAGGGAAAATAAAATAAGAGAGAGGGGCTGAGAGATGGCTCAGGAGTTAAGAGCACTTTTGTTCTTGCAGAGGACCAGAGTTTGGTTCCCAGTACTCACATGACAGTTCATAATTTTCCGTAACCCCAGTTGCAGGGTATCTGACCCTTTGGCCTGCACCAGCACTCCACACGTTTAAAAACATGAAAGTCTGCATGAACTGTGATCCGGCATCTCTGCGTGATGGGTAGAAGTTAACCTGATGAGGGAGCTGGTTAGGGTGGAATGAACTGGAGTTTTAAGCATCTCCATATCATTTGTTTTTAAATGTGTTTAGCACATGGTACTAGGATTAAGTGATAAGCAGTAGAATAAATTGGCTTTGTTCTTCATTAAGCTTTTCTAGTGGAAAAGACAGCCAAAAGCATAAATAAGTGAACTGATAAACCAGGTATTTGCAGGCTAAAAAGTCAAACACTGACTGGAACAACCAGGATAAGACAGAACACAGCTAGAGGAGGCCTCTGTAGATATCATGAACGTTCTCACTGCACAGCCAAGACACTCAGATCAGAAGTGTGGAGTCAAGATGGAGGGGAGGAAGTGTTCCAGGAAAAGTGACTGGGAAAGAGCTTGATCTGCCTCCAGGACTGGCCAGGTTCCTTAAACAACTCTATACTCTCATAGCACCCAAACCCCAAATACTTCCCAAAGAGTGACTAAGGATTTGAGTGGAGCTAGACTCCTGGTTCATTTATATGTCAATTAACATTTACTGAGAAAGGTTACGTGACATTTAGACTGCTTTGCAAGTCACTGCTGGAGAAAACAAAGAAATTAATTTTCATAGCAAGGTACCTGGAGTCCGATTTGGCAAGGGTGGTTCAATTGCCTGCACAGTACCCCCCCCCTCCTCTCCCTCCCCCACCTCCTTGCCTTTGTATGATTTAGGAAGAATGACAGAAAAGGATAGCTGTCTCCCACCTCTCCCTGGAGGGTAGCTGTGCTTCTGCTTCCTCTCTGCTCTGTGCAACTTTAACATCCTGTTTCTCTGGTGGTTTGCTAACTCTGTTCCATACCGGTGTTCAACTGTGCCAAGGGCACGAGGTCTCAGCTTTCCATTTATTTATTTAATACTTATTGTAAGTATTATTTAATACTTATGTAACTGAGCAAATTCTGCCTCTGAAACAGGAAACGCAGCATCTTCTTCCCTGGGCTGTTGAATAAATATACGTGGAAGCATTCTGTCACCTGTAAAACAGTGTGTAGTAGGAGGCATTATTGATATTTGTCTAAGGGTCACTGGAGACTTAATGGTCTGGATAGGGACAGCTTTGAGGACACTGAGCACCTAGAAGGAAGAAGAACATGTGAGAATGAGGGTGAGGAGAAGAGAGAGAACTCTGAACTCATTTGGTCTGAGTACACAGCCATCTGCAGAGCTGGCTTCCCAAAGTTTGAGTCAAGGTCCTGGAAGGATGTCAGACAGCTAAGCCTTCTGCCTAGGCTCTCCCCATTAAGAGCGTGAGTTCTAGCCCAGGCTTAAGATATTTGGGGAATATATTCATTCCCAATTTCTATGGTTTAAAAATGATCACAAATGTAGTGACAACACAATACAAACTTACTATCTTGCAGTTCTGGATCTTAAAGTTCTGAAATAAGTCTTGAGGTGTGTTCTTTTATGGAGGCCATTCTAGTTGACTTCGGTTAGGCAGTTTCTAGCCTTCCTCTTTGCCAACTGGTTTTTCTGATATGCCAATTTTGCAACCCCTGTGCAAGGCCTTCCAGACCTCACTTTCAATCCTGCTCGCCGGCCTCATTGCCACACATTCTCACAGTGCTGAGATGCCCTCTGTGGACAAACACAGATGACAGTGAGCACGTGCTGATGTGCCATGGCTGTGACTTAGCAAGGTGAGCACACTGACTATCCAGAGCAGCCGTGAACATCAGAGCTAGCCACAAACACAGAAACATGCAGAGGTGTTGTAGGAAATACACATGGGTAAGGAACATTCCTGAGGTCCTTCCCTATGTTAGCCAACCACATATGCTGAAAACGTTGCACAAAAGAGAAGGTTCCTTTTTGGTCCAGTCTTGCCTTAGTCACTTATCAGGAAGCAGATCATTGGTGATTGCATGCTTATCAGGAACTAAAATTAAAACAGATGAGTTTTGTTCAGTGTTTCTATTGCTCTGGTAAGAACAAAATACATATGTGTGTACATTACAGCATAATCAATGAAACTATGTCATTCTAATAATTCCACACTGCAAATTAACCCTTCATGATTGAGTTTAAAATTGATGTGGAACCGGTGAGATGGCTCAGTGGGTAAAGGTACCTGCTGCCAAGCCTAATGGCTTGAGCTCCATCCCAGGGACCCACATGGTAGAAGGAGAGAACCAATTCCCACAGGTTGCACTCCGACCTCCACATTCAAGCTGTGGCACATGCATGCCTCTACCACCATACACATAGACAGACAGACAGACAGATAAATGAATTTTAAAAATTGATGTGGTGGCCCACATCTGCCTGCAATCTCAGGTAGTGTTGGAAAACTGAGGCGGGCCAAGCCTGAAGCCAGCCTAGGCTACATAGCAAGACCCCTATGCTATGGTAAATTAAATAAAATAAATAAATAAATATTGAGCACTGACATTTCTTGATAAAAAGATGAATGATAAATCTTTGTTAATAACTTAAACATTTCTCTACTTAGAATGACCTTAACTATCAATTATGAGAGACATTATTTTAGAATATTTAATGGTATTTCCCCTGCTTTTTGAATAAAGGCGCATTTTTATTTTGCACCGCAGTACACAAATTGCGTAGCTTGCCCCATCCTTGGATGGGCTAGAGACCATAGTTTGAGAAGTGAAAGATTGTAGCCACATTTTGAAGGCAGAGCAATATACTGTCTGCTGGTTGTTTTTGTCATCTCAGACTTTCCTCTAAAAATATATAAATGATTAATCCCAGCACTCGGGAGGCAGAGGCAGGTGGATCTCTGTGAGTTCAAGGCCAGCCTGGTCCACATAGTGAGTTCCAGGACAGCTGGGGCTACAGGGAGACCCTGTCTCAAAAAGACCAAAAAAAAAACCTGACAAAAATATATAAATGAAAGGCTAAATAATTATCTCTCTGGCTTATCAGTAGTAATGACATTGCCTAACTTGCTACATGACATTTTCGCTTATGTGCTTTAGTCTCCTTACCTATGTGATCTGAATGATAATTCTTCCCAGGCAGGAATTCAAAAGGCAGCCCTCTTCCCTAGACTCTTCCAAAGACCTTGAGCTGAAAGAAGGCTCCAGCTCTCCTCTGCTGTGGTTGGTGGGTTACCAGTCAGCTCTCCTACTTGACTAGAATGTGTTATACCTCTAAACTGAGTTTAGCTCCACTCATAGCCTCTACCAAAGAATACCAACCACATAGAGTAGATGTTCTGTATTGAATAATTTTCTGCTTCTGTCAAGCAAGGAAAGGCAGCTTAAAACTGATTTTGAAATGCCAGAGACCTGATGTCAAATATTAACAATCTCCTTTATCCTCTATCTTGTCCTTCAAGGAGTGAAGGACACTTGTCCTTCAAGGAGTGAACAGATGGATTGTTTGACTTCTTAGATATTTGATCCTACCTCAGGCAGTTTTCCCACCAGTGCCTTGATCTTACCCCCCACCCCCAGGGTTCCCACTGCTTCTCTTATAAATGACTGTCCAGGAGGAAGGACATATATATGGCAGAATTCCCAGGAGAAGCCTGTGCTTGGCTCTGATTGGCTGACCTGGACACCAGTCTCACCTGGGCCATGCTAGAAGTTGATTAGCTTAAATTAAAGATTAAACTGATAACTGACAAAAAGTATTCTACTGATGTATTTCATTTTATGTTTTATTTTGTGATGTTAGACATAGAATACAGGCCTTCTGCATGTTAGGCAAGTGCTTTAAAAGGACCCTCTCATTTTAAACCTAAAGAAATGAGGTCCTTTGGGAAACCTGAGGGGTTTGTTTAATATCACCTATGTAGTTAGTGGCAGAGCTGGGTTTGGCACTTGATCATACACTGCCCTGTCATTATGATGCCATTCAGGAAGTTTGTGCTCACATATATTTTCTCCTTCTAGACACAAAGTTTCCAAGAGCCAAAAAAAAAAAGTGTTATATTTGCATCATAACACTTAGCTTATGATCATCAAGGAGGAAATATTAACAATTTAACTGAAAATTTTTATTGACTTTGTTTTTTTTCCCAAAAATCAAAGTGTCTGAGTGGGTGTGGATGCACATGTGGTTATGTATATCTGTGTGCTTGTGTGACCATATGGAGGCCAGAGGATACACTCTGGAGTCATCCTCAGTAATGCAGTCTGTCTCCTTTGAGAGTCTCTCATTGGCCCAGGAGCTCCTCAATTAGCCTAGACTGGCACTGGGATTACAAATATGCACCACTACATCATGGCTTCAGGGGACAGAACTCAGGTCTTCATGGCTGTGAAGCTAGCATTCTAGCCACTGAGCTATCTCCTTGGCCCTGGGCTTTGTTTTTTAATTCCAGAATTGTGCAGCACTGTATTCCATAGTGGGCAGAAGGGGTTGTTTTCATAGACAAGCTGGAAAAAGCAGAAACAACAGAATGCAAATTGATTGTTTCAAAGTCAGCCATTTGCTTGCTTTTAAGATAAGGACAGGGAGATAGCACTATAGAAAGATAACTTGCTGGTTAGCATCAGGATACTTCCGGCCACCCTTTCTGTATAAGGATTAAGGCACCCACCGTGATGGTCATTATGCTAATTGGATTTAGCCTGCTTGGGAAATTTGCTTGCACTTAATTTCACATTGGTGATGGAATTTTAGCATGAGTGACTGCAGTTTTATTATATAGTCTGGTCCTATTAATCCCAATCCAGAAGCTTAGACAAAGACAATGTCTTCTTATAACTGTCCTGGCGGGAAGGAAGGTGTTCTAAAGAGACAATTGGGCCCGTCCCTTTGGCTATCAGATACTGAAACAATGAACCCCAAGAAATTGGAAGTTCTCCAGAGTTTCATGCTGGGAGATGGAAAAGGCAGAAGTCTGGTGCAGCAAGAGCAGACCTTGTGTTCTGGAAGATATTTCACACAAGCCTGACAACTTGTCAGACCACTTGGCAGGAGAGAAGAGCTGAGACAACGAAGCTGCGCAGGAGCGCACCTTGACTAGCTGGCATGCCTCTTGTCTTCGATTTAAATCTAACACTTGGGCCAGACCTGGGGAACGTGTGGGGAGGGGAGAGTCCTTGGACCTCTTTGTCCCTCTCCCCAATGTGACTCATTGAATAAGTCTTCTTCTTCTGCTCTCACTATTACTTGTATCTTTGTGTCTACTGAGATTGGATGACCAAGCCTGGCTTGTTAGGGATACCAGGGCCCAGACTCTGATCCTAACAATTCAGGCAACATTGCTGTGATTTTAATAAAATAATAATGAAAGCTTAGTTCAGGATTATAAGCATAGTAACCATACTCATCTATTAAATATTAGTGGAATGAATAAACAACTGTTTATCACCAAAACGCAAAGCAAAATTCATAAATAGAATAGTGACCTATTTTAGACTGATTTATTATCGTGTGTGTGTGTGTGTGTGTGTGTGTGTGTGTGTGTGTGTGTTGGTGGATACCATGGTGCATGTGAGGAGGTCAGAGGATGACTGTTGTCAAGTTGGTTCTCTCCACATTTATGGGGATTGAACTTGGGTTGTCAGGTTTTTGTGGCAAGCACATTTAGTCATTGAGCTATCTCTCAGGCCCCAGACTCATTTTATTGTGACGTGAGCACACAGATGGTTTCCTTTTCCTTTAAGTAAGAATGACACAGTAATATAACCTAAAAATCTCAGATTTTTTCATAATTTCTGTATATCAGAACGTCTTCATAGCAATCATAAACTTTATTAAATGTATGTGCGTGGTTGTGGGTTGTAGCTCAATGGTACAGAGTTTGCAAAGAGGCCTTGTGTTTGATCCCCAGCACTGATAAAAATGAATGTGTATACTTTTTCTTTGTGTCTATATAGACACCTCTATCTTCTTTTGAAGAGATGGTTTATATTTTTAAAAGTACTTACAATCCTCAAAAGTGTATTGAACTTTTTCTAGTTATTTTGCCTGAGATTTGTTTGAAACTGCTCCAAATTGTTGTCCAAACTTTTTCCAAATTTCTTCTGAAGTGAGATTCCTCCTGAGCAAGGAGAGAAACAGAAGGCGCCCTCGGCCAGAGAAAGCAGGGGTGAGGCAGTGTGCAATGAAGGTGCCACTGGAGCTTCTGCTCTGTCAGCCCTGACCTTTATCCACTGAGGAGCCGACTGTCCTAAGCTGTCCAGAAGCCTCAGCTGGTGGAAAGCTTCCCTTTGGGTTCCACATGCTGGAGCTTCTGCATTATTCTAGATAAACAGCACTTAGCCCTTAGCAAGTTGAGAAAAGCCTTCTCCTTTTAATGATCGAGTCTCTATACTGCACAGCCATCGCTTGGTTTTTAGCATGTGTTGCAATTTCTTGTTAAAAATTATACACAACAACTTCACTAAAAGACAACACTAAACAGGCCTTTGACATGAGGATTTATGTTTGCCTGAATAGGCATCAGGTTCAGTTAACTGTTTGCTGTGGCTGAAGACATTAGAAACTAAGCTTTCATATGGCATTCTGGTTATGGCCTGTCTGTTGCCTTTGGGTATCCCTATAGATTGCTTAAATAATCTTGAGGGACTTATCAAGGCATTCTTTCAGGAGCATTTCTGGGCCTTACAGAGTAGCCCTATAGATGCAGTAGTAACTCTCTCTCCATCCCTCCCTCTCTCTCTCCATCCCTCTCTCTCCATCCTCCCTCCCTCTCTCCATCCATCCCTCCTCTCTCTCCATCCCTCTCTCTCTCTCCATCCCTCCCTCTCTCTCTGTCTCTCTCTCTCTCATTCTCAGACTGTTAATTTTATTTTTAAAAATTCAATGAGGTGTTTCACATTTTCTGTAGGGTACAGGTGATGGTACACTGGAGCTGCAGAAAAGTAACAGAAAATGATGAAACACCTCTTAGTGCCTCTGAGTGGGAAAGGTCCAACATCAAGGTGTGTGGAGTCAAGATCACAGCTGGCCATCAAGGGAGGTGGGAGGTCCATTCTAGAGAATCAGTTCTCCCAAGACTAGAATCTACAAATGATAGAAACTTCCCCTGCCCCTAGCATAAGCCCAACACAAAGGCAAAGCCATACATAATGTGGGACCTCAGGAGACGGCGTTGTGGGAATCCAGCCACCTAGAGAAGGCTGAAACTGTTTCTCAACATCAGGAAGTCCTTCATCCTCCAATCTGCTCTACCATCAGCCCACTACTAAAGGAATGTGTAACTGTGGCTCACAGCTAGTTACCACAACTCCAGGCTCACAGCTCATAGAGGGGGACCACAACTCTGGCTCATGGATGGGGGAACCACAACTCCAGCACTCAGGAGAGGACCAGAGCTCCAGGCTCACAGGAGACAGTGACAATTCTTACTCTCTTGACCAGTTTTCTCTTATGGGCTTTAAATTTTGTTTTGATTTTAATTTTTCTTATATAAAAAGAATATTAGAATCAGCTAAGATGACTGACTCTTAAATAGATAGTGAATCTGGAGCAAAGGGAGTGGTCCAGTGTGAGGAAGATGGGGGGAATGTACTCAGTAATGCAAGCATGTTTTGTGATGCAGTTCAGATGTGGCAGCCACCGGTGTTCATCTCCACCTGAGCCAGCTCCTCCCTCTCGCCCCTGTGTCCTCTACCCTCTATGCTGTGTAGGCATGTGACTCCTCTTTAATGTCATCCCCAGTTATTAAAATTTGATCCAGAGATCAGAACACAGGCGGTGGTGCTGCTTTCTGACTGAGAAACCCCTCCCCCAAGAAAAAGGGGGAGGCTGGCAAGTTTGCAGCTTTGATTCCTGAGGATCTGAGTCTTCTGAGACTACTGAAGCCAAATAGAAGCTTCTCTGTCTTTTCTCTGCTTCTAGAAGAGCCTGAAGTCTATCTCCACCTCTGCCCCAGAGTTTTAATTCAGAGTTGTCCGCACCAAATCCCCAGCCGGTGGTTAGCAGCAATTCAAGCTCTTCTAACCTGGTACTGGTTCCTCCAGAAGTTTCTCCTGAGCTGTTGCTTCATCATTGTAGCTCCGTCTCTGTTTCTTTGCCCCTTGGGTTTCAGGGACAGCTGCTTGCTCTGTGGCTCAGTCGCTTCTATCATGGATATAAGAGTTGTTGGTTTTTATTTTGTTCAGCAGGCTTTTTGTTTGTGTTTTGTTTTGGTGGGTGTAAGAGATACATTCCAACTCCTATTCCAGATGAGAAACTAGAAGAATCCCAATGTGATTCAAGTTTTATAAGCTGAATTTTGGAGATAGTCACTCACATCCTCCTGCATGGGCCCCCCAAGTGCTAGAATAGAGATGTGTGCACTGGGCTGAGCTAGGCTTGAGTTAGGGACGCGGTGGGAGGGGGATGTTTAGGGACTTGTGGCAGCTGTGTTCACATCTCTTCTCAACATCAGGCTTTGTTCCTTTCCTCTGTTGGGGAGCTTGGGATGGTGTTATCGTGCTGCTTAGAGGTGGTGGCAGTTCTTCAGCATGGGCAGAATGTGCATTGACCGTGACAGGATGAGGGACTGTCCCTGTGCAGAGATTCCTGGTTTATTTACTTATATATTGCAGGTAATTTTTGTTTACCACTGGATAATTTATCCAGCTGTTTATTGTCTCATACTCTTAGCTAGAAGAGATTTTCAAAAAAAGGAAAAGATAGCTTTATCGTTTTTTTTTTTTCAAGGAAATCCTGTGCTGCCTGATCTTAGCAACATTGCATTAGTTATGTAGTGATGCAAAACAAATCATTCTGAATCTTAGTGGATCAAGGCAAGAACTACTTATTATTGCAGTATCGGAGTCAGGCATCAGCTACATGGCTGGCTCTGCCTCTTAGGAGGCTGAATTTTCAAGACTTGGCTAGGGCTCTAGATACCTCAAGGTATACCTTGGGGAGCGTCCATCTGTGTCTAAATTCATGCAAGTGAATTTGGCAAGCTTCGCATCCTCTCTGGATAGCAGTTCCTGGGCACATGGGATTTTCTGTTGGGAAGCTCTCAGTATGGCCACTGGCATCTCAGAGGATGAGGGAGAGAAAGCAAACAAAATAAAACTCACTGTTGTTTTATAACCTAATTTTGGAAGTGGCATTTTATCACATTTATTGTGCTGTTAAAAGTGAGTCACCAGGTCCAGCCCACACTCAGAAGCAGGAATTGTACAAGGATGTGAACATGAAGAGGCAGAGATCATTGGGACTCTCTTCAAGGTTGCCTATTACAGGCTGTTATGATCTTCTGTGTGTATTTTCCAGGCCAAAACAAGTTTCAATGCACCTGTTATGAAACACTATTGAAGCTCTTTCCTGGGAGGTGGGTTGACACGGGTGTCCTGTAGAAGGCAGAGGTAGAGGCTGGAGGTGGCAGTCGCTGAGTTAAGAGAGGCATTACCCAAGGTTAGTAGAGGCTCCAGGGACTTCAGGAAACCCACAAATCTGTTTCCTATGCAGATGTATCCTCCCAGGAAGCGGAACATCTGATGGAGTATGTGTGTTTGCTTGCTTGGGGGACACTACACATCTAACAACATAGTATCCAGAACTGTGTAAAAGTTGCCAGGTTTCTTAAATGGCAAGAAGCTGTGGAACCACCTGTTTGATTGGACCATGATCTTTACAGTAGCAACCATGATTGACCAAAGACCAAACACATGTCTCAGGCAATTTTTGACAGATTTTATCACTGAAGGGTAAAAGAGCCCTGCTAACTTCTAGTGTTTGGAGAGTTAAATTCCTCATAAATGGATACATCTTGGTCCCTTTGTGTTGCTATAGCAAATTAACACAGGAGGCAATTTGTGAATAGTAGAAATGAAATTTTTTTCCTTGCATGATGTGCGAGCCAGTAATCCCAGTGCTCAGGAGAGACTGAGATAGGGTGAGTCAAAAAATGCTGGGGGAACAAGGTTGTGTATTATCCCCAATATAGGACTCCAAATGTAACTCCAAGGCCCCAAGTTATTTTATAAAGAATTAAAATTTTTGGAACTCTGATCTGCTGGAAGAATGGTTTGGAAAATGAAGAGGTCTTATGGGCTCTATGCTGGCTTCCTGGGTAATCATAATGGGTTTCCTGACCCCACATTTTACCATGTGTTAGGGATCTAACTGAGGCTTATTGAGTCATGCTATTACCTGTCATGGTTCAGTGACCACAATTCAAGCCTGACGGGCTTGGGGACTCTGAAGTATAGGTGCAGAATGAATCAGGACGCAGGGGATGCAGAGGCGTGTGAACCAGAGCATGCTTTATTCTAAGAAGCAACCTTATTTATAGTACAACAAGAGGAAAAGCAAATGTTCCTCTCAAGCCAAATTACCTCATCAGGATGTTTACAGAACTTTTATGATATTTGCAACACCTTTGTGTTCCCAGGGCTCAGCCCTTTTTGGAAGTGTATCTGTCCCTCCATGCTTATCAAACATTCTGTTCTTTACTTAGAACTTTATTAGCTATGCAGCTTTGTTATACAAGCTTACTTAGGTATGTTTAATAGGGTTCAAGGAACAGTAAGTCTCAGGAAGAACATCCAATTTCTCAGGGAACTGAGGCCTCCCAGTACAGCTCTGAGTTTACTTCAGATCAGAACTCGGGCCTTTACAATTACCAAGTGAAATGTCCCCTCCCTAAAGCAGTTTCCTATTCCAAGTTATAACAGAAAGAGAACTAATGCCTTAATGAGTTTGAAGAAAAGAGTGTTTAAGAAAATAAGGGGAAGGATTTGTAAGAAACAGATATTAGTCTTTTATTTCAAATTCCATAAAACTTGGAACTTTGTTTATGACAAGGAATTCTAATCTTGTAATCACACCATACCCTTTTGTTTAAGGAAAGGGCCTGATGCATTTCTGAGCCTCATGGCCTGTAGTGGAGCTCTTCTCCCTTCCCGCCGATTCTTTAAAACTAGCCATCTAGGAAAGATTGTGAGGTTGGACCCCAGCCAGTGGGGAAAAAGATACAATTCTTTTGCATTAGTAATAAAATACCCCCAAGCTCTGGGTCCTGTGCGTACTTGCTGGATCTGAATGACAATGTAAGGCACCCTTTTGCAAAAGTAAAGTCTGCCTTGCTGAGTTAAAAAAAAAAAAAATCAAGATCCTGTCAACAGAGTCAGAAAGAGAGCGAGAGAGAGCGAGAGAGAGAGAGAGAGAGAGAGAGAGGAAAGAGAGACAGAGAGACAGAGAGAGAAAGGGAGGTAAGAAGAAAGAAAAGAAAATTTTCTTCTCAGAGCTCTGAAGGCTGGGAAGTATACAGTCAAGGTGCTGGAAGCTGGCATCTGGTGGGGCCTTGTTACTGCATCCTGTATGACAGAAGAGTGAAAACATTGTGCTACATGATAGAAAGCAAAGGGTAAATGTGCCTGGCTGGTGGCCCTGGCACTTTTATAAGGGCAGAATCCTCATGACTTAGTCAATTCCTAAAGACCCTATTTCTTTTTGTTGCTATTTTCCCTTTAATAAATTCATTTTAATGTTTTAAATATTTCAGCTATTATTTTTATTTTATGTGTATGAGTATATTGCCTGCATGTGTGTGAGTGCACCCGTGTTGTGCAATGCCCGTGGAGGTCAGAAGAGGGTGTCGGATTCCCCTGGAACTGGAGTTACAGATGGTTGTTAGCCATGATGTGGGTGCTGGGAATCAAACTGGAGTTCTCTGCAAGATCAGCCAGTGCTCTTAACTGCTGAGTCATTTCTCCAGTTTCTTAATTCTTTTTTTTTGGGGGGGGGTCTGTTTGAGACAGAGTCTCTCTGTAGCCCCAGCTGCCCTGGAACTCACTATGTAGACCAGGCAGGCCTTGAACTCACAGAGATCTGCTTGCCTTTGCCTCCCAAGTGCTGGGACTACAGGCGTGTGCCACCACTCCTGGCTTAATTCATTTTTTTTTTTAATTTTTATTATTTTTATTTTATGTGTATACGTGTATTGCCTGCATGTAGGTAAGTACACCCATGTTGTGCAATGCCCGTGGAGGACAGAAGAGGCCGTCAGATCCCCTGGAACTGGAGTTGCAGATGGTTGTTAGCTGCCATGTGAGTGCTGGGATTTGAACCCGGGTCTTCTGCAAGAACAACCAGTATTAACTGCTGAAACAATATTTTTGATTTATTGTTTGAGAATGATATACATGTATGCAGTGTATTTTGATCACATTCACCACCCACTGGTCACTGGTCCCCTCCAATGCCTTCCAAACGCCAATTCATCTCCTTTCCAACTTCACATTCTCTTTGTTTTTCTTCTATTTTTAAAAATTAAAAAAAAAAATTTATTTTTTACTATTTTAAAATTTTTACAAAAACTTTATTGAGAATTTCATACATGCATATAAGGTGTTTTGATCAAATCCATGCCCACTCCCTCCCCTCCAACATTCCCCCCCACCCCGAAGAAGTAACCCTAAAATCTTTTAAGGATTAGATATAAGCTCCCAAATACTTTTGACATTTTTGGCCTTAGAACAGAGTATGTTGCTAAGAGGCCCAAGGACATTTTGACTTTTAACCCAGAAACTGACTACATTTCTTTGGGGTCTTTTTATCCTAACTGCCTAGCCAATTCCTACCTCCTATTCTTATCACGCCATCCTCTGAAGGGGTTACCCAAATTGCCAATAGGGAATAGGGACGTTGACCACTCTGGCTTCTTCCATGCTGAACAGGGATGCAGGGTGAGGCAATTGGAATACCTCTTCAGTGGGTGTGACCCAGAGAATGTTCCTCTGACCCTGTGATGTCAAGCAATGGACCCACCTCCTTCCCATGCTCTGCAAAGAAGCCACTCCCCTTCCCTCTTCCAGCCAATCGGTTGACCATAGCCACTTGCAGGGGAGGGGCTAAGGGTATAAACGCTAGGAAAACCACTAGGCTGGTCTCTTGCCATTTTGTAAGGCTGTGCAGAACCACAGGATTTATGTCTGGGTGTGGATTTTCAACATCAGCTGTGAATGCGGGGGGTGGGGGTGTGGGGGTGGGATGCTTGTTTGTGAGTAAACCCTTACCGAAAGCTCAGTTAGCAAGTCCAATAAACTTGTTAAGATTCTTCAAACTGGGGTTTGGAGAATTTTTTTCCTCAGGCTGTTGCAAGGACCATGAGAGGAGGGGATTGGATGCCACATGCACCTCCCAGCAGTAAATTTGACTTACAATGGGTCTATCTAAGACTCCCAAATTGCATTAGCTCTTGTTTCTAAGGGGAGAAGAAAGTCCTCGAAATCATGAATGGGAGGTGTGAGGGAGAAGTAAAGGCACGAGTAATTAGCATTAAGAGTTCTAGACAAGGAATTAGAAAAAAGTAAGAGCAGGGCAATTTTCAAATATTCATATGAGTCCATTGGAGTTTCTTGACAAGGGCTTCCAAAAACACCCCTCTATTGTGTTCTTTCTCATTTTCCTTGTGTCTTCCAAGGCTGGACTAGTTAGCTGGGAAGAGCGGCTGGATATTCAGGTGAGGGTCCAGTGACCCATTAAATGAATGAGCACAACTGTCAACAAGCCCAATTGTGACTATGTTTAGTGATCAGGCTCAGCTGAAATTGTGATGATGGTAGTTATTTCATGCAGAAGGGACTGTTGTATAGCATCACCTTCTTAAAAGGACTCAGAATTTAAAAGGATTTGGTGCTAGGAGCCACATACAAGGGAGAACATATGTCGTTTGTTTTTCTGAGTCTGTGTTACTTCACTTAGTATAACAGTTTCTAGATCCATGCATTTACTTGCAAATTTCATTATTTCATCTTTCTTTACTACTGAATAGCACTCCATTGTGTAAATATAACACATTTTTGTTAACCACTCATCAGTTGAGGGACACTTAGGTTGCTTCCATCTCTCAGCTATTGTGAAAAGAGCAGCAACAAACATGGTTGTTCAAGTGTCTCTACAATAGGATGAGTCCTTTGGGTATATGCCAAGGAGTGGTATAACCAGGTCATATGGTAGGTTAATTTTTAGTTTTTTAGGAGTTCTCCACACTGTGTTTCCATAGTGGCTGCATGAGATTGCAATCCCACCAGTAGTGAATGAGCGCTCCCCTTTCTCCACATGCTCACCAGCATTTGGTATTGTTTGTTCTTTTGATCCTAGTCAGTCTGATTGGGGTAAGGTGTTACTAATGATGCTGAACACTTTTTGAGATGTTCCTTAGCCATCTTTATTTCTTCCTTTGTGAACTCTCTGTTTAGATTGTTAGCCCATCTTTTAATTGGATCATTTGGTTTCTCAATTCTTTGTTTTTTGAGTTCTTTAAATAGTCTGGATGTTAAATTCTGTCAGCTATGTCTGGTGAAGGTTTTTTTCCCATTCTGTGGGTTTTCTCTTCAATTTTTTGATTCTTTTGCTGTACAGAAGTTTTTTAGTTTAATGAGGTCCCACTTATTGATTGCTAACCTTAATTCCTGAGCAACTTCTGTCTGATTTAGAAAATCATTTCCTACAGATAATCTTGTAAGTTACTGCCAATATTTTCTTCTAATAATTTCAGGGTTTCCAGTTTCATATTGAGGCCTTTGATCCATTTGGAGTTGACTTTTGTGCAAGGCAGAAGATAAGGATCTAGTTTCATTCGTCTACAGGTAGAGATCCAGTTTTGTCTGCACCATTTGTTGAAGATGCTGTCTTTCCTCCATTGTGTGTTCTTGGCACCTTTGTCAAGTATCAGGTGGCTGAAATTGCATGTACTCAGGTTTGGATCTTCAATGATGTTCCATTGATCTATGTGTCTGTTTTTGCACCAGTACCATGCTGTGTTTATGACTATGGCTCTGTAATATACTGTGAGAGCTGGTACAATAATTCCCCCAGAGTTGCTCTTTGTGTTCAGGGTTGCTTTGGCTATTCAGAGTCTTTTGTGTCTCCATATAAATTTAAGGGTGCTTTTTTCTAATTCTGTGAAGTATGTCATGGGGATTTTGATTGGGATTGCATTGAATCTATATATTGCTTTTGGTAGGATGGTCATTTTAACAATATTCTTCCAATCCATGAACATGGGAGGTCCTTCCATCTCTTGATGTCTTCCTCAATCTCTTTTTTAAACAATTTAAAATTTTCATTGTAGAGATCTTTGGTGTCTTCTTCAGATTTATTCCAAGATATTTTAATTTTTTTGCAGCAATTGTTTATTTCCCTGTAGTCTTTCTCCAATTGCTTGTTATTGGTATGTAGAAAGGCTACTGATTTTTGTAGATTGATTTTATAACCTGCCACTCTACTGAAAGCGTTGATCAATTTTAGGAGTTTTCTGGTGGAACTTTTGGGATATCTTAGGTATAGTATCATATCATCTGCGAATCTGCGAAAAGCAATTGTTTGACCTCTTCTTCTCCAATTAGTACTCCTTTAATTTCCTTCTCCTGTCTTATTGCTCTAGCAAGAGTTTCAAGCACTATGAACTATGTTAAAAAAGGAGTGGAGATAGTGGACAACCTTGTCTGGTTCCTGATTTCTCCATTTAGAAGGATGTTGGCTGTGGGTTTGTTGTATATAGCTTTAATTATGTTGAGGTATGTTCCCTCCAGTCCAGTTCCCTCTAGGAGTTTGAACATAAATTCATGCTGAATTTTGTCAAAAGCCTTTTCTGATCTATTGAAACAACAATGTGGTTTTTGTCTTTGTGTCTATTTATATGATTAATGACATTTATTGACTTGTGTATATTGAATCATCCCTGCATCTCTGGGATAAAGCCTACTTGATCATGGTGAATTATCTTTTTGATGTGTATCTGGATGTGGTTTGCAAGTATTTTGTTGAGAATTTTTGGATCTATGTTCATTAAGGATATGGGTCTATAGTTTTCTTTTTTGGTTGTTTCTTTACCTGGCTTGGGTATTAGAGTGATGCTGGCTTCATAGAAGGAATTTGGGAGCTCTCACTCTATTTCTATCATTTTGAATAATTTAAATAGTATTGGTTGGAGGTCTTCTTTAAATGTCTGGTAGAATTCTTCCGTGAATCCATCTGGGCCTGGGCTTTTTTTACTCAGGAGGTTTTATATTACTGTTTCAATTTCCTTATATGTTATGAGTTTGTTTAAGCTGTTTACCTCTTTTTGGTTTAGCTTTGGTGATTCCCATGATTTCAGATATACATCCATTTCTTTTAGACTTTCAGATTTAGTAGTGTATAGGTATTTAAAACATTCTCTTATAATGGTTTAAAACATTTAAAACAGTGGTGTATAGTGTATTTAAAACATTCTCTTATAATGGTTTGGATGTTTTGGGTGACTGTTATGATGTTTCCCCTTTCATCTCTGATTTTGTTGATTTGGATTTGCTCTTTCTTTCTTTTGGATAACTGGGCTAAGGGTCTGTCTATCTTGTTTAGCTTTTCAAAGAACCAGCTCTTAGATTCATTGATTCTTTATATTGTTTTCTTTGTTTCTATTTCATTAATTTCTGCTCTGATTTTTATTATTTCTTCTCTTATGCTGGTTTTGGGTTTCATTTGTTCTTGCCTTTCCAGTGCATTGAGTTGCAGTGTTAGGTCATTTATTTGGGCTTTTTCCAATTCTTTTATGTAGGCACTTAGAGCTATAAACTTCCCTCTAAGGACAACTTCCAGTGTGCCCCAGAGATTTTGTTGTGTTGTACTGTCCTTTTCATTGAATTCCAGAAATTCTTTTATTTCTTTCTTAATTTCTCCTTTGACCACTCATTGTTTAGGAGTGTGTTGTTCAATCACCACTAGTTCATGCAGTGACTAGGGCTTTGTCCAGTGTTGATTTTGAGCTTTATTGCTTTCTGGCCTGATAGAATGCATGGAATTATTTCAATATATTTATATTTGTTGAGGTTTGTTTTGTGGCCCAGTATGTGGTCAATGTTTGAAAAAGTTCCTTGAGGTGCTGAGTAGAAAGTGTATTTTTTGGTGTTTGGGCGGAATAATTGAAAGATGTCTGTTAAGTCCATTTGATGTATGGTATCATTTAATTCAGATGTCTCTCTGTTTATTCTTTGTCCAGTTGACCTATCCAATGGAGACAGTGGGGTATTGAATTCCCCTACTATTACTGAGTTGGGATTAATCTGTGTCTTATAGTCCTATAGTGTTGTTTTTACGAATTTTGGTGCATCAGAGTTTGGTGCATATATGTTAAGGATTGTAATATTTTCTTGGTTAACTGTTCCTTTGATTAGAATGAAGTGACCCTCCTTATCTCTTTTGAATAGTTTTACTTTGAAATCTATTTTGTCAGATATTAGAATTGCAAGCCCTGCTTGTTTCTTAGTGCCATTTGTTTGGAATATTCTTTTCCATCCTTTTACCTTAAGGTAGTGCCTGTTCTTGAAGGTGAGATGGGTTTTTTGCAGGCAGCAAAAAGATGGATTTTGTTTCTTAATCCATTTGCTTAGCCTGTGTCTTTTGACTTGGGAGTTTAGTACATTGATATTTAAGGTTATTATTGAAAGGTGTGTATCAGTTGCCATCATTTTGATTGCTGTGTGTGTTCTCTGTGTAATTTTGTGATATCTGGCTTTGGGTGGGTTCAGACCTCCATTGGGGTAGCTGCTTGGAGCAGGTTCTGGCCTCCCTCTGCCCTCCAACTACCAGAGGGCCTGAGAACCCAAGGGACAGCCTGAAAGCCCCTGGATCCTGCCTTTACATGGTGGTGAGCTTCCCCTAATTGTGCCATACCATCCCCCTACCTGGGATTTTGTGAACTCCCTCCCAAGGCCCCAGGGCAGATCTGGCTTTCATGAGCTAGGGCTGAAATCCTAGCAGACAGCCTGAGAGGGTGGGTTCGGACCTCCATCAGGGTAGCTGCTTGGAGATCAGCAGACTGCCAGAGAGTGCCGGGTTCTGGCCTCCCTCTGGCCTCCAACTACCAGAGGGCCTGCGAACCCAGGGGACAGCCTGATAGCCCCTGGATCCTGCCTCTACTTGGTGGTGAGCTTCCACTAATTGTTCCATACCATCGCCCTACCTGGGATTTTGTGAGGCCCCTCCCAAGGCCCCAGGGAAGATCTGGCTTTGGTAGGCCAAGGCTGGGCTCTCAGCAGACCACCAGAGAGTGTCCTCTGGCCTTCTTCTGAAATAGGGTTGACAATGCACAGGACTGCCTGAGAGAGTCTGGATCCTGCATCCACGTGGTGAAAGAAGCCTGAGTGTACCTGACTGAAACCTGAATTGGGCTTCTGTGTGTACCCATGAATAGCTGGTCTGAAGCCATCAGTTTCCTCCAAAATAAATCTGAATGAACCTGAACCCTGTACCAAACAGCTTTACATAACCAATAAAGAAAGGATCTAGGCACCTGGATAATACAAACAGAAGCATACCTCAACTTAATTCTCATATCAGAATCATAAACAAAAAAAGAAATTCATATGCCAAAACCACAACAAAAGAATAATAAAATTGGAAGCCAAAGCACTATGTCCTCATCAAAACCCACTAAATATGCAGAAGAGTTCTACAAGGAAAACCCCATAGAGATAACCCAGGACACTGAATTTAAAAGAACAATCATAAACATGATCAAGGAATTCAACAAATTTAAAGAACACATGAACAAACAAATCAAAGAGCTAAAAGAAGATAGGGATAAACTTCTGAATGAATTCACAAAAGAGATAGAAACATTGAAGAAAACTTAGAAATGAAGAAGAAAGTGTAAAATTCAATAAGCCAACTTGAAACAACAGGGGAAAGCCTCACCTCTAGAATGAATGAAATAGAAAACAGAATATCAACACTGGAGGATAAAGTTGAGGAATTGGACCACTCAAGCAAAGAGTATGGAAAATTAAAAGAAACACAGGAATGGAATATGCAAGAGATGTGGGACACCATGAAAAGACAAAATCTACGGATCATAGGAATAGAGGAAGGAGAAGAATTTCAGGTTAATGGTGTTGACCAGATCTTAAACAGGACCGTAGAAGACAATTTCCCTAAATTAAGGAAAGACATCCCCAAACAAATACAGGAAGTACATAGAACACCAAATAGGATCAGAAAAGAAACTCCCCATGACATATCAGAGTAAAGACAGTAAATATACAGAACAAAGAGAGAATACTGAAAGCAGCCAAAGAAAAAGAAGTCACATACAAAGGAAATCCCATCAGAATTACATTTGACTTATCAAGGCAAACTATGAAAGCCAGAAGAGCCTGGACCAAGGTATTTCCAGTTCTACATGACAATAGATGCCAGCCCAGAATACTTTACCCAGCAAAAATGTCTATTATAGTTGAGGGGAAAAGAAAAATCTTCCATGACACAAATAGCCTGAAAGAACACATGTCCACAAAGCCAGCCCTTTGAAGAATACTTGAAGCAGTACAGAAAGCAGAGAGAGAAACAACTATACCTTGGGGGCAATGAAAGAAAATAAACAAAGATATAATCTAGGAAACACAAAATTACACAGAGAACACAAATGGCAATCAAAATGATGGCAACCAATACACACCTTTCTTCTTCTTTTTTAATGGCCCAATAAGTCTAATTAGTGTTGCCTGTCTGTACTCAGGTGTGGGCCAGCCCTATGGATTCCAACATGTGAACTGAGGGTTGGAAGGGCACATACACTCAAACTCTAGCATGAGGTTAGAACAAGATACATTATTTTGTTTCATTTTGTTAAGACAAGGTCTCAGTTATTCCAGGCTGATCCTGAGCTTTCTATGTAGCAAAGATGACCTTGAACTTCCTGATCTTCCTCCTACTATTTCTTGGGTACTTGCACTATACTAGGTATAATTTGATTTAGAAAAAAATGTGTTATTTCTTTTACCTTGGCATTCTAAACATTAGTTTATATTTATTTTATGTAGCCTTTATGACTCTAAATTTTTAAATTACATTTATTTATTTGTGTATGTATGGGAGACAGACTTGAGCCTAGGGTGAAAGTCTTATTGACAGCCATACAGCAGGCCTGAGGCAATGGCCCAACTGCTGGAGCCACAAGGAATGCCTTGTGACATTTTGCTCCCATTGGCAGATCATGAGACTGATGCCTAGAGCTCGCCACTCCCTAATCACCACCCTTGGATACCTCACCTTTAAACTACTTACTGTACTGTGCACCACCCTTGGATAACTCACCTTTAAACTACTTGCTGTACTGTGATTGGACCACTATCCCTATATAAGCTTGTGCCTTCCTGCAATAAACCAGATCTGCATCACTGAACCTGGTCTCCTGTGTCTGAATGCGGCTCCACTGACACAGTTTCCTCACCAGCCCTGGGGTCCGGACCAGATGACTGATCAGGGGAACTAAGTGGCCATAGCTGGAGGAGAGCAGCCACTTGATGACCACATGTATGTGTGTGGCATATACTTGCCATGGCCTGTGTAAGGAAGTCAGAGGAGAACTTGTGGGAGTCAGTTCTGTCCTTTTGCCACGTGAGTTCCAAGGTTCAAACTCAGATTATCAAGCTTGGTAGCAAGCTCCTATAATTCTTTATAAGTAGGGATTGCTTATGATTACTGCAGAAGAACGTACAGCCAAGGAGGGAAGCTATGTTTGGTGGACTAGTGCTGAAAAGAAACCTAAGCTGGAATATATTCTTATGCTTTGAGAAACTTTTATACTCTAGTTGAATGGCTTAAAATACAAAGCTTAAAGCAAATATACTGAATACAACAGAAAGTCAAGATTAAGGTTGTGATCAGGCTGCACAGCTGATTCAGGGATTCAGTTGCTTGAATCTGTGCCTCTGTTCTGGTCTATGCATCTTCATTTTCAAGCTTCTTGTGCTAGTAGGGTGTTTTTCAGCAAGTTCAGACCTATAACCTTCCAGATTCAAGTGCCCTTGAAAATGTGGCAGCTCTCATAAATGTCACCCCAAATCTCATTGAGTCTCTATTGATCTCTAATTCTTATATTGGTGAATGGGATGGTCCCTTTTCCAGGCCTACGGCAGATATCTATTTGAACAGTAAAAGTGATTGTGGGGTCAATTCCACCTGCACACATTGAAGAATGGAGATAATTTCCCCAGAAATAAACATAGATACAATTGGTTCCTACTAGTCAAAATGATAACTCCATATTGTATACCTTATTGTTATATTGAGTAATAATCAAGTTTGCCTTTATTCCCAAGTATCTCATGTGAATATTCTTTTTTAAATATTTTATTTATTTTTTATTTTATGTGTATGAGTATTTTGCCTGCATGTGTTTAAGTGCACTGTGTTATACAATGTTTGCTGAAGTCAGAAGAGGGTGTCAGATCCCCTGGAACTAGGGTTATAGGTAGTTGTTAGCCATTGTGTGGGGGCCAAGAATTGAACCCAGGTCCTCTGCAAGAGCAGCCGGTGCTTTTAACCACTGAGCCTTCTCTTCAGCCCCTCATGTGAACATTCTTGATAATTTGCCTTCTACCTAGCTAACTATTTCACCAGTGTGGTTCTTTTAACCACTGTTAAGATCCTGCTTAATGTAATGAATGAGTGAGTTGAATAAATCCTTGATGTGTTCCCTTTACAAAGACAAGTTTTGAACTTTTTGAAAGTTGTATTTTAGCAAGTGAGAGAAGTTACACTATTGCTTTTCCTTACTGCTCACATTTTACTTAAAACCATCTGATAGTATTCATTTTCAGAAATTTCATAGTTTTAAATATGTTAGAAATTTTAAATAAATTGCCTTCCTGGTTAGTCATAATTCTTGAAAACGACCTCCAGTCCCTGGCCAGCTGCCCTAGCAGGTGATCTGTGGGACAAAGACGAGCCATTCCTCCTGAGTCCTGCCCAAGTTGCAGACTAGTGGGTACAGTGAATGAATGGGATTTTCTCAAGCCACTCAGATTTGGAGTCTTATCCAAATAGTGAAGGATAGATACACATTGTGTTTGCTAGAGATTTCTAGGGGGACAGAACTGGTAGAATGAATATATGTTACAAGGGGATGATTATGTGGCTTACAAAATAGGGTCTGGGTAGTCCAGTGGTTATCTGCTTTCTAGAGAGACTAAGAACTCAGTAGCTGGTCAGCCCACGAGACTGGGTGCCTTGAGATGATGAAGGCCTGGAGAGTCCCCAGAAAACCACTGGTCTCGCATTCACATTGGAAAGTTGACAAAGCTGGGTTCCAGTGTAAGTGAAGGACAGCAGCAGTAGTAGCAGCAACAGAGTAGATACATTCACCAGCAGGAAGAAAGGTCAGGGAGGGAAAAATGGGCTCTCAGGCCTCTTTATGTCTGGGCTACCATTAGAATATACTGTTGCCTTCTCTTTCTGGGCTGCACAGCCTCCAGTGTTCTGGTTTCAGCACCTTCCCTGGATAAGTCCAGCGCGCCCACCATGCCTTGACTCCCCCAGCCTCTTTCACCATCCCAGCTCCCCTGACGTGTTTCTCCTCTGAGTTGGTGTACAGGTCCATTTCTTGTCTTAGCACCCCAGACACCAGGTATAACTTCTTGGACCAGAGCCACCACTGCTTCCTGATCCTTTGCATCCAGTCAACCTAGTTCCTCCCAGTAGTCCACAGGAGCCCTTGGGGCCTCTTCCATACCCCACCTCCTTTTGCACCCTTGGGTGACACAGCCACCAGCTTCCTGAGATGAGCATATTTCCTGGGCCTTACTCCCAGGCCAGCCCAGTCCCCAAATTCCTGAGGACAGCATCTTTCCTGGAGGGACCCAGACCTTAGGAGAAAGCCCGAGAGCATCTGAGCCTCATCTCACTTGGGCCTCTTTGGGAACTCTGGAAGACCAAAGCAATTAGGCCACTCCAATATAAAATCAAAAGAGAACCTGAAGCCTAGACCAACCAGCTCTTCATGCCCAACAAGTAAACCACAAAGGCACATAAAGTTTACAAAATGAAGCAGATCTAAACTCAACAAAGGAAGGCTTGAGTCTCACACAAGAATCAGAAACTACAAAAGAAATTCACATGTCAAAGTCACAGAGAAAAAATA
>NW_008338720.1:1480683-1481844 GCF_000622305.1 Nannospalax galili | reverse complement strand
TGAATCATAGGCATACAGGAAGGAGAAGAATCTCAAGATAATGGCATGGAAGAGATATTCAACAGGATTGTAGAAGAAAATTCCAAAAATTAAAGAAAGACATGCCCATATACATACAAGAAGCATATAGAACACCAAACAGACAGGACCAGAAAAGAAACTCTCCATGGCACATCATAATAAAAGCAGTAAATGTACAGAATAGAGAAAGAATACTGAAAGCTGCCAAAGAAAAGCAAGTCACATATAAAGGAGAACCCACGAGGATTACAGCTGACTTTTCAGTGCAAACTATGAAAGCCAGAAGAGCCTGGACCAAAGTGTTCCCAGTTCTAAATGACCACAGATGCCAACACAGATTACTTTACCCAGCCAAAATGTCTATCATGGTTAAAGGGGAAAGAAAAATCTTCCATGACATAAATAGGCTGAAAGAATTCATGTCCACAAATCCAGCCCTTCAGTGAGTTCTTGAAGCAATACAAAGAGCTTAAGAAAGGAACGAGTATACCCAAGGGGTGATGGAAAGACATTCAATGAAGGTAAAACTGTGGAAATGCACAGCTATATCAAGAATGTGAACAGAAATAAAAGTGACAGGATTCAGTACACATCTTTCATTAATAACTTTAAATATCAACAGACTGAACTCCCTAGTCAAAATATACAGACTAGGTGAATGGATTAAGAAACAAAACCCATCTTTTTGTTGTCTGCAAGAAACTCATCTCACTTTCAAGGACAAGATATAGGTGTAGGAAAGGATTTCTAAACCCAACATCAACTGCCCAGGAAACAAGGTCAAGAATCAACAAATGGGAACTCATTAAACTAAAAAGTTTCTGTACATCAAAAGAAGCAACAAAGGAAGTGAAGAGAAAACCCATAGAATAGGCGAAAATCTTCACCAGTGACACATCTGACAGAGGTTTAACATCCGGAATATATAATGAACTCAAAAAACAATCAAGAAATGATGTAACCCAATTAAAAGATAGGCTAACTGAACAGAGAGTTCTCAAAAGAAGAAATAAAGATGGCTAAGAAGCATCTTAAAAGGTATTCAACATCGCTCATAATTAGGGAAATGCAAATTAAAACCACTTTAAGATTTCATCTTACCCCAGTCAGACTGGCTAAGATCAAGAGAACAAATGATAC
>NW_008338720.1:1443535-1480437 GCF_000622305.1 Nannospalax galili | reverse complement strand
AAGTTTCCCTCAGCTGACAAGTGGATAATGAAAATGTGGTTCATTTATACGATGGCGTTTTACTCAGCAGTAAAGAAAGATGAAATCATGGAATTTGCAGGTAAATGGGTGGAACTAGAAACTGTTATACTAAGTGAAGTAACACAGACTCAGAAAAAATAAATATTAAAAAAAACCTCCCCAAAAAACAGCATATGTTCTCCTTCATATGTGGATCCTAGCACCAAATCCTTATAATGTATCCAGAGAGTTGGGAATAGTTTCCCCAGACATGAAGGAAAAATGCATAAGGGAACCAGGGAGGAAAAGGAAAAGAAAGAATCTGAAAGAGAAGAACAGTAGGAAACAAGTGTTAATAAGGGAGATATGGATAAAAATAGGGTTATTTTAAGGGGGGGGAGGGAAGGTTATACAAGGAACCTAGGGGATCAAGGGAAAGAAGGAGCTCAAGGTAGGACCATAGGGGAAGGGTATTATTAAGGGAGAAATGGGAAAAACAGGGACACCTTAAATGGGGAAACCATGGTAGAAGGGTTAGACAATGCAAGAGACAAATAATGCTTAGCTAGTTTTTTTATTTTAATTTTTTTTTTTTTTTGGTCTTTTTGAGACAGGGTCTCCCTGTAGCCCCAGCTGTCCTGGAACTCAATATGTAGACCAGGCTGGACTTGAACTCATAAAGATCCACATGCCTCTGCCTCCCAAGTGCTGGGACTACAGGCATGCACCACCATGCCCAGCTGCCTACCTAGTTTTAAAAAACCAGAGGGAACCATATTAGTCCAACAACCTACTGACAAATTATACATACAACCACATCAAAGAACATAATATATGTCTAGGCAAGGTTTATCTGAGAGTGTTTGGTCTTTGCCTGAGCTCTATCTACATGGCATATGGTAATTAAAAGAACCAGATTGGCAGAACTATGTAGCAGGAGACCTACAAAAATGGCGTGGACCCAGAGCCCTGGGATTCAGAGAGAATTCACTTCAATTTTTGGTCCGCAAATAGCCCGCCAAAAGGAGCCCACACCTCCGTACCCTGCCCAGTGACTGCTGACAGACTTCATGGCGCAGACCAAAAAGAGGAGGGTCAACACAGAGGAATCATTTCCTCCATGCTTCCAAGCGAAGCCAAGCATGGTCGAGCAGGACCTTTGACTTGTCTTTACATAGGCAGAACTGGTAAAAGAAAGGAGCCAGGGGTTCCTCCCAAGCCCATGTGACCCCTGAGGAACAGATTCTCAAATGACCTTAAAAATAAAAATAAATTGGTTTATCTGGGCCAATTGTAGGGTCTTAAACTTCCAAAGGGAAAGTATAACCAAAGATTAATGGGGTCAATATAATTTTTTAAGAGTCTGTATGTATAGGTAAAGGCTACATAACAAGAAACAATTCCAGACAGGAGATACTGTCCTTTGAGTTATTGGCCAGGGTGGCCCAAAAGACTCCCAGGCAGTAACCCAGCATAAAACTGGGAAAACGAACAGCAGACCCCAATCTTATCTAAAGGAATATTGACAACTGATTGCTGCTTGGTGAGGAACAGCTGACCTTCCTAAAACAAGGCTCTCTAGATAGGCTGACTAGATTCAGCAGACAGGCAAGCACTGGGGAACAGCTGGGGATGCTGACAACACAGTGGACCATAACAGGGATGACAGAGTATATGGGCTCCAGTGTGGGTGTGGGGGGGAGCTATGGGAGGGTGCCATTTGGGAAGTGGGTATATAGATGAATAAGATTGTGTGAGATGTTCTGTATGATATACACACAAAAAAAATCAACAAATTAAAGAAAAAGACATATTTGAGGAGGAAGCATAAAATTTATGTCATGTTAATTAGTACAGGTGGTAAACATTACTATTGAAATCTACCTGATGACTTTATATACATACTCAGGTGCCAAGGATTTGAGTGTAACTGACTGTGGCTAGTAATAATGAGATACATAGAGATTAAAGACATGTACAAACATCTAAGTGTTAGTAGCACTAAAAATGTAGGAATCAGTATATTTTAAAATGAAATGGAGATATTCTTTAAAGGGTAAACACTCATTCAATTTTATGTCTTACAGAGTCCAATATTGTATAACTGTATTAATTCAACTGTGAACCTAAAAATTTACAGCCAATTTTGAAAGAGATGCATCTTAGCTCTGGAAATTGTTATTGAATATGTCAATGCTGTTGTAATGAAATGCTTCTTCTAATCATGCGGTTATTAAATAAAATTAAAAAGAAGAATATGCTATCTACTCTAAAGGGTCTTTCTCCCTCAATTAATCCTTCCTAGAAATATCTCCATGGAGCATTTCTCTGAGTTGATTCCAGATCTAATCAAATTGACAACCAAGATTAGCTATCACAAAAGGGGACTCTGGATTGTTTTTATAACAAATGTACTCAAACTTTTTAAATTCTGTGCATATTTTGGCAGGGAAATTAAAACTCACAACATTGTAAGAATTTCTGTATTATATCTTTTATGTATGAATTACTTCCATTTATTGAAGGTGGGGACTTGGGATGCTGCTATTTTTTCTTCATATTCATTGATCATTTCTGTGTTCTGTGGTAGGGACTTGGGAAGGTCAGCAGTCCTGTGTCTTTAGGGAAAGCTGGACTTTCTGAAGGCTAGATTTTGGTGTCTCCCACTTTCCCTATTGAACTCAAAAGTACTCCCTGTTCTTTTTTAAAGATATTTACTTTAGTACTTTAAATTATGTGCATGCATATGTGTCTGGGGGGGCGTATAAACATGTGAGTGTAGGTGCCCTCAGAAGATTGTGTCACAGTCCCTGGAGTTACAGTTACAGGTGGTTTTGAGTGTTGAGAACCAAATTCAGGTCCTCTGCAAGAGCAGTATGCACCCTTAACCACTGAGCCATCATTCCAGCCTCCCTCCTGTTCTTTGATATGAGGTAGAAGTGGACCTAGGGGTCCTCCAGGTGTATCTTTTATTTATTCTTCTTTGTGGCTGTGAATCCACTTAGACAGTGTATCTATAAACCAGAATCTAGGGCTTTCTATACATAATAGTATCAACTAGGAAAAAAGCAGGGCAGATAGCTCTTCAAGGTGGACATGATTTCTGTCTCAGCATAATCAATTGTTCCTTACCCTTTCCAGCCTTTGGGGAGGGCATGGGGCAGGGAGAAGAACTTTGTAGTCAAAATTGTTGTGCTTGGCCAGGTCTCAGAGACATATACCGGGTTGAGCTGAGTCTGTTGCACTGTACAGAGCTATGTATTCAGGAACCAGGGTCCCCTAGTGACCTGTTATTTCCAGAGCACCCCAGAGACAAGTCAGATTACTGAATGGAGTTTATTTCTGAGAATATGTCTGGGCTTGCAAGTACAGACACAGGGATGGTACTTGGGATTCTATAGGGAAATGTGGCCTAGAATTACTAGGTGACAAGTGTATTAGAATTTTCAGATGTCAAACTGAAAAATTATGTTATAAACCAGTAAATTAAAATAACATTTAGCTCAACTGAAAAAAGAATAAAAACACAGCCAGTCTCTAAAAAAGGAAATATAAAAGATACTGGTTTTACCGGTTTTGAGAAAATGCAAATAGAAACAGTGATTACTTTTATCCCCTGCCAGGGAGGTCAAGATTAAGAAGTTTTCAAAGCCTAGTGTTGGTGAGCATTGGCAGAGAACCTCTCTGTACCCAAACTCCAGCCAAGGCTTCTCTGCGCTCTCTTCTTAACTGGGCCTCAGCCTCAGCCTGAAAATCACAGGCTTCCAGCACAGATGAGGCTTAAACAAACACTAATTTAGCTTCTAGCAGTTCAAGGTTCCTTCCCCAGGATGACCTCAGGGGCCACTTGAATAAAGCTATCCACAGAAGTGAGCCAAACTGAGAGTGAAGAGAAACCGAGTTTTGATCATGAGTTTTTAATAAAATGGGTGGAATTTTTGTTTGGCTCAATTTGACTTTCAGTTGGGTTTCTATCACTTGCTTCATGAAGGGTCTTGACTAATATATGACCCCTCCTAGGACATTTCCCATGACCTCCTAACTTGGTGAAATTTCCTGTCCATGATTCCTGTAACCCTGGGCCTCCTCTTTTTTTGATGAGTACTTCATTAAGCTGTGAGTTCTAGCTGTTGGGAGTCTTCCATCTCCTGCCTCCTGTGGGATTACTCACTTTAGCCACAAAGACCATTGCCTGTATCACAAGCATGTAGCTTTGCAACTTGAACTTAGAATATGTTCAATAAAGGTTGGTTAATTAAATAATCTCAATGAATAACTATGAAGATTAGGAAGTGAGTAAGATGATTTCTACCAGAGAAGCCAAGAGTCCTAACACATATCGTTCAGAACTTTTCCAGAAGGATCGACCGCCAATGTCTCAAGTCTATTCTGTTGACCACAAAGTTAATTTACATAAAGGCCTTGCTTCTTGGCTATAGAGACAGAAAGGATCCAGAAGGATGGACCGCCAATGTCTCAAGTCTGTTCTGTTGACCACAAAGTTAATTTACGTAAGGGCCTTGCTTCTTAGCTATAGAGACAGGAAGGATCCAGAAGGATCTACTGCCAATGTCTCAAGTCTATTCTGTTAACCACAAAGTTAATTTATGTAAGGGCCTTGCTTCTTGGCTACAGAGACAGGAGAGGGTAGAATAAAATAGTGTTCACAGCTTTTGCAGCCTGGAGGATTTAGGTACTAAACAACAGAACAGCAAGCACTCCTCAATGAAATACCCACAACATCCTCAGGGACTGGTGGAATGGGTGTTATGTTATGTATAACATGTTGCAATAAAGATCAGGCTGCTTCAAAAAGCATCCTTTTGTGGAAAGCTTCCCAGGACTCCAGGGTTTACTTTATCTGCCCAAGGCATTTGTATCCGTCTTGTTTTCAGCTCCCTAAGTGAAGAGACCTCCTTGTCTAGGTGTCAGAGACTGAACTGGCTGGAAGAACAGCTGTGGGACAGGGCTGAGCTGGTTTCAGAATGGAAAATATCACCGTGAACTCATGGGCTTTTATAGGCCATTCGTGTGTGTGTGTGTGTGTGTGTGTGTGTGTGTGTGTGTGTGTGTGTGTTCTCTAGCTCTGTCTGTTGAGAGACCTGGGAACAGTGATTTCCTGTTTAGCAACCTGGGATCTGGAAAGAAACGGGAGCTGGGGAATTGTTCCCAGGCTGGGGTTGTGGACAATTATGATTACATCTGGAATATATTGTGCCAGAGTAGAATTGCTCCAAGACTGATAAGGATTTATCAAAGCACACAGATGCTAGATAGAAGGAGCCAGATTAGAGGGGACAAATCAAGGGTCAATATAATGTCAACAACAGTCTGTTGAAAAAATAAGTTTTTATACATTTATGCTGATATAACTACATCAGTCAATTAAAATTTGATGGGCTATCTGGATATACCCAGATCTCCACCATAACAAAGTACCCATTATAATTACAAATGGCAAAAGACACTTTTACAGTGGAAAAGCCTTGTCAGAAGTAACATAATCAAGTGTTCTAAGGCAGAACCAGTAGGGTGCAGTAGTCGGAACATCATAAATTAGTTCTGAAGCACTATTGCCAAGGACAAGTAACCTGAATTCACTAACCAATGCCAAGTCAAGGGCTGGTGAATGGAATAACTGCATAACATTTCATAAATGCCAACATTACACAAGTTACAGAAAAGCTCAAGAATTAGGCCAGATTGATGGAGGCTAAAGAGATGTCACCACTAAGTGTAAGTGTGACTCCATGTCCTTTTGTTTTAAAGGACATTTATTGAGACAATAGGCAAATTGAAGGGCAGGAGGGCTGGATGGCAGTAGGTGCTTCAGTGTTAATTTCTTGGTTTTGGTAGACAGAGTGTCTTCATTGGCAGTGCACACTAAATATTTGTTGATGGTGCAGAACCCTGTAGGCAACACATTCAGAAATGTCTTCTTTCCTTTTCTGATCTCCCTCCCCTTCCCTGTCCTCCTCCTCCTCCTCCTCCTCTGCTGGGGACTGAACAGAAATCCTCCAGGTTGCAAATTACAGCTGTGAACACTATTTTACTCTGGATTTGACATGCCGTACTCCAAGCTATAACTCTTGCCCTGCCCTTACATGTTTGGGTTTCTTACTAAATAGAAACTAAAACCAAGGGGCAAACAGAGAAGAAATTAAAGTTTGGAAGGAGCCAGGGAAGGAGAAGAGCGAGGGCTGGAATACATGGCTGCCATATATGGAAGAGAGGAGGGGGAAAAATGAGATGCTGACATAGTTGGCAGGAACCAAAGGCAGGGCTAGCAGCAGAGTTGAGTTGGAGATGACGACTATCAGAGAGAGGCTAGCAAAGCAGGAAGATGAGGGAAAGAGGGGAGAAGAGAAATAATACAGATTTTTTTCCACCTTTCTCTATATGGAGCCTTAAGCTGGGCACTTAACTCCCATTTAACCATTATATAAATGTGCAAGGTAAAAGTTTGATTCATATCTTTAAAAATGGATAAATTAATGCCCACAGAAGTTAAGTAGCATCTTCAAAATAATGTAGCTAGTAAATAGAACAGGACTTAAGTCCAAGGGTGTATGAGATGGTAGAAAGATGGATTCATCAGCTTAGAAAAGATAGTTTCCGGTCTCCCCAGAGATTGGAAAGAGCATAGAGACCAGACGGAAAATGATGGCTTGGCATTGGATTGACATGACACCAGGACGGGAATGATCTGAAGAAATGTATCATCTGAATTCTTGGGGAGAGAGAAGAAAAAGTGAGGGGGAAACAAAACAGACAAATACCTTCATTAACAAGTGAGGAAACAGGAGTTCAAGGAATTTGCGGAAGGTTTGGGGGATATAATAGGCAGACTTTTAGGGTAGCTCCAAAGATTCTCACTTCCTAGGATTTGTACTCTGTGCAATATTCTCTGACTGAGTAGGTTGGGTCTATGTACTTGCTTGTAATAACAGAATAGACTATATTATGAGACACCATGTCTGTGATGGATGACATTACAAGGAATGAGTTCCTCAGTCCAACAACAGTTAGTAAAGTGAATCCTGCCCAAAACCAGACAAGTGAGTTTGGGTATGAATTTTGTCCCAGTGAAAGGTTGATAGAGACTCGTTAGACCCTAGGCCAACACCTTGATTGTACCTATGAGAGACCCCAAAGTGTAGAACCCAGCTAAAGTATGTCTAGCTTTCTCACCCACAGAGACTGGAATAAATGTGTGTTGCTTAAGGCTGCTAGATTATTGGAAAGAGTAGGTCTTCAACATTTAAGGACTTCATTGTTGCAAATTCATTTGCTAAAACTGGTTTACATCCCTCCAATCAATACTTACAGCACTTTCATAGCCATGTATGGGCATGTACAGAGTGAAGAAGAATTGTATTGCCTGAGATAGGAGCCCACGCTGAAGCTGCGCAGGTGAGGTCAGCCTTGGTTTCGGCTTGCACGCTGAAAGCAATGCCTTTCTACAGTCTTAGTTTATTCTTGTTTTTCTTTCCTGTGCCTTTTGCTGATTTCAGTATTTGCAGTTACTCCCCAGTACAGCAATGAAGTACTGCCTAACAGTTGTTGTTTTCTTTGTCCTCTGTGGTGTGCTTTTGATGCTGGGGATCTGATGCAGGGTCTTGAGTGTGCTAAGCACATGTTCCACAAGGCTTCACCTCTAGCCCTGTCATGTATCTGATGGAGAAAATACATGTGTAGAGAAAATTTGTTCCTGTATGGGAAATATCCAAGCTGTTGGCTATGAGTTCAGTATTACAAAAGAAAAAAACACATAGTAAATAAGGTGTTTTTAAACAGACACACATAAAACAAGCTTGTATGTTGATCAGTTGATGGGAACGTTATGACCAGAGGCTCACAGGAACCCAGCCCTGTGTCTCCTATAAGTGCAACAGAGCAGCATGCAATAATTTGTTCTTTATAGGTTTGCCACAGTCTCTGAACCCCTTCGTCTCCGGCAGAGGAAGGAGAGGCCACAGCAATGGGGGTCAAGGAGGGGGAAGTGCGCTGCCCTCCTGTTTCACCAGCCCTTCTCTCCGAGGACAATCAGATGCAGCAGGGAATCGCCTCAAGCAGGAAACTCATTTATTGGCAAGGCTGATCAGTATTTAAGGGCAAAAGTCGCAAGCATTAGCATAGGCAGGAAAGCCATCATCCAATCAGCTTAGAGGTCACGTATGCCATGCAGGCTCTTCTCATAGTGTAATATATTGTTCACGAGGTGATCACACGCCCTTTACTGGCTAGACTCCAATCAGTATTACTTCCTCTTTTTGTGGTGCCAAGCTGGCCAGCAGGCTCTGCCTTCACCTCAGCTGCTCAGCGCCATCTTGTTGCCACACCTCCACATCTCCCCCTTTTTGTTCTGTTTGACTGGGGATCTGATTATTACGGGGCCAAACCTTGGGTTAGGTGAGCCATTAATCCTGGATGCCCCGGTAGATGGCCAAACCTTGAATTAGGTGAGCCATTAATAAACCTTGGTTTAGGTGCTTGTCTCATGTCGGGGGGAGGTGGGTATGCGGTCATAATGGAGCCGGAGCGTCATAGCCTGTATCTGTTCTACCTGACCTCATACAATTCTTACAAGCCTTCCATAGAAGCGGGGTCCAAAGGAACAAATAAGTGTGATTATCACTAAAGGTCCTAACAGAGCTGACAGCAAGGTGGTCAGCCAAGGGGAGCTGTCGAACCATTGTTCGAATAAGGTTTTATTTCTCTTGACTTGCCTACCTATGATTTCTCTCCCAACCTCATCAAGGTTTTTTGTTACTACCCCAGAGTGGTCTACATAGAAGCAGCACTCTTCTCCTAGTGCCATGCATAATCCTCCTTGCTGCATGAAAAGGAGATCAAGCCCTCTTCTGTTTGCATGGTCATCTGTGCCAGGGAGGAGAGGATTGTTGAAGGAACCTGGTTGCCATTTCAAGTTTATCTAGCCCCCCATCCATATCTGCCCGAATTCCCTGCTGAGAAAGGGCTAGGGAAGTGGCCCCGAGAGAGGCACCCCCCATCCCAAGCCCCAGAAGAGTGGAAACTGTCAGTGTCGTGGCAAGCTCCCTTTTTTCCCGGTGGAATTTTCAGGCCTCTATGTCTTCTGGGGAGTGATACACCACATGGGGGAATGGTATCACCAAGGTCCAGACATCCCCTCTTGGTTCTGGAGAAGGGGGATGGAAATGCAGGGTGTCGGGAGCTGGAGAAACAACATTCATTACCAAAAAATATAATATAGCTCTACAAACAGTTGACTTAAGCAGGACATTCTGCTTGCACAAGTAACCTTGGTAAAGAATTTATGGCAAAGTTATCTTTCTCTTCCTCTTGCAAACAGTTCTCAGAAAAATGAGTCATGCAGTAATCTCTTGGAACATCTGGTGGTCAGTCACATTGCTGAAATGCTCAGTCCCCCCCCCATACCCATAAGAATGCTGTAACCTTTGACCAAGTTCTTCAACCCCCTCTGAATACAAACTGTATATAAAAAAAGGCTTGCAGTACAATAAAGCGACCCTTGACAAGTGGACTTGCTTGGGCTCTGTCTCTTCTTTCTCGCCCGTTTTTCCTTTCAGGGAGTGGTCCCCCTCGAGCCTTACCTGTACAGGGTCCCCGCAGGCGGGGGCAGCAGGGTGTCAGTCCTGTCTCCTGGCATAGCCAATAGTGAGTAGGAGTGTTAGGGACAACCCACTTCCCTCTGAAACCCGGAATGTTTATACAGTTTTTTCATGGGTTAGTGGGATTCCCAAAGGTGATACAAGTAACTTTGGAGTATTTTAAGGGAATGGAGATGCCAGATGTCTTGGTGTTTGCACCTCCCCACCGACATCTCTGGTCATCTGTGGTATTTGTAAAATTTCCCATGGCACCGACCGCTTCTAGGGGTCGAGTGTCGGCATCAAGACATAACCAACAGGAAGAGGTGAGGTCGGGGCAGGTGAAATTAAGGACCTGACAGGCTAGCTGCACCACAGTGACCAGGTCCACCTTGGCTGACCCACCCAGTCTGTCCATGTTCTCTCATTTTTCAGGCCCCTTTAAGGCCACCGTGGTCATCTCCTTCTGCGGGGCAGGGGTAGTCCCAGAATGAGCTGGTCCAGGAGTAGGTGGCAATATCTCGGTCTTTTTAGAGCTGACCATTGGGTCCCCTATGATATTGCTTTTTAGGGGTTCAACCTTTCTCCTAATCATGAAGAGGAGGCCAGGGTCAGCTCCAGTTACCTACAATCGAAGTCCCCAGGTTTTTCCTGTGTCCCATCCCCCAGATTGTCTTCCTTCAATTGTAATGTGAATTCTTAGGGGATTGCAGTGATATTTTGTGCACCTCCCAAAAAGAGGGTATGTGGACAGTCTCAGTTGTTTCACTCTCTCTACCTGAATTGCCCTGAGGGTGTGATCCAACTTCCCATCCCTGTCTTTTCGCATCTTACTTGCTCCCCAGTCCTGTTGCTTCCTGGGCAAACATAGAATACTGTTTCCCTCAGGCTGGCTTTCTTGAGGACGTGGGAGCACGCAAGTTCCCAGGGGGGAGCCCATAAGTGGCAGGGTGCACCCCTCCCCTTGTCTTTGCATTTGGGTTGGGTGTCTACAAGGTACAGCCAGTCCCCTACGTCCCAAGATCTGGCCGTGAGGTCACAGATGTCGACCTCCAGGTCTGGCCACCATGCTCCCGGCGGGGTGATCTTGGTGGCACTGTTGGCGATCACTCCTCTGGCCACGTTGATCACCATCCATGTGACTCTCAGAGGTTGGTGTGGATTTGGCGTCCCTGTAGCCCCGATAGGCCTCAGCATTTCCATGAGTAGAGCTAGTAGGGAAAACTTCTGTTGGGGATTGCTCATCATTGTCTGAAAGAGAAAGAGAAAAGAAGTCCTTCTCAAGGGTTTTCTCCCCTTGGGAGGTAAAGCAGAACTTTTGACCATTATATTTTATCTATTTTTGTGCCTTGAAGGACAAATAGTGTCTCCACCAGATCTTTTTCTTTTCTTTGTTGGTCAGAGCACCTTGTGCATTTGTCGGAGCCATTGTCCTGTGGAGGAAGATATTTAAGATTTCTAGCCAGTACCCAAATGGGAGCTGTTTCTCCTGTAGGGAAAACACAACCAAATCCCCTTCCCATTGTTAATAGGGGGGGTCTGGTCCCCTCCATTGAAATGTTACCGGGTCCTTCCTTCTTACCTCAACCTGGGGCTTTTGGTTCAACTGCCCTCAATGAGCCTGGAATCTCAATTGTGAACTCCCCTGGGCCCAATTTAAAATATTAATTGTGAACAGTGCCATCCCTAACTGCTGGCAGGGGCTGATTCCCCCTTTTTGTTTTGAAAGCTCATTTTTGAGCATTTGGTGATTTCTTTCAACTATTGCCTGGCCTTGCGGGTTGTAAGGGATCCCCGTGGTGTGTGAGATACTTCATGTCTTAAAGAAGGCGGCCATTGCTGAGCTAGCAAAGCAGGGCCCATTATCAGTTTTGACCTGAGAGGGCAGGCCCAGCATAGCAAAGCATTGCAAGAAATGTGCTTGAGCACGTTTGTTTTTTTTCTCGTGTGTGCTGTGGCCCAGCATGCATGTGAGAAAGTATCTATGGACACAAAGATATATTTTAGTTTGCCAAACACCAGGAAATGGGTGACATCTGTTTGCCAGAGCACATTAGGTTTTAGTCCTCTGGGGTTGACTCCCGGGCCTTGTAAAGGAGGGCTTTTAAATAGGGCTGGCAAGCCTTGCAGGTATGGGCTATCCTTTTTAGGTCTTTAATGGGAACAGCAGGGAACCTACTGTGGAGCCCTTGCCAGTTGACACAGGTGAGGTTATGGAGAGCACTGGCCTGTTGTGCTGTATAGGTGCCAACCCCATGCATCACCAGGCGATCATCTGTATCATTTCCTTGTGTTATAAACCCTGGTAGGCCCGTATGGCTGCGCACGTGTTGAATGAATATCAGAGAACTTCTGCCTTCTAATGTCCCCTGGATGGATACCATGAGTGTGGAGCTAGGGTTAGAGTCTAGCTTAATATGGACTTGGGGCAGGCCCGGGAGTAGGTTGACCATGTAGAGGCTGTCCAAGTATAAATTTAGAAGGGACTCAAGGTCCTGCAGTGCCATGAAGACTGCCAGCGTTTCTTTGAATTGAGTGGAGCCCTCACAGGCCTGGAATCTCTGTCTAAGGGGTCCTTTATCTGTATGGGTCATAAAGGCAGCATAAGCAGCCCCTGCATGGCCCCCATCTGTGAACACCTGTAAGCCATTGGGAATCATAACATCTGAGAAAACCGAGGGTGGTTTGAGCGGTAGTCTCTGCAACATCAGGGCCCATTTAGAGGGCCCATAGTGGCAGCTGATATTTCCCATGTATCCTTGTAATGCAATTGCAAGTCTGGCATTGGCCCTTGCTAGCCAGTCAAAATCCGCTAGGCAGTAGGGAATGACAATTGTGTCAGGGTCCCTCCCAAACCTTCGAATAGCCAGATTTCACCCTTTGGTTACCATGTCTGCCAACTGGTCTCCTAGGGTGTGCACCCTAGAGATGCCCCCAAGGGTGGTGTGCACCCACTCCAAGGGGTCCTGGACCAAGGCTGCTGTGGTCAGCCTGTTACCTATTAAGATCCATAGGTAGAAGGGGAGCTGTGAGGAGAACCTCCGAACGGAGGCCTCTGTATGCAATGCCTTTTGAAAGGCCTCAATCGCCTCCCAATGCTGCTTGTCTAACAGTACCTTAGCACTTGGGGGACCCAAAGTTAGGAGCTGATAGAGGGGCTTTAAGGTTTCTGTTGAGACTCGTATCCAAGGCTTTAACCAGTTTATCTCCCCTAGCAGATGTTGAATGTCAAGCACCGTGGGCTCGTATGGGATGTCCAAGCTCAGCATGAGGGGGCTGGCTCTAGTCAGGAACAGTTGGGAGCCCAAGATTTTAAAGGGCGGGACATGTTGGATCTTTTCTGGGGCAACAGTGAGGCCCCGCCTCCTTAGGCTATCTAGCACTCTTTTAACAAAGGGCTGTAGCCAATTATGTAGTCCAATTATGAGATCATCCATGTACGAGCAGAGCAACTCCCCAGGTTCCGACATCAGGGGCTGCAGGGCAGAGGCTAAAAAGGTCTGACAGAAAGCAGAGCTGTTAGCCATACCCTGGGGAAGGACCGTCCATTCAAATCTGCTGTCAGGATTTTGATAATTTAAGGCCGGGATGGAGAAGGCAAACTTCTCACAGTCTCTTGGGTCTAAGGGGATGGAAAAGAAGCAATCTTTAATGTCAGCTATTGCTAATGTATACTCCACTGGGATTGCTGCCACCCAGGGCATTCCCCTCAGGGGGTGCCCGCCAGCTCCATTCTTTCATTGACTAATCTAAGGTCCTGTAGCATCCTCCATTTGCCAGAGGCCTTTTTTATGATGAGCACTGGGGTATTCCAGGGGCTGGTGGAAGGGCGAAGGTGCCCCAGCGCCCTTTGTTCCTCCACCAGTTGAGTAAGGACTTCGAGTTTTTCTTTGGTCAGAGGCCACTGCTCCACCCAAACAGGGCTTCCCTCTTTCCATTTAATATGAGGGACATGGGGGGCAGTGGCCTTCAGTATTGGGGCTGAACCCGGGGAATTTTGTCGGGCTTACCTCTGTAATTACGAAAATATGGAAACTCATTTTCTGAAACATCCTCAACCTGTTGAGGCAACCGGTTAGCCTCTTCCTGGTCTAGAAGATCCTCATAAAAGGCTCTATTATCCGTGGTCAACACTGCATTCATCTGCCCCAACAGGTCTTGTCCCAACAAGTTGGACTGGAGGCCGCCGACCACTAATGTTTGTATTTCCCCTCTCAACCCATCTGCATCTCTCCATTCTATGAACTCCTTTACCTCCTCTGATATGGAAAGCCCCCCAACCCCCAGCACTTTTGGGCCAGGTTGCAGCTTCCATGAATGTGGCACTTCCTCCTTCTGCAGTATTGTGCGGTGGGTGCCAGTATCCACTAGGCAGAGGAACCACTTGCCCCCCAAAAATATATGCATCCTTAGGCCTTACTCCCTCATACATTGGAACTGTCCAGTGAGCCTGTGAACTCTGTAAACCTGGACCTCCTAATCCTCCTTTGGCTGATGGGGCTAGAGGCCACCCCATAATTAGTTTAAAGGCTTGACTGTCACGTAAAACCTCGACCTGCAGTCTTTCTTCCAATGGAACCCTTTTCTACAATGGGGGCAAGGAGTAGTTGGCTTGCTTGTCCCTTGATCCTCCCACCTCCCTGCTTGGGACCCGGGGAGGACTTCCTCTGGAAAGTCTCTCTTAAAATGCCCTAGTTTCCCACACCAGAAACAGCCCCCATTTCCTTTGGGGATGTGATGAGCCTGCAGGCCCTTAGGGTCTCCTCGGACAGCCATGAGCACCTGAGTAAATGCATCTGTTAAGGAAGCTGTCTGGGCTTGAAGCTCATGGGCTTGGCGTTGATTCGTTCCAACATCCTGGGAGGCCATGACCCACTGGCTGATTGAAGCATGTTTCAGACCCAAACAGGCAGCACGGTGGCCGGAGTTCATGTCCTCCCACACCAGCACTTGAGTAAACTCATCCCTGAGTGCCCCAGCAGGTAGCTTTCTAATAAGGCTCTTTTCCACCCTATCCACAAATTCAGCAAGACCCTCCCCAGGCTTCTGCCTTAGGCCCACCAAGGGGTCGTCTGACGTTCCTCACTGAGCTTCTTCCAGGCCACCAGTCCTGTCCGCCTTACTTGGTCCCTGTATGGGGCAGACAAGGCTGCCTGCTGCATCCCTGTGGAATAACCATCAGTGGTACCTGCCAGTTGGCCGTAGGTAAGAGGGATTTGAGGGTTAACTCTGTGATTTTGTTCTGCTATGATCCTACATTCCTCCTTATACAAGGCCAGCCATTTGATGAAGAGGGGACTGGGGAGGACGGCCTTAGCCATATCAGTCCAATCCCTAGGGACACAGGGGTGGTGGGCGAGGTTCACCAGTAAAGCCTCAGCCCACGGTGAGTTGGCGCCATCCTGGAGGACTGCTTGCCTTAGTTCCTTGAGGTCCTTATCCTCCCACGGATACCAGCCTGTTGGCCTCTGTGGCCCTGGGACTAAATTGACCAGGAACACCCTGCATGGGGTGGTGGATGGGTGCTGAACCCTCACTGGAAAGGCGTCAGTGTACACTGGCTTTTCTGGAGGCTGAAGGGCCGAGGGGGGGCCACCGCTGCCTCCCCTCCCCCATCAAAGAGGTTCACACTGATCAACCCGCTGATAAGCTGGGGGCCTCCCAAGATCTTTGTCCTGGTCAGGGCGGGGGGCGGGGGGGGAATCCATCTCCTCAGGCTCGCACCCTGTACCCCATTTTTCCCTGGCCTCAACTGTCAACTGAGCTTTAATATCCATTGCTAGCATGTCAACAGGGTCCCCTTGGGCCCAGTGCTCCTGTCTTTCCTTGTCAAACATGGCCCAATTATCCTCATTTCCTTGTTCCCCCCCCTCGCCTTTGCCTCCCCCTCCTTTCCTTTTGCAAGTTGAGGGGAAGGAGGCATCTCTGGGTGAAAGATGCCCTTAAGGGCAGCCATTGTGGGATAGAACCCTAGTGGGGGTTCCGCCCCAAAGTGCCTCTCCCATTCTCTCACCAGCTTTTCAACCCTTTCCCACGTGTCCCAGGAGGATAGGTTGGCTGTGGGGGCCCATGGGGCCAAGAGAAGTACCGTATCCCAAATGTGGAGTGCCGTGGAGTCTGAAAGCTCCAGCCCATGGCTTTTGAGCAAATATCATAGGGCTTTCATGACAGGCTTATTTCTTCCTGAAGTTGCGTTCCCATACTAAGGGTCTCACTTACCCTGAGAGCCTGATTGGCCTTGACCCAAACTTTGCACTAGTTCCTCACATGCGGCACCAGATGCCATGGTCTCCGAACCCCTTCCTCTCTGGCAGAGGAACAAGAGGCCGCGGCAATGGGGGTCAAGGAGGGGGAAGTGCGCTGCCCCCCCCCCCCCGTTTCACCAGCCCTTCTCCCCGAGGACAATCAGACGCAGCAGGGAGTAGCTTCAAGCAGGAAACTCATTTATTGGCAAGGCTGATCAATATTTAAGGGCAAAAGCCACAAGCATTAGCATAGGCGGGAAAGCCATCATCCAATCAGCTTAGAGGTCATGTATGCCATGCAGGCTCTTCTCATAGTATAACATATTGTTCACGAGGTGATCACACGTCCTTTACTGGCTAGGCTCCAATCAGTATTACTTCCTCTTTTTGTGGTGCCAAGCTGGCCAGCTGGCTCCATCTTCACCTCAGCTGCTCAGTGCCATCTTGTTGCTGCACCTCCACATAGGTTGACTTGATAGTATATAATTATCTTGGACAATGAGAATCAACCACAATTTGTTAATGGCAATAGGTAATTAATACGAAGGAAAACTGGGTAATTCAGTTCACTGATCAAAGAAGACTGAAGGGTTTTCAAAAAGAATAAGGTCAAGTGGCAAAGGCTATGGGCTCCTCATTAGAGACAGGGCTGTAGAAACAGTGGGCAACAGTTATTCATGTCAAAATAGTTATATACTAAAAATAAATAATTTGTATGTTTAACAAAGTTTTTTTGTTGCTTTTTAAGCTGGGTATGGTGGCACACACCCTTAATCCCAACACTTAGGAGGCAGAGGCAAGAGCTTTTCTGTGAGACTGAGGCTAGCCTGGTCTACCTAGTGAGTTCTATGCCAGCTGAGGCTATAGGGAGACATTGTCTCAAACAAAACATGACAAAACAAAACGAGAAAGTTATTTTGAGGGATGGAGAAACAGCTCAGTGGTTAAGAGTACTTACTGCTCTTGCAGAGGGATGTGAATTTGGTTCCCAGCATCAATGTCAGGTGGGTCACAACCACTTGTAACTCCAGTTCCAGGGTATTGGATGTTCCCTTCTGACCTCCACAGGCACTGTCTTGCCCATGGTACACTACATACACTCATATACACATACATACACATAAATTTTCAAAAATCTTTACAGAAAATCATTTTGGGTAAATATGAGTGAAACTGTCTAGGAACATTTAGCTTCATAAAGCATTTCCCACTCCATAAAGCCCAAAGCTGTGTGATGATCATAGCATCAAAACATGTCAGCTGAAATTAAAAACCTCAAGTACTGTCTGGGATAATGCAAACCGGCTGCACACTGATACCACCAATGCAGTGAGATGGCACAAGGGAAGCCTTAGCAGGGAACAGCCCTTTGGAGACCCAGACTGCCTTAATACAGCTTTTTCATGGTGTCTCACTGAAAGGCCTGGCTCTGAGGGCAGGAAGCTTAAGTTGTCTTTACCTATAAAACTTTTAACTTCAGCCCACAAGACTCCTTTTTACTTGCATTTTTAATTAGGCTCCCCACTTCATCCCTGATCTCACAACCCCATATACTTTAAATTGTGCCAAGTCCTTAAAAACACACAGATTTTGCACAATACCTAGCTTTATTTAGTACATGTATATGCTTGAAACAGCACTATGCTATAAATATTGTTTGTATTCACTTTCCCACCTCTTCCCTGTGATCTAGGTGCTGCTCTGAATGTGTTCGTCGCTCCTGTAGTGTGGAACAGTGCACCTCATTCTACCCAGACTTCTTCCAGTTCCCACCCCCTTAGGTCACAGTAGCAGAATGAGCGTCACTTTGTCACAGTCTGGCATTCATTCTCCTGCCATGACTTCTGGGCCTTCATTCTGCCTCTTCGCCACTTGAAAAAGGAAACCACAGTGTGTGGGATCAATTTTTATTTCTGAATTACACAATGAGGATATATAGATATATTCTGTTATTATATATTTTCATATATTTAATTCACACAATTTTGAGAGAATTTATTTACCAAAACAAAGTCTAATAGATACTTTATTCTGAGCAATCTGATACACGGTAGAAAGATCCTTAAATATATAAAAGGTTAATTTGTGCACATCTAAATGTTTCTAAGATAGCAGACTACTGAGACTTGTGATGAGAGTTGCAACATAGTACTGTAACTGAATCCTCAAAATGACATTGGAATAAGGAAGGCCAGGGGAAGTGACTTCCTGCTCACAGGTATGCCCCAGAGAGAAGCCCTATATAACATCGTATGGCTTCAACAGGAACTTCAGGGTTTCCTTCCGTGGCCAGCTATTGACCTCAAAGTTTTCATTCCTCAGCAAATATCTTCTATGCAGCTTCTTGTTCCATCTCTTAATGAAGAGCTACATAAAGAGTAACTACTTGGAGTGAAAAATACCACTTTTGCCCTCAGTGACCCCTTGGTATTCCTTTAACTACAAATCTACAGGAAAAGTGCAAAGAAGTTTCCAGAAGTCTGAACCAAAGCAAGAACGCTCAAAACAGGAGCTAGAGCAGAGTGGTGCCAAGGTTTACGTCTACCTAGCTGCTTAGGGCTTGTTTTCAGAATTTTCTTAGAAGTCTATTCACTCGGAGTGATGTACATGATAGCTTTCTCTAGCGTGCAATTAACTTGCTATTTTAAGATAATAAAACAGCAAATGCCCAATATTGGAATGGTTTTGTAGCCCACAGAGCATTCCAAACAAAATTGTTGATTGGGGAAGAAGCTCATAATTTACGTCCTGTCACCTGAGATCTTCCATCAACAGGTTGGGCAAGTTAAAAAAAAAATGGTAAATGATGAGATTGTTGCCACATCTGGTTGGCTGTGAAAAGTGCCCTTTTCTCAACAACCCCACATCCTACAGGTTTGCTAAGCTGAACTCTGGGATCCTTATGACTTTATACAACATGGCCAGAGGAACCAAATAATTCATCTTCCAAAATGGGACATGACAGAGTGAAGTGTTAGGCAAGTGAGCAATGTTGGGTAACTATACTCATGCCAGCACTATGTTCAGGAGGAAGCATCATTTGTACTACCAAAGGTGGAGGTGGGCTGTGAGAGGCCAGCTGACTCTAGGGTCTTTCTGTCAAACCAGTCAAATTTAATGAGGAAGGAGATTCAAAAGAACACAAAGTCCATTAAGATACTAAGTTGAAAGGGACCAAGAGATGAAACTAGAGTAATTTATGGAGGAAAGAGCCCAAGTACTGTGTGAGCTTGTGTGGAAGATGGATTAGAAACCAGACACAAAGTAAATGAAGTCAGGGAAACTCAGTCACTTGTGCAAAGAACTCTCCCTGCACACACATCAGGGCTCAGGTATCAACAACTATCCTAGACCAAGTCACCACCATCAGGCTGTGGCAGGGCCTGTCTTCACTCCATTTTTATTTCTGCTAGCTAATTTGTAGCAGGTGCCATTGAAGACTGGCTCCCAGAATGAGACCTTAGCAACATCAGGAAACAGCTCAAGAGGAACTTTCAGGAAGCTCCAGCTTGGTCTTGCCATGGAATGCTTTAAGGGAACCACGTGCTTTTGTGCCAAGGACTTCTCATCTTTCTCAGCAGGACACATGTGATATTTTTTACTGCCTGGAGATGTTAAAACTTTCTTTTCAAGGAGACATGGAGTGCACACCTATAATCCCAGCACTTGAGAGACTGAGTCAGGAGGATCACCAAAAACTGAAGGCCAGCTTGGTATCATAGCATGAGTTCCAGGCCAGCCAGCATTATATAATAAGACTCTAAAAAATAATTCATTGGACAAAAATGAGTTTGTAGTTACATTTGTCCACTCTGTTAGAGAAACTATCTAAACACAAAGGCAGAGGCCAGAGTGGGAAAGACTACATTTGGTAAAGCAGGGGTTAGCACACTTTTTTCTGTAAAGAGAGTAAATGTCCTGGTGTTGTGGCCAAATTGTCTGTTGTAACTACTCAGCTCTGGTGAGGTCTTGTGAAAGTAGCTTAGACAGCCTGAAACAAATTTGTATGTCTGTGTTTCAGTAACATTTTATTTTTGGCTACTAAAAGCTGTATATTTTTCTTGTGTCCTTATTAAATTTCAACTATAAGTGTGAAAACCACCTTAGCCTACAGTCGTGCCCTAGATCTGGCTTAACTTACCAACTCCTCTGCTAGAGATCTACAGATTTCAGATCACATTGGTATTGTAAAGGGAGTATGAAAACAATAAATTAACTGCTTTGTAAAGGCTAGTGTATACTTGCATTTAATTTTCCACTTTTAAAGCAGATTGGTTTGTAATGTATATGGGTGTTGAATTTGGATAACTGAATGTTACCAAATAATTTCTGTGGGCTCCTTCGACTTGACACTTGAAGTATAAAGACTCCAGCCTGGTTTGTGTTCTGAAGCATAGTTAGCTACTGAAGATGTGACCTTCAGCTTAAGTTTCACAATATGAAATTCTTCAACCTTCATTAGAGAAATGATTTTTAGAAAGAACATTTTACCTAAAGCTACCTAAAATAAAACTTACATGAGTTAGAAAGACTACCTCCCCTCTGAGAAATTAAAAACTCTAGTGGCCAGGAACAGAGTAGGCTTCTGAGCTGATGGGCTTTGACATCTGCCTGGTTTATGGCTGTCCACCAGACAGTGTTTTATATTTAGAGTTCAAAAGAGCAACTTTCCATGCACTTTAAATCCAGAGTGGTCCAGTGGGGAAATTTAGCTGATCTATGGACATGGACCCACTTATACCTAACAGTGGAGCTAAGTATGTTTTTGGCAAACACCAGTCTAAGGGACCAAGAACCACTCCATCAAGTGTTAATGAAATACTGAAATGGAAGGTCCTATTTTCTTGCTAAGGTTCAACTAAACTCTTTGAGGCACATAATTGGCAAAATAGGAAAATACACAACATTTCATAAAATGTGTTAACAGTAAACAAATTCTCTTCCCATTTTTCCCCTTAGAAATTTTGAATGGCACCAGGAGGTGCAAAGAGGGAAAAGTAACAGCAGCCCTGTCTCTTCAGGTAGGTAGGTGCTCTCCAGCAGGACCAGGAAGCAGGAAGCAGGCTCCTCCTCCAGCCAGCAGGCTAGGGCTTTTCTTTCAGTTTCAGGTCAATGCTGCTGAGGAGGGAGAGCCAAATGAGAAACACTCAATAGTAATTCAGGAGTCACATGTTAACATCTTTCCTTAAATGACTTATTGGAAATAAATCATGCAAGTTTTTTTTAATATGTAAAATCTGATCAAATACAATCTTCCCCTATTTGTCAAGTTTTCTTCTAAAATAGAGACTCTGCTTCTTTTTATAAAATTGCTCCTGGAAGCATTTTACACCTTTTCAAAAGGATCCAGGAATATAAAATATACATCAGGAGACTCATTCCTAAAGTCAGATCAGATACAGATTGTCCAGATTTTAGGGACTAACTTTTCCTTGTGCTGGTTAGTATTAGGTGTCCCTAGACTGGGTGGAGGGATGTTGAGATTGGTGGTAAAACATACTTCTGGGTGGCACGGGAGTCTGGGCTGAGTGGGGAAGACCCATCTTCAATGAATGCGGCCATCAGGCTGGGGGCCTGGATGGAACGGACAGTGGAAGAAGCCAGATGGAGCTTGTTTTCTCGCTCACACCTGTCCCTTCCTGAGAGGGAGTCATTTCTCCTGTGCCTGTCTTCGGACCTCAGACTCCAGGTTCTTTGCCTCTGACCATGAACTTGCATCTGTGGCCCTCCACAGAGTTTTTCCACCTTCACCCTCCATCTGGGGCTGTGTGTTTCTGAGGCTCTGGCTTCTTGTTGTGAGCAGTTGCTAGCTTTCCTAGCTCTCCATTGAACCTTTACAGCCCCTGTGGCATGTGATCAATCTATGAATTCCCTCAGAATGAAAAAAAAGTCTGTATGTGTGTGTGTGTGTATGTGTGTGTGTGCATATATATATATATATAAATATACATATAATCTATTTCTCTAGAGAATCCCTTCTAATATACTCATGAAGCAACAAATGATTTGCTTGAAATAATATTTGACAAGTGCTAAATTACAAGATGTGGTAAATAATAAAACAACAAAAAGTAAACAAGTTAAAAAAAACCTCGCAATTTTGTTTATAGGAGTCAGAGGCTATAACTTAAAGGAATTAGCCTACCTTACTGAAATGCATATAGCTCTCAAATATCTAGGAATTAAGCCCAGAACCTCCCTGAGGGTGGGAGTTGAACTGCAGTACTTCTCTAGCAGGCCTGAGGGCCTGGTTTCACTTCTACATGCATTAAATGGGGTTCCTCACAAGGTGTCTGGCAATTATTTAATAGTGACTACAAATATTCGTGTTGTATTGAGGAAGACTGAGGAGATGGCATAATGACCCTGTCTCTCTCAGGAAAATGAGAAGCAACTAGGGGATCACTACACATTCATTTCACGTCCTTCTTGGTGGGACTGAGCCCCTGGAAGGAGCCTGTGCCCATTTTGCAGTTTAATCAATGGCAGTTACAGAAGATGTAAAATGCTTCCATATATGATTCTCCTCTCCCCAGAAGCCAGAAGGCAAATGAAGCCCTTCATTCTAATGTTAAAGCAAGCAAACCAAAGCAAAAAAATCCAGGACTGGAGACGGGGGATTCTTGCCCACACTTGCTCCCCATGGGGGAGGAGGGCCTCATCCTTCTGGTTATGGTAATTATACGCCTACTAGGAGCTCAGGAAATACAGGAATGAAACAAAGGGAAACTTCCAGAACAATGCAATCTTCTAGCAATGGAAAGTTAACATTAACAGTTTGCAGCAACCCTTCCTCCCCTGCCCTGTCCTAGAAGAAGTCCAAACAGGAAGCGCTGCATGGCCTTCCATCCCAACCCAACAGCCCTCTCCCAAGGAGACAAACAAGGCAGGCAGAGGAGTGGGTAAGACCAAAGATGTGGCAGTGATAGGCCAGTGAGGGGTAGCCTGGACTGTGGGCTCTATTAAGTGTTCAAGGGACAGTGTTGGTATGGGAGAAAATGCCTTCTGTTTGCAAAATGGATTATGATGGACAGAGGGACTGAAATATGCTTGCTTTACAGAACTTCACACAGCAATTTGCTTGAAGCAATTGTTGCTTTCAACTCAAAAGATGGAATAAAGGGACCTTTAGGAAAATAACTGCATGATTGGAAGGGTCTGCCGCACAACCTCCATCCTGCCCTTTGTACCCTTTTAGCTGGGACTCTTGTTTTGTCCTAAACTTCCTCTAAGCTGGAAGGTCAACATGTCAACTTCAGAGACACTGCACTGTGCTCACCCAGCTTTTCTTTGAATCTGGAGGACACAAAGTAACAATAGAGATATGTTTAAACTGATCTTTGTCTTTCTTGATCCCCAGGAACACAGGGATGGTAAACTCTGTCACTCAGGCAAAATTGGAAGTCCTTTGCTGGATGGCAAACTCTCTCTGAATATGCTGCTGATAACAGTTCTGTGACATAGACCGGGCCACTCCTAGATGAGCAGTTTCTGTCCTTTGTTAGATGAGAGGCAGCACCGCACTCTGGCATAGACTACCTACCTTTCTGATTTGAAAACCCCTGGCTCTGGATCTGCATGGCTAAGGTTCAAATCCCAGCTTGGGGCCATCTATTTTATGTTATTTTAAAATAAGATTTGAGACTAAAGAGATGGTTCAGTGCTTAAGAGCAGCCTGCTCTTCCAGAGGACCTGGGCTCCATTCCCAGCACCCACATGGCAGCTAAGAACTGTCCATAACTCCAGTTCCAGGGGTCCAACTCCCCTCTTCTGACTTCTGCAGGCATTGCACAACACGGGTGCACTTACATACATGCAAGCAAAACACTCATACACATAAAAAATAAATAATTTTTAAAATATTTATTTTTTTATTTGTGCTTGTGTGTGTGTGTGTGTGTGTGTGTGTGTGTGTGCGCGCGCGCGCGCGCGTGCATGTGTGTGTTTGTGCTTGCAAGCACATCTGTGTGCAGGTGCCCCAGGAGACCAGAAGAAGGTGTCAGATCACCTGGAACTGGAGTTACAAGTAGTTGTGAGCCACCTGTTGTGAGTGCTGGGAACTGAACTCTGGTTCATTGCAAAAGCAGCAAGCACTCTCAACCCCTTAGCCTTCTCTCCCATCACAGGCTTTTTTTTTATGGCTGCAAAACACTGGCTGGTTAAATGCTTTGTCTATGGCTCCCTTTTCTCATCTGTGAAATGTACCTCATAAGCTTGCTCTGAGGATTAAAATCAGCTTTGTGTGTGAGCTTCTGACATAGTCTGGCATGGACTGAGAGCTTAATACCTGTCCAGTCCAATATCTATTTCTCTTTTTCTTTCTTTCTTTCTTTCTTTCTTTCTTTCTTTCTTTCTTTCTTTCTTTTTGGTCTTTTTGAGACAGGATCTCCCTGTAGCCCTCAGCTGCCTGGAACTCACTATGTAGACCAGGCTGGCCTTGAACTCACCGAGATCCGCCTGCCTCTGCCTCTAGAGTGCTGGGATTAAAGGCGTGCCCCACCACACCAGGCCCCAATTTCTATTTCCTCTAGGACAAGAATATCCAACCGTATCGTTGCCGAAGTCCCAGGCAGACTTAACTGTCTCTTGGTATCTATAAAGCAAAGATATTTCTCCCCTGTCCACCCAATACTAAGTTCAAATGGAAGTTCTAGCTTTCACTGATCACAACGGATGACGTCATTCCAAAACAGCTGCTCTCTTCTTGTCCCCATCTTCTCACATCTGGCCACCAAATTCATTGTCTCATTTTGGGAGTGGAAAAGTGGACACCACGTAAAGCGTTTGGTTGTCCTTATTAGACATAACGGTATCTGGCTGGAAAAATCTCTCAGTAAATTAGTCATTTCAGGATCAGAGCCCATGGAAGCCAAACATCTAAGCAGGTTTACCCAATCCTAGTTTCATTCTGAATGCAGCCATACAACACTACAGGCAACCACAGGCTGTCAATGATGAATTCTTACTCCTTCTCCATAGAGGTCATTTCTGGATCATTGTAAAGGCAGCTAGTTCTGAGTGTAAAGAAAAAAGGGGGAAGCAAGTCAATATTTTCTCCCTCTTACTGTAGTGTCAGAATCATTGACTGGGGCATTTGAGACTGTTTAATGTGATACCATTGCTATTCCTATGGTCCCAAATCCACACTGTAATAGATGGTACCAGTAAGATTTTAGCATCAGGTTTGAGATATGTCCTTACTCATGATTTAGAGATGTCAAAAAGATAAACAACCCCAAGCACCCCAGTGTCCTAGTCTTTTTTTCTTACTCTTCAAATGTTTTTATCCAATGAGTATAAACATTGCAAAACTGTATTTGTACTCCAAATAATAGATAGGTTATACACAAAGGAAAATCTCTTTTCGGCAGCCTGATTTTGTTTACACAAAACATGGTCAGCTTTCAGGTTTCACAGGAGTGAGGATTTCCCAAGACACTGAGAGCAAAGCTGCCAGGGTCAGCTTTTCCTGAGGTTGTGAGAGAAGCAGCAGGACACTTACCACTCCACACAGCTGAGTCATGTTCAGGTGGCACCAGAGAACCCTAACATTAGCCTGAACAGAGCAGGCCCAGGAAGAAAAACACAGCCATATAAAAGAATGATATAGAAGTGTTTATGTCTCTGTGTAGAATTAGATATTTGTGAGATCCTTATCAGTGTGGTTACTGTGGTAACAGATTCCAAGTTCACTTGGAATTCCCAATACCTGCTACACTTCTGCTGTTGTTCTTTTCTTCTTTGGTAAGTTCGTAAAAATATTTTATTTATTATTTTATGTCTATGAGTATGTTGCCTTCATGTGGGTAGGTGCAGTGCCCATGGAGGTCAGAAGAGGGCATCAGATTCCCCTGGAATTGGAATTATGGATGGTTGCTAGTCACCATGTGGGTGCTGGGAATCAAATCCGGATCTTGCAGCCAGTGCTCTTAATCATTGAGCCATTTCTCTAGCCCCTTCTGGTAAATTTTTAAAAAATATTTTCTTTATTATTTTTATTGTTTGTGTACGAATGTATTTCCTGCATATGTGTAAGTGCACCTGTGTCGTGCAGTGCCTGTGGAGGTCAGAATAAGGTATCGGATCCCCTCGAACTGGAGTTACTGATGGTTGTTAGTTGCCATGTGGGTGCTGGGATTTGAACCTAGTTCTTTCGCAAGAGCAGCCAGTGCTCTTAACCACTGAGTCGTCTCTCCAGCCCCATGGTAATTTTTTTTTTTTAAATGGGATAAAACTATTTAAAGAAATTCCATGATCTTTAAAAAAAAAAACAAAACCTCAAACATCCCTTTTGCATTGAGAATGATTTCACAAGCGAATTTATCCATTTGCAAGAGGGTTTTTGATGAGGCTTCAGTATTTTTCTAAAAAGATCAGGAGGCTATTTCCTTGGGCTGGGTAGTGCCCTCTGCCACAATCCTACTGGTGACCATTCTAGCAAATAAGGACAGTGAAATAAATGCTGACGGTGAGCTAGAAGAAAACAGCAAAGCTGGAACCAAATCAAGAAAGGGCAGTTTTTTAAGCTTGGTCTTTCTGCTTTTTAACGTGGAGGAAACAGCAATTTGCAAACCTTTTAATATTGTCATTCAAAGGCAGCAGATGAATTCTTCCTCATTTGCAAAATGAGAACGGGTCTGTATATAGTATTTATTCTTTGAAAGTATTTTCTTCTCTGAGTAAATCTAAGGTATTAAAGAAAAGTGTGCAGACAGCAGATCATGTGGAGGTCAAGGGGAGGTGACATGCAACTCGATTGGTGAAGTGGGGTGTGTGTACACTGGGGAGAGGGAGAATTTTTAAAATGTTGTAGCAATGGAGAAGCCAATAGACAGGGAGGTTTTGTTCTTTGATGAGGTATATGTCCACCTTTAGTCAGATCCAGTCCAAAGTTTTCTAACAAGCCATGTGGACAGTCATTGCATCTGTCAAGTGAAAGAACCCGGGGATACCTAGCTTCCAAAATTGGATACTTAGAGATCATGTTTTCTGAGCCAACAATAACCCTACAGAATCTGTCCTTGGATTTAGGGGCTGTGTCAGAGGATAACAGGTATTTAAGAAGGTATAGTGGGTGCCAAAATGGTAGGATTTTGAGACATTCTAAACCCCTGTGGGTTCGACAGAACTCAATGTTTTCTCCTTACATATATTAAATGTGCAGACCCTTCAATTTAACCATCAAAAGGAATAGGATGAGTTCAGGGTGAATTCTTCAGGTAAATAGCTTACCCATAGAATCTGCAGCAAGGGCACTGACTACTAAGACTGTATTTGTTATTTATTTATACTTATTTTTATTGATTGATTGATTGATTGATTGATTGATTGAGACAGGATCTCAACTTTTGCCCTGGTTGGCTTGGAACTCACTATGTATATTGGCTGGCCTCAAAACTCACAGAGATCCTCCTGCCTCTGTCTCCAGAGTACTGAGATTGGAGATGAATGCCCCTACCCTGGCTAGAATGGATTTGACTGGGAAGTTATCATACAATCATCAAACTATTCATGTTCTAAATAATTATTATGTTTTTTCACCTATTATTAATCTTCTGTCTAATTCATAAATTAACCATAAGTATATTTGTACAGGAAGATAGGTAGTGTAATCATGGGTTGGTCCTGTCTGTGGTTTCAGACATCCATAGAGTGTCTTGGAGCAAATCCCTTAAGGAGAAGAGAAGGCCACTGCAGACATGAAGCTTCTCAAATGCTCTTCCAGTTCATAGTAGCACTTTCTTGGCTTGCTCACTAAATAATTCACTGAATAACATCATTGCTATGTGCTCATTTTATGTTTTCATAACAGTTATGGTTTTGCTTTTTTCAATATCACCCTTCAACAACACTGAGCAATGATTCCTCCTACCCTCCCACTATCAAAAAAACTTGGAAAACATGATTTAAGCAATATTTCTTAGTAATTAAAATTTTAAATCATTGTTTCAAATCTTGGAAAGCCGTGAAATTGATTCCACGATTTGATTTTTCAGTTTTTAGTTGCTACCATTTCTCCTCACAATATGAATTAGTGAGGTTTTGCTGCCTCAATATATCTAAAGGCCACTGGGATGCTACACTACCTATGACAATGCCTTTGGTGTGTTCTTTTTCTGTGAAAGCTAGAATTTCTTCGGTATTAAAAAGTAAATTAAACAGTGACAAATGCTTTCCTCAAGATAACAAGATGATTGGCAACAGAGATTGTAAAAAAAAAAAAAAAAATCAGAGATTACATTTACCATGGGAGAAAGAGAAATTTTAAGGTACAGCATTATTATCCGGATGCAAGAATAAAATATCAGGCGTGCAGATTCTCCCCAGTCATTCCTGAAACGCAAGGCAACATCACGCCAGCTGCTAAATGAAAAGCAAGTCTTACTTAGCTGTTTCAGATGCTTCTCTCAGTTCTTCATCCAGTCTGCATGAGCACAAATTAGCGATGTGGAAAAGAAGCAAAAAGAAGCAAGCAGGGCATGAGAGTCACCCGGCAAAGCACAGCCAAACATACGTGGTGTCTATTTGCTTTCAAAAAACTCTCCTCTAAGGCACCGAGACACGCTCAGTTAAATATGGTACCATTTCCTCCTGTTGGGTGTTCATGTTTGTTTTCTTTGCAAATCCTATCATAAAGGTGACCTAAACACTGCAAGGGGATCAGAAACATGCTGGCTGAGTAAAGCTGAAAACATCCACATTGGTATTTTGGGTGTAAAGTTGGCTTGCAGCAGGGCCAAGTCAGGGGTGTATCTGGTTTAGTAGGTTTCAGTTGCAAATCAGGTTGACCTCAACAGCTTTACACACATAACAAAGACTCAGAAGGGACTACAAAGGACTGACAGGACACTCTTCCTCTGGTAGCATGTTGAGGTCACCCACAAATAAAACACTGGAGTGCACACACAGGGGGGTCCAGCATGACTGGAGATTAGGAGATTTTTACCTCACAGTTCTCTTATAAGATTTCTCTTCATCATACCTTATAAGATAAAAAATGGATGTCATGAGAAAAACGAGCAACAGATGGGAAAAATGACAGGTTTTAAAAAGTCAGAACGTGAGAGAAAAAAGCTCACCCAAATGATAATCAGATTAGCTTTGGAGAGAACGCTTACTTGGATTAGGTATAATTAGTGATTTACAATTCATAAATATACAATCAGTTCTCATTATTTGTGGATTCTGTGTTTATAAATTTGCCTGTTCACTAGAGCATCTGCACTCTCCAGACACAAAGTGCAGCAGCTGTGCCACTTGTGGACAATCACCGAGTGGCACAAACCTTGAGTTGGCATGAGCAGGCAGCCAGCTGAAATCAGACTGTTGGGCCTCCACCTTCTTGTCCCATACAGTTTATTTATGATATTTTTTAAAATTTGTGCTTTTGCTTTCAAAATGGCCCTGAAGCATGGTGCTGATGCTGCCTAGCGTTCCTATGTGAAAGAAAGCTGATGAATCTTACAGAGAACATGTGTATTCTGTAAGACAGGCATAAGTTATAGTGATGCCGGGCTTGAGTTCAGTATTCTGTTTGTTTTGTTTGTTGGTTTGTTTGAGATAGTGTCTTGCTGTGTAGTCCAGGCTTGCCTCAAACTCCTGATCATCCTGCCTCAGTCATCTGAGTGCGATTACAAATGTGTGCCACTATACCTAGCTAAGCACAATGTTAGTGAGTTAACAGTATAACCTAAGAAGTTTTCTTAAAACAGAAACACAGAAACAAGGTTGGATACTGGTAGGGTAATGAAAGCATCGTGATCAGAGGCTTACAGGATCCCAGCTGTAGATTTTCCCTAGGAATAGTAGTTCAGAGCTCGTTAAGTGTTTACAGTGACTTTATTCAGCACAACTGTCCCCAAATAATGAGAATGAACTGTAACTGTGATGATAAATCTGATTCCAGGCTGGGCAGTTTTTCTATCATTCAAGCCCATTGATGACAGGCTCTGCTCAGCTGAATTCTGGTCTTGGATTGGCTGGGATGAGAGGTTTTGAATGTTATTTGTAATAGAAAATAGTTATTCAGTAACAGAACATAGTTGAAAAGTGCTTAATGTGAAAATGAGGTGATGAAGGCTAGGAATGGAAATGGTAGAAAGGACATCCTAAGATGATTATAAAGACAGGAGAAAACGGACACGGGCAGGGGCCAAGGTGTTGGAGGGGAGGCACCAATCTTTCCAACTGCCTCTTCCTCTTGAAGTAACTTTTCTAAAATGGAGGCCTTGAGAACAGATATGTGTAATCAAATGAAAAGTGCCCTGACCATTCTAGCTTCTCAATGAACTTCCACAAGTTTCTAAAACAACATGATCATAATCAGTAACATTGTAGACTGGGAGCTCTGTGTCCAGGCTTCAAAAATGCCTTATGGTCTCTGTTCTCATTCAATCTTCAGAACAATCCTATGCCCCATTTTACAGATGTGAAAGCTAAGCCTCAGAATTTTCATAGGTTACCTTAAGTTTCAGAGACATTGAGAAGTAGGAGGAAAGGTTCACATGTAACGGCCTCAAACCCTCTTTTTCATGCCGTTGTCTCTCACACCACAGAAACAGTGCTGTGTTTTCCTGGAAAGTGGCCAGGGCTTATTCCCACAGAAAGAGAGAATGTCCTATGTCATCTTTTCCAGAGACAGGAGCAGTTTAGGAGTGGTTGGCCAAGAATGATGTCAGGAAATAGAAAGTGGACAAGTAGTTGAGGGACAGAGTCCTTGGACACAGAAGTTCTGATTTTTGTTTTTGACCAGAAGTGAGAAGTGTCTTGGGTTCTGTCCTGGCTGGAGGTAGGAACACCAGGAGTGCTGGGGGCTCTGCCTGGAGGGTAGGAACGCCAGGAGTGTTAAGAGCTCTGGTCCTGGTTGGGTTTCTTGTTAATTTTCTTCTTTTACACAAGGAGCACAACTGCCTGGAAGCTACATGAGATGCTCTGAGTGAAGCTGGGGTGAGATGGGTGGACTGTGATTCTCCCCCCATGCCTCAACCCAGAAAAGCCTTATTAACTCCTGCACAGAGACACGTGGTGGCAACCTTTCCTTGGGACCTGCTCTCATTGTACAAGAGCTCTGCTTGCTTCTGGTCTCAAGCTGTCACCTATGAATCTATAATAAACTCCTTTCTAAAACTCACCCTCCCCATTGTCTGTGAAATTCCTTCTTCAAGTTCCTGAGACAAGCATCCGAAAGCCACTGACCTGGGGTGACTTTGGTGGCTGTTAATTTTCCAGGACCCTAGGCACACTACTCCCCACCTTCCACCCCCCAACAGCTACTCTGCTCTCACAGACCCCCACTTCCCCATACCAGAAGCATGATTTTTAACAGAGGAGTGGGTTTTAGAGACGGGGTGCACCTTACAGAGTGCAGGCCAGAGCTGGAGGTTTACTGCTTGTTGGAACCCTATGAAAGGAATGAGGACTGAAGCCCTAGTTAGGATCTTATAAATACTGCTTGTCTCTGCTGAGCCAGCTGACTCCAGCAAGTCCACCAATTTCCTGTGTTCATGTCTAACTTGGTGGAAGATCAAAGGCTTCTACTTGTTGAACTGATATTCTAGTTCCATCCCTTCCTGGTTCCTACTCTTTCTTCCCATAAGTAATCTCTGAGTTACCCCCCTTGCATCTGTAATGTGGGGTTTGCTATGAGAGATAAATGACTTACAGAGACAGCTCTTCTGCATGTCCTGACGTCACAGACACACACTAAACAAGAACACTTTCAGCTTCTCTCGAGTGAGTGCTTTTAAGTGAGATTCTTTTGGATGTGCTAATTGGAAGTCCATTTTCCTGTCTATTTTATGCAGGAAGATACAGAATATTTGTCTTTTTTCTTTGAGCTGATGATCAAGTCCCTTTCAAGTCCAAATGAAGCAGGCTGGTTAATCAGATGTGTTGAGAAAACAAGAAAACAAAAAACAGGACGCACAGAAAATTTGCAACAATATACCAGATAGGAGTGTTGGTTTTCTAATATCTCTGTTTTAGTACTCTATTTCCAAATACTTTGATTTAACTTTACTTTCATTTTCAGACACAACCCTGACACCTACAGCACATAGGCTTTCTACCCACAGGGCTGTCTCCTTGCTCTGTCCTGAGCAACGAAACCATTTCTCATACCCACCCACCCCAAGGCAAACTTTCTCCACCTAACCTTGCAGCTGAAGGGAATTATGGGGGAAAAGGTGGGGTTGGGGACTAGAAGATAATAGTTATTCTTTTAAATCTATTTTCTGGGATCAGGCCGCCAAATTATGAAAATCAAAATACCCAACTATGCTAAAATTTTAATGTATTGGGGCAGAATAGGGAGTCACAAGTTTAAATGTGCAGACAATTTATATTGTCTGCAAAGTTGAGACAAAATTTAAAGTAAAAATATCAATAATTAATAATTACAGGAGAGGACTGCATGACGGGTAATCTGAAGGAACAGCTGTCGTCAGGGTATAGGAAAAGTTTTATTTGTTGGACAATATTTAGTGCTACCTTTAAAAATGAGATGTCATTTCATGTTATTCTAGAAGTGAGCCCTTCTTCAGCCCCTTCTCTAGGGTGTGCTATTTACCACCCCCGCCCACCCCCAAAAGCCAGCAGACTTACTTAACGATGCTCTCTGGAATGTGGATGCAGTCCATCGGGATCAGACCACTGAGCTCGGATAAGCTGCTCACATATCTAATCTTACTGCTGAACTTGGAACTAGAAAAGAAAAGGGGGAAAATTTCATATCATTAGTTGCTACATTTCCCTCCCAAAGTCATGGTCTCTTCTTGAAAATCTTTTTGTGGCTGTTTTGTATTTTTTGGCAGTAGGGATTGAACCCAAGGTTCACATGTACTCGTCATGCAGCAGCACCGAGAGGAAGGGATAACGTTATTTGAGTACTTACTAAAAGCCAGACACAGTTTTGTTGTTACACTGCTTTGCTTTTAATTGGCAAATAAAGAATTATATGTGTATTTTTATACATAACACACACACACACACACACATATATATATCACATCCATATCACATGTACATTGTAGAATGGTTAAGTTGAACTAGGTAAAATATAAATCACTTCACATACTCAATATTTTTTGCAGTGAGAATACTTTATTTTGGGGGGGAGGGTTTTAAGATAGGATCTTACTGTGTAGCTCCAGTTGGCCTGGAACTCACTAGGCAGACCAGGTTAGCCTTGAACTAAAAGAGATCCACCTGATTCTGCCTCCCAAGTGCTGGGATTAAAGGTGTGTGTCAGATCTAAGATCTACCTTCTTGTCAATTTTTAAGACTATAAAACAACCAGGAGTGGTTGTGCATGCCTTTCATCACAGCACTTGATCTTGATTGAGGCCAGCCTGGTCTACATAGTGAGTTCCAGGCCAGCTGGGGCTACAGGGAGCCCCTGTCTCAAATAAATAAATAAATAAATGAATAAATAAAGGAATGACAGATAAATAAACAAACAAGTAAATAAATAGTTGTTATTTCCAGCCATCATGTTATATAATGGGTCCCTTGAACTTTTTCCTTTGTCTAACTGAAATTTTGTACCATTTGAGCATCTCACCAACATTAGTGCCTAGAGTTCACCAATCTACTTTCTACTTCTATGACTCCAGTGTATTTAGATTCATACAGCTCTCCCTCCCCACCCATAGGGGATTGTTTCCAGTAAACCCCTCTATTAGATGTCAACATCCAATGATGGTAAAATATTTCCACAAACCCAGGCACACATACTATAAACTGCCTCTAGATTGTTCACGGTATGTAATATAATGTCAAAGTCATGCAAATAGTTAATACACTACATTGTTTAGGAAATGATGAGAAAGAAGTTTGCATGTTTATAAATTTTTGCTTGATTAATATTTTCTATCAGTGGTTGGCTGAATTTGTGGGTGCAAAACCCATGGATACAGAGGGTCGATTATGTAAAGAAATCATGTGTATTTGGACAGCCACTGTTTCAAATAATTTATATAAATTAACTGGTATTCTTTTTACAAACAATATTTTATGTATTATTTCTATTTTATGTGTATGAGTGTATTGCCTGCATATAGGTAGGTGCATCTGTGCCATGCGATGCCCGATAAGGTGAGAAGAGGGCATCAGATCCCCTGGAATTAGAGTTACCATATGGGTTCATTGCCATATGGGTCCTGGAATCAAACCCGGATCCTCTGCAAGAGCAGCCAGTGCTCTTAACCAAAGAAGCTGAGTCAACTCTCCAGGCCATAAATCAACTGGTATTCTTATTACAGTCTGGTGAGGTAAATAATATTTCCTCCCTTTTGTAAGAATAAGGAAGCTTCTGGGCATGCTGGTGCATGCCTTTAATCCCAGCAATCAGGAGGCAGAGGCAGAGGCAGAGGCAGGTGGATCTCTGAGATGGAGGCCAGCCTGGTCTACATAGTGAGTTCCAGGGAGACTCTGTCTTTAAAAAAAAAAGAAGAAGAATGAAGCTGAGAGGGAGGGCCACACCACCGCTCAGAGGCCGGGGGCGGGGGTTGGGGGGGGTCTGCAGTCCAACTTCAGAGGCCACACTCCAACGCAGTGTTTCTGAGGAGTCACTGGTTTCTAGTTTATTTGCCATTTGCTTATTTGTCTTTAGCAAGGAAAAATTTTATGAGTGCTTTCAGAATCTATAAAAGTCGATTATAGTTTAGAAGCATATGCAAACTTACATTCCACTCAGCTTTTAAAGCTTAATTAAAAGATTTTTTTTGTTGTTGCTTTTTTTTTTGGTTTTTTTGAGACAGGGTCTCCCTGTAGCCCCAGCTGTCCTGGAACTCACTATGTAGACCAGGCTGGCCTTGAACTCGCAGAGATTGGCCTACTTCTGCATCCCAAGTGCTGGGACTACAGGTGTGCGCCACCATGCCGACTTCTCGCCACACTTTTCAAAAAGATTTATTTTTAATTCTCTGTCTCCCTCATTTCTCTCTCTCTTTCTCTCTCTCTCTCTCTCTCTCTCTCTCTCTCTCTCTCTCTCTCTCTCTCTCTCTCTGGTTATGTGCATGTGGGTGCTTGAGAAGAAAGAGGGCAGTGGATCTCCTGGAGCTGGAGTTACAGTCGGTTGTGAACCATCTGACCTTCATGACAGATGACTCTTTAGTCAAGAGAAGTCCTATAGTCAATACATTTTAGTAGCCTCCTCTCTCAGTTCTAAAAGATGGTTATCCCTGATATGTGATTCAGGGAGGAAGGGAGGCGCTTCAAAGAGAACCAAGTACTTGGCAGGGGCAGAAGGATCTCTGTGAAATCAAGGCCAGCCTGGTCTACATAGAGAGTTACAAACCAGTTGGGGCTACAGGGAGAGCCTGTCTCAATAAACAACCAGAAAAGAGAGAATATTTTGCAATGTGAAAAACTGCAATCTTTGTGTTCATGAACAAAGTTTTGCTAGATTACAGCCACTTGTTTACAAAGTATCTGTGGCTGACAACGGCAGATTTGGACATCTGTCATTGAGACCAGAGTCACAAATAAAATCTATATCATTGACTCTTTGATCTCTTTCAAATGATGCTTGCTGGCTTTTGCTTTAGGTGATTTGATCTGATTTTGTTTATTTTATAGTACTGGAGGTCGTACCCAGGGCCTTGCACATGATAGGCAAGTATTCTACATCTTTTAAAAGTACTAAACTATTACTGATTTTTAATTCCAAAACGTTGTTTGTGGGGTTGGAGAGATGGCTCAGAGGCTAAGAGCACTGGCTGCTCTTGTGGAGGACCAGGCTTGGTTCCCAGCACCCACATAGTGGCTAACAACTGTCCATGACTCCAGTTCCAGGGGATCTGATGCCCTCTTCTGACATCTGTGGGCATTGCATGACACAGGTACCCTTACATACAGACATGTAATACAGATTTAAAAACATCAACACTTTATAAAAAACAACAACAACATTGTGCTGGGCATGGTGGCTCATGCCTATAATCCCAGTACTCAAGAGCCTGAGGCAGGAGAGTTCAAGGTTGGCCTGGGCTACATAGTAAGGCCAGCCTGGGGTACAGAGCAAGACCGTGTCTCAAAAACAGAAAACAAAAAAATTGCTTTATAAGAGCTGAATTTGGAGTGGGGTGGGGGTCTGGAGAGATGGCTCAGCAGTTAAGGGTATGTGCTGCTCAGTTCCCAGCACTCACCCTGGGCAGTTCACAACTATCTGTAACTCCAATTCTAGGGGATCTAACACTCTTTTCTGAACTCCATGGGCTACTGAACTCACGTGCACATACCTTTCCCCTATGTAATTAAAAAGAATTTTTTTAATAAAGCTGAATTTTAAAAAAACTTATCAGTGCAAATGATTCTTACTCTCTTATCAAAGTATTTCTGCAATTAATACGTATTTTTATATACCTTATATAGTTCATAGCATTTAAAAATATTTATTATTGGGCTGGAGAGATAGCGCAGCAGTAAAGAACACTGTTCTTGCAGAAGACCTGGGTTCAATCTCAGCACCCATGTGGCAGCTAACAACTGTCCATAACTCCAGTTCCAGGGAATCCAACAGTCCCTTCTGTCTTACGCGGGCACTGCACGGCATCGGTGCACTTACCTACATGTAGGCAATACACACATACACATAAAATAAAAGTAATAAATAAAATATTTGAAAAATATTATCTATTTATTTTTGTATGTGTACATATGTGATTGTTGGGTACACATATGCATCAGTGTGCATGTGCAGGTCAGAGGACGACTTTCAAGAATCAGATCTCTCATTCTCTGGAGTTGAGGTGGGGTCTTTCTTATTGCTGCAGCTGCCCTGCGTGCTCCAGTTGGCAGGTGAACTTCAGGCTGTTCCTCCAGTTTACACCTCTCACCTCACCATAGGAAGGCCTGGATTACAGATGCTCACCACACACCTGGCTTTTGAAGGTTTGAACTCAGGTCATCATGTTTGGGCAGCTATTGCCCACTGATCCATCGCACCATAGTTCATTATATTTTTAAAAGTAAGTTAACATACTTTTGCCAGCAGTTAAGTTTTTCCAGAGGAGCCCTGTACTCAATTGATTTAAAAAGAGGTAGAATTTGTAGGGTACAATAA